>NC_134599.1:11258817-11633817 GCF_037038515.1 Microtus pennsylvanicus
TGCTTTTAACCACTGAGTCATCTCTTCAGCCCCTAACAGTGAAACCCTTTTTTTTTTTTTACCCCAACCCATGGGATCATCATGAACTTCAAGTTTAAAAGCCTTTTGCTGCTCTTATCCTAGCCAACATGGGGAAAATATATTACTTTATATTACCTAACACCCTGGGCTTGTCATTGTGCAAGTTTTATTTCTTACCTTTTATTGAAACCGTTTCTCTTGAACTTATAGTCATGTTACTTTGAAGAAGTCATATCTTCTTTGGCAAAGAAGACATGTCTTCTTCGGTAAGATTACTGTCTCCCATCTTTCTGTTATTCCTTCCTGCTCTGTCACTACTTTGTGGACACAAGTCTCAGAGCAGGAGACAAGTGAAAAGACACACTGGGAAAAGCAGTAAAATGAATAAGTGATAGAAAGAAGGCTTCACGCCGGTAATGTAAAAAGAAGTAAACCCGCAAAAGAAGAAAATAGAGAAGAAGAAGAAGAAATGGACACAGGCACAAAAAGATGCTCATTGTGATGCTTATTTCAGCTAGAATCAGTAAGAGAGGGAAATTCACGCCCATTCTTTTAGCGATGCCTCTGGAAAGTGGGTGTGGGCAGGAGGATTCTCACTGTAGACTGGGAGTCTGTTTAGTCTGTCACTCAGAAAAGCAGCGATGCAATGTGCAACAACATCTAAGACTCAGGCGTTCCTTGATTCAGGAAGAGATTCTGTCCCAGTAAGCCACCGTACGTTAGTAAGGCACGTAGAAGTGCGGTTAAGGGGTTGGCCGGCCGTGGAGCATCCCAGCTGAGAGCACAGCACAGCAAAGGAGTGGCTGGTGTGCTTGTGAGAGCGATATTACCTGGAAGCACTGACTTGCTAGCTCAGGCAGATATCAGACTTTCCAGTTTCTACTGAGCGCGTATTGCTTCTTCATCATCTTTAATTCAGAAAACCATGCCCAGCTCTCTGAAGTGGAAAAGAGCTTTATGCCTGTGGTCCAGCATCTCTCTCTGTGAAAAGCGGTCTCACTTCTTAAGTCCAAGCCCGTGAATAGTTGCCCATTGTGACACTAATTATAACAGCAAAAAATGAAAATCAAATGAATATTCATTGGTAATGAATTAACTAAACCCAAAAAATGGAAACTTATATAATCATGAGAAAGTGTGATGTCATATTATTATACACAGATGTCCACAATAAAGTGTAGAAAGGAAAGGGCACTTTGGGAAGAAAATATGTAGTTTAATCACACTTGTGCAGTGTGTGTTTATATGTGCAGTGTGTGTTTATATGATGTGCAGTGTGTGCTTATATGTGCAGTGTGTGTTTATATGATGTGCAGTGTGTGTTTATATGATGTGCAGTGTGTGCTTATATGTGCAGTGTGTGTTTATATGTGCAGTGGGTGTTTATATGATGTGCAGTGTGTGCTTATATGTGCAGTGTGTGTTTATATGATGTGCAGTGTGTGTTTATATGATGTGCAGTGTGTGCTTATATGTGCAGTGTGTGTTTATATGATGTGCAGTGTGTGTTTATATGGTGTGCAGTGTGTGTTTATATGTGCAGTGTGTGTTTATATGATGTGCAGTGTGTGTTTATCTGATGTGCAGTGTGTGTTTATATGATGTGCAGTGTGTGTTTATATGATGTGCAGTGTGTGTTTATCTGATGTGCAGTGTGTGTTTATCTGATGTGCAGTGTGTGTTTATCTGATGTGCAGTGTGTGTTTATATGATGTACAGTGTGTGTTTATATGATGTGCAGTGTGTGTTTATATGATGTGCAGTGTGTGTTTATATGATGTACAGTGTGTGTTTATATAATGTGCAGTGTGTGTTTATATGATGTGCAGTGTGTGTTTATATGATGTACAGTGTGTGTTTATATGATGTGCAGTGTGTGTTTATATGATGTGCAGTGTGTGTTTCTGTGATGTGCAGTGTGTGTTTATCTGATGTGCAGTGTGTGTTTATATGATGTGCAGTGTGTGTTTATCTGATGTGCAGTGTGTGTTTATATGATGTGCAGTGTGTTTCTATGATGTGCAGTGTGTGTTTATATGATGTACAGTGTGTGTTTATGTGATGTGCATTGTGTGTTTATATGATGTGCAGTGTGTGTTTATGTGATGTGCATTGTGTGTTTATATGATGTGCAGTGTGTGTTTATATGATGTGCAGTGTGTGTTTATATGATGTGCAGTGTGTGTTTATATGATGTGCAGTGTGTGTTTATATGATGTACAGTGTGTGTTTATCTGATGTGCAGTGTGTGTTTATGTGATGTGCAGTGTGTGTTTATATGATGTGCAGTGTTTATATGATGTACAGTGTGTGTTTATCTGATGTGCAGTGTGTGTTTATATGATGTGCAGTGTGTGTTTATATGGTGTGCAGTGTGTGTTTATCTGATGTGCAGTGTGTGTTTATATGATGTGCATTGTGTGTTTATATGATGTGCATTGTGTGTTTATATGATGTGCAGTGTGTGTTTATATGATGTGCAGTGTGTGTTTATCTGATGTGCAGTGTGTGTTTATCTGATGTGCAGTGTGTGTTTATCTGATGTGCAGTGTGTGTTTATATGATGTGCAGTGTGTGTTTATATGATGTGCAGTGTGTGTTTATATGTGCAGTGTGTGTTTATCTGATGTGCAGTGTGTGTTTATATGATGTGCAGTGTGTGTTTATCTGATGTGCAGTGTGTGTTTATATGATGTGCAGTGTGTGTTTATATGATGTGCTGTGTGGGCTTGTGTGTGCAGTATGTGTTTATCTGATGTGCAGTGTGTGTTTATATGATGTGCAGTGTGTGTTTATCTGATGTACAGTGTGTGTTTATCTGATGTGCAGTGTGTGTTTATATGATGTGCAGTGTGTGTTTATATGTGCAGTGTGTGTTTATATGATGTGCAGTGTGTGTTTATGTGATGTGCAGTGTGTGTTTATATGATGTGCAGTGTGTGTTTATATGATGTGCAGTGTGTGTTTATATGATGTGCAGTGTGTGTTTATATGATGTGCAGTGTGTGTTTATATGATGTGCAGTGTGTGTTTATATGATGTGCAGTTTGTTTATGTGATGTGCAGTGTGTGTTTATATGATGTGCAGTGTGTGTTTATATGATGTGCAGTGTGTGTTTATATGATGTGCAGTGTTTATATGATGTGCAGTGTGTGTTTATCTGATGTGCAGTGTGTGTTTATATGATGTGCAGTGTGTGTTTATATGATGTGCAGTGTGTGTTTATGTGATGTGCAGTGTGTGTTTATATGATGTGCAGTGTGTGTTTATATGATGTGCTGTGTGTGTTTATTTGATGTGCAGTGTGTGTTTATCTGATGTGCTGTGTGTGTTTATATGATGTGCAGTGTGTGTTTATATGATGTGCAGTGTGTGTTTATATGATGTGCAGTGTGTGTTTATATGCTGTGCAGTGTGTGTTTATATGATGTGCAGTGTGTGTTTATATGATGTGCTGTGTGTGTTTATATGATGTGCAGTGTGTGTTTATATGATGTGCAGTGTGTGTTTATATGATGTGCTGTGTGTGTTTATATGATGTGCAGTGTGTGTTTATATGATGTGCAGTGTGTGTTTATATGATGTGCAGTGTGTGTTTATATGATGTGCTGTGTTTGTTTATCTGATGTACAGTGTGTGTTTATCTGATGTGCAGTGTGTGTTTATATGATGTGCAGTGTGTGTTTATATGGTGTGCAGTGTGTGTTTATCTGATGTGCAGTGTGTGTTTATATGATGTGCAGTGTGTGTTTCTATGATGTGCAGTGTGTATTTATCTGATGTGCAGTGTGTGTTTATATGATGTGCAGTGTGTTTCTATGATGTGCAGTGTGTGTTTATATGATGTACAGTGTGTGTTTATGTGATGTGCATTGTGTGTTTATATGATGTGCAGTGTGTGTTTATGTGATGTGCATTGTGTGTTTATATGATGTGCAGTGTGTGTTTATATGATGTGCAGTGTGTGTTTCTATGATGTGCAGTGTGTGTTTATCTGATGTGCAGTGTGTGTTTATCTGATGTGCAGTGTGTGTTTATCTGATGTGCTGTGTGTGTTTATATGATGTGCAGTGTGTGTTTATATGATGTGCAGTGTGTGTTTATATGATGTGCAGTGTGTGTTTATATGATGTGCTGTGTGTGTTTATATGATGTGCAGTGTGTGTTTATATGATGTGCAGTGTGTGTTTATATGATGTGCAGTGTGTGTTTATCTGATGTGCAGTGTGTGTTTATCTGATGTGCTGTGTGTGTTTATCTGATGTGCAGTGTGTGTTTATATGATGTGCAGTGTGTGTTTATCTGATGTGCTGTGTGTGTTTATATGATGTGCAGTGTGTGTTTATATGATGTGCAGTGTGTGTTTATCTGATGTGCAGTGTGTGTTTATGTGATGTACAGTGTGTGTTTATATGATGTGCAGTGTGTGTTTATATGTGCAGTGTGTGTTTATCTGATGTACAGTGTGTGTTTATATGATGTGCAGTGTGTGTTTATCTGATGTACAGTGTGTGTTTATCTGATGTGCAGTGTGTGTTTATGTGATGTGCAGTGTGTGTTTATCTGATGTGCAGTGTGTGTTTATCTGATGTGCAGTGTGTGTTTATATGATGTGCATTGTGTGTTTATATGATGTGCAGTGTGTGTTTATGTGATGTGCAGTGTGTGTTTATATGATGTGCAGTGTGTGTTTATATGATGTGCTGTGTGTGTTTATTTGATGTGCAGTGTGTGTTTATCTGATGTGCTGTGTGTGTTTATATGATGTGCAGTGTGTGTTTATATGATGTGCAGTGTGTGTTTATATGATGTGCAGTGTGTGTTTATATGCTGTACAGTGTGTGTTTATATGATGTGCAGTGTGTGTTTATATGATGTGCTGTGTGTGTTTATATGATGTGCAGTGTGTGTTTATATGATGTGCAGTGTGTGTTTATCTGATGTGCAGTGTGTGTTTATATGATGTGCAGTGTGTGTTTATATGATGTGCTGTGTGTGCTTGTGTGTGCAGTATGTGTTTATCTGATGTGCAGTGTGTGTTTATATGATGTGCAGTGTGTGTTTATCTGATGTACAGTGTGTGTTTATCTGATGTGCTGTGTGTGTTTATATGATGTGCAGTGTGTGTTTATATGATGTGCAGTGTGTGTTTATATGATGTGCAGTGTGTTTATGTGATGTGCAGTGTGTGTTTATCTGATGTGCAGTGTGTGTTTATATGATGTGCTGTGTGTGTTTATATGATGTACAGTGTGTGTTTATATGATGTGCAGTTTGTTTATGTGATGTGCAGTGTGTGTTTATCTGATGTGCAGTGTGTGTTTATCTGATGTGCAGTGTGTGTTTATATGATGTGCAGTGTGTGTTTATATGATGTACAGTGTGTGTTTATATGATGTGCAGTGTGTGTTTATCTGATGTGCTGTGTGTGTTTATATGATGTGCAGTGTGTGTTTATATGATGTGCAGTGTGTGTTTATCTGATGTGCTGTGTGTGTTTATATGATGTGCAGTGTGTGTTTATATGATGTGCAGTGTGTGTTTATCTGATGTGCAGTGTGTGTTTATGTGATGTACAGTGTGTGTTTATATGTGCAGTGTGTGTTTATATGATGTGCAGTGTGTGTTTATATGTGCAGTGTGTGTTTATCTGATGTACAGTGTGTGTTTATATGATGTGCAGTGTGTGTTTATCTGATGTACAGTGTGTGTTTATATGATGTGCAGTGTGTGTTTATCTGATGTACAGTGTGTGTTTATATGATGTGCAGTGTGTGTTTATATGATGTGCAGTGTGTGTTTATCTGATGTGCAGTGTGTGTTTATCTGATGTGCAGTGTGTGTTTATATGATGTGCAGTGTGTGTTTATATGATGTGCAGTGTGTGTTTATATGATGTGCAGTGTGTGTTTATATGATGTACAGTGTGTGTTTATCTGATGTGCAGTGTGTGTTTATGTGATGTACAGTGTGTGTTTATATGATGTGCACTGTGTGTTTCTATGATGTGCAGTGTGTGTTTATATGATGTGCACTGTGTGTTTATCTGATGTGCTGTGTGTGTTTATATGATGTGCAGTGTGTGTTTATGTGATGTGCAGTGTGTGTTTATGTGATGTGCAGTGTGTGTTTATCTGATGTGCTGTGTGTGTTTATATGATGTGCAGTGTGTGTTTATATGATGTGCAGTGTGTTTATCTGATGTGCAGTGTGTGTTTATATGATGTGCAGTGTGTGTTTATATGTGCAGTGTGTGTTTATATGATGTGCAGTGTGTGTTTATATGTGCAATGTTGTTTCAGGAATGACATTTTTTATATTGCTAACAGCACTTCTATATGGGGATATATGGAGAAATTAGTTTCCTGTTCTACACATTTATTTGTCTCTTGAGGCTTTATAAGCACACATTTCCTTTATAATCTGTAGAAACAATAGAAACACTCAAAGAATAAAAGGGGGGCTGGAGAGATGGTTTAGAGGTTAAGAGCACTGGCTACTCTTTCAAAGGGTCCTGGTTCAATACCCATCACCCACATGGCAGCTCACAGCTGTCTGTAACTCCAATACCCTCACATAGACATACATGCAAGCAAAACACCAATGTACATAAAAAGAGGAATCGCCACAATTAAAAAAAAAATAAAAGCAAGCATAAAGAGCCCTTTGGCTAATGGAGTGTATCATTGCTTGCTTCCTGTGGCTGTGATAACACCATGACCAGAGCACCTTGGGAAGGAAAGAGCTTACCCCACTTTCTCCTCTCTAGACCATCAGGAGGGAAATCTGGTCAGGACCCTGGAGGCAGAACTGAGAAAGAGCTTGCAGGAGTGCTACTTACTAGTTTGCCCTGAGCGGCTTAGCTCCTTTTTTTTTGCATAGCCCACACAGCCTAGGGATGTTACTTCCCACCCTGGGCTGGATCTCCTTCATCAATTAGCAATTCAGAAAATGCCCTATAGACTCGCCCCCAGGTCAGTCTGATGGAGATACTTCCTAGTTGTGTCAAGGTGAGACTATCTAAACAGCACAGAGAGGAAGAGCAGGCCCTTGCCCCTTGCATTTCCCCTCAGTCCTCCTGTAAATACCCTCGTATTTATGAAGCTCTGTCCAATGCCTGTTACCACGAAGGGGATAAATGGGATCCTCAGGTTCCAGCTCCTGGTGATGAGTACAGAGTGTCTATCCTTCCAGGCTCCAGCCCAGGCACTTCCACCTCTTCTGCCTTTGTCCTCTTGTGGACCTTGAGGAGGTCAGTGAAATGACTATCCCACATCCATAGCCCCTGCTGCCAGGAGGTAGTGATACACCCGAGTCACCCAGGATGGTCAGGATCTTGCTCTGTAGGCTCCTCAGAGCTGTATCCAGCAGGTCCGCTCCTCCTGGATTCATTCAAGCCTACCAATGGATCCAACTCCTAGAAAATGGTTGCAAAGAGATGCCACAGCTTCCTACCGTTGAGCATACTCATGCTTACAAAATAAATAACTAACACCCTCCAGGGGGGCCGGCAGCAAGGCGGAGTGCATTGCAATAAGGATCACAGAAGGCTGATGACGGACAACTGGAGTCTGGAGCCCTCATGAGCTTTGGAGCCTCAGCCGGGCTTACTAGCTCTGTGACATTCATCGGTGACCTCAGTTCTGACCTTAATAAAGCAGGGAGGATGACACCTTTCACCTGGGGTTGTTAGGATCAGGGGAGAGAGAACATAGACAGAATGACCCAGAGCCAGTCTTCATAAACAGTGCTGTGCTCTCCTCCCCCTCCGAAGTGGCCACGGCATTGAGCAGCCGCAGCAGTTCAGAAAATAGACGGTTTTGTTAAACTGCGCAGCAACCTGTGTGCTGTTTACACTGCAGCCTCTGTGTCAAGTGAGGCCACTCTTGTGAAAGCCGTGGATAGAAGCTTTATATTTCCCATCTACCCCAGTGAGTAACAGCTATGATTCAAAAGAGGCTCAGAGTAACTCTCCAGCTTTTAAACATTCTGTGTCTTGTAAGCATAAGGAGGCACGTGGATCCATTAGGTTTAAAAGCTATTGAAATTCCCAGGGATCGTTGAAATCAGGTACTTATAAGCGACCCTAAAAAGACGGGGCTAACCTTCCACATCAACGGTACATGAGTTAAACATGTGGTTAACTCCGGAAAGAGAGGTGGCGCATGAGATATCAGTTCATGGGGGACGATGCTCCATATTAATTTATGGGACATCAATAATGTTTTAGTCTAAATGAACCTCCCTATATATAAAACATTCTTAATTATTGTTAAACCGTTACTTTCCACTTACCATCGATCTTAAGGAAATGACTGGGAGTTTTGGAGTGTGCTGACACAGCGCTGTTCATCGGGGGTCATCATTCAGAGCAGGTGTCAATCTCCTTCACTTAATCTCAAAGCAGAGCTGATAAAAGATTGAGTGGCTTTCCCTTTAATCAACTCCCTCTTTAAAAAAAGAAGAAGAAGAAGGAGCCCATTAAGATCAGGTAACTTTTACTCTAATCCTCTTCGAGATAGTGAAACCTTTGGTTTCCCACCTGGTTCAGGGGCAAATGTTACATTTTATAAGATAACAGATGTAACAATTCTAAAAGGGTAGATCAGGCCATCAGCATGAGATGGCCTTCTAGCTGGGGTCCCTGGAGGTTGCGCCAAGTGGCCTGATCCCTTGCAAATCAATATTTTGGAGCTGGTATGCACGCTGAGCACTAATGCAGGAGCAGATTGTCTTCCAGTTGCACCTGTTAGGATTCCAGAAGTGCCTCTCAGAGCTCTAGAAGACACAGGAATTAATAGTTACACAGCCTCCTGCGTGAAATGCATTTCATCATCAAGACCAGAAGGGTAAATTTGATGATATTAGCTGGATCATAAGCCTGGAGGAAACTGCTGTGGTATCCACAGCCTCAGTAAAGATTACTTTTCTAAGGCAACATCTCCTTCTAACACGGGCAGGCCATACTAAGACTCTGAAATTGCGGTATAAGTAGATTGACTCCATCGTTCGAACCTACAGAGCTTCAACAGTGCATCCACGTGAAGCACCACATAGACAATACTCACTGAACACATCCTAGAAGGCAAGCAGCATGCTAAGTCCTTAACACGAATTCATTTATTAAATTCTCCTCCCAAAGCCTTGGGAAGCATAACAGTATCTGCCTTAGTTACAGCTACTATTGCTGGGATGAAACACATGACCCAAAACAACGTGGGAAAGACAGAAAGGTTCTATTCCACTTCCACATCCAGATTACAGTCTATCGCAGAGAGAAATCAGGACAGGAAGTCAAGGCAGGAACCTGGAGGCAGTAGCCGATGCAGAGGCCATGGAGAATTGTTGCTTAGTGGCTTACTCTTCATGGCTTGGTCAGCCCTGTTTCTTATGGAATCCAGGACCACCACCCACAGTGGGCTGGGCCCTCCCCGTCAATCACTAAGTAAGAAAATGCCCTATATGCTTACCTACAGTCTATTCAAAGGGAGGCATTTTCTCACCTGAAGTTCCATCCTCACAAATGATTTCAGCTTGCATTAAGTTGGCATAAAATCAGTCACCACAGTATCGAACACTTCTTCCATTGATTTCCATGTGCCACACTTGGCTCTACATATACTGATGCATTGGACCTTGCAAGGGCTTGCAAAGGTACATGCTGATGTTCTAGGTGAAGAACCTGGAGTTCAGGGACATTGAAGAACTGGGGAGCACAGATTACAGTAAGGCTATGTGTAGTGGTTTGACTAAAAATGACCCCCATAGGCTCACAGATTTGAATGCTTTGTCACGGGGGAGTGACACTATTAGGTATGGGTTCGTTGGAGTAGGTGTGGCCTTGTTGGAGGAAGTGTGTCACTGGCTCTGGGTTTTGAGGTTTCAAAAGCACAAGCCAGGCCCTGTAACTTGCCATCTTCCTGCTGCCTGTGGAGGCTGATGTAGAACTCTGTGGTCCTTCTTCAGCACAAGGTCTGCATGCCATCATCCTTCCTGCCATGCTGATACTGGAACAAACCTCTGAAACTGTAACCAAGTCCCAATTGAATGTCTTCTTTATAGGAATTGCTGTGGTCATGGTGTCTCTTCACAGCAACAGAACACTGACTAAGACATACCATGTTATATGCTTTGTGGACCCCATATTAACTGGAAGTTCAGGGTCCCTTTTAAAAATTCAGAAAAGATGCCACTGAAACTATGCAAGGTTTTGTTTCTCTCTTTTAGAGCCAACCTCCTGACTACCACAGCATTTTTACTTGCTGCCTAATATCAATCAAGGTAACAAAAAGTCATAATGTTAAATGATTAGCATTAATTTTGCTATTCACCTTTATACTGTACAACGTACAACTGTACATCGACAGTTTTACTATTAACAGTGTGAGATTATTTAATTTGTATGTTAAGTCACTTAAATCAAGCACTTCTCATTTCATGGCTGTGACGTGCACACTCTGTTCTTTGCATGGTGGAAATGCTCTACCAAGTGAACACAACCTTTTGTTGTTGTGGTGGTGGTGGTGGCTCAGGTTCTGACCACTCTCAGCTCTATCCACTTACGGGTAAGTAAAGACCACAAGGGACATGAACTATGAGCTTTCCTAATTTTCTCTTTCTTTCTGTGCCATGGTGCAATGAACCTAGTTGCCTAGCTTAGAGCCCCAGTACAAGCAAACTGGGGTTCAGCTATTTATGTTTCTTGGAATGCTCTTGTCTTGTCAGTGGGTCCAAATGGAGATCTGTCTTGAAAGCCCAGACTCTGAGTGTGGTCAGTACCCCACCTCTTCCCTATCCCATTTAATCATACATGACAGGAGTTCATGGAGCTCTTGATGAGTCTGGTGGAACTCCTGAGCATCTTGTCTCCCTGGTACTTCATGTCTATGTGGCATCATGAGCTTGACACAGATACTGGGATAGCAAAGACTAAGATGGGCATCAAGTATAAACCTCTTCTAGTCATGCATGTGTGCGTTGTGCCAGCAGGCTTAACGTACAAAGCTCTAGTTTAAAAGACGAACGCATGGGGATTTCAAGAGCCTGCAATGAAGGGTGGTGGGTATGAGCACAAGGTCTCGGGAAACCCAGGAGTTCATTTTTAAGCCTGAATGGTTTATAGTTAGCCAAGCAGAATTTAGGGGGAGGCCGATACCTTTTCCTCATCCACTCCCTGTTTCTGGCTTATTTTCAACCCTCCTGCTTCCAGAGTCCTCAGGCTGACTTGGATTCTTGAGCCTTGGGTCAGGCTCCGAGCCAGGTACCAGTGGGTGAGATGACTCTCTCCACTCATCCATATTCCAGATCCACAGACCCAGGAAAGCGATCCTCCTCCCTATGTCTCAATTCCTTACTGCAAAATGAGAATAGTTTGTTGGGAGTGTTAGCTCTTTGCGCGCACATGTAGCCTTTAGTCCAGGACTCAACCAGCAATCTTGACAAACTGTAGACAACTATTGCCACACACGGCGCCCCCGTGTCTGTGCTCGGTGCACTGGCACCTAGTTTGTGAGCTTCGGGCAAGGGGGCTGGAGTTTAAAGTCCACAGACTAACACAGACAGAGAGACAGCGACACGGGTCATCCTTTAATTCCCCAAAGATGCCCCCTTTGTTCAGGGGCAGATTATATAGAGATGCTACGCCCCAGCCAAACCCACCAGAAACCACTCTCCTGCCATCAGGAATTCCTGAAGGTCTCGTGCTCAGAGCAGCTGTAGGCACTCAGATCAGGGGAATTACAAGAAATTCAGGATCTGGGGTCTCACTGCTCCCAACAAACTATGGCATATGGTTAGTATTCTTTATGTTAGTTACTTTTTCCTGGTGCTGTGGCAAAGTACTTGACACAGACAATAGAGGAGAAAGCTTTATTTTGGGGTCACAGTTTCAGAGGCTTCCATCCGAGGTCAGACGTGTATTGCTTTGCATCTGAGGTAAGCAGAGCACTCCAGTGAAGCAGGGGCTCTTCATCTCATGGCAGACAGAAATCAGAGAGAGAGAGACTGAGAATCCAGGTCCTTCCAGGGCATGTCTTTGGTTAGTAAGAGACAATGGGGAGCTAGGTGATGATGGTCCAGACCTTTAATGCTAGCACTTGGGAGGCAGCGGCAGGTGGATCTCTGAGTTTGAGACCAGCCTGGTCCACAGAGTGAATTCCAGGGCAGCCAAAGCCACACAGAGAAACCCTGTGTTGAAAATAAACAAAGAACAAACAAACAGACACAATGAAATGAAACAACATGGTGGGGGGAAAGTGGCCTACCTTGTGGCAGGGTGTAAGGGAAGGAAAGGGTAGAGAGAGGGAGGGAACAGAGAGGAGAGAGAGTGGGGGAACACTAGGGATGAGCCTTGATAATCAAAGACAAAGAGGCTTGAGAGTGGAGGGGCATGGGAGGAGCTAGAGAGAAGATACCTAAGGACTGAGTGGAAAAAAGGTATGGGAGACGTGATGCATTCTATTTTAATTTAGATATATTTAAAAAATAAACCTATGGGGCACAAAAGGTGTGGGGCAGCGAATACATTCTGATATGTCTTATGGCTCTACCCATAGGCAGGGTACTGTAAGTCTGGTCAAGGACTCCTGGCCGTGACACTCACATATGGGCGAATCTACCACTTCCATTTTGCTAAATGGACATCGTATTGCCCTCTAAATTTGTACTTTTATACCCATAGATCAATACAACTCTCAGACCCCATCAGAGAAGTTTCTTTGTACAGTGGATGGTGGTCAACATGAGACACTCACCACTGGTGAAGTACAGCCAGTAAGTGAGCACAGAGTGCTCAGAAATAAGTGGGACATCCTTATCATACCCCGCATCTCAAGGTTCAGAGACCGTCAGAGAAAAGGGGAAAGGAAGAGGATATGAGCCTGAGGTCAGGGTTGACCAGACCGAAACGACATCTTCTGGACATGACAGCTGCTGTGGCTGCCTAGGCGAGACCAAACCAGTCACCACTGCAGCATGGAGTAGAGAGAGGATCCTGAGACCCACCCTCGGCTGAAGACTTATTGACAGCTGAAGGCTGTTGGGAGGTGGGGAGTCATTTTCCTTTAACAGTGTGTACTCTCATAGGTCAAGCTCCAGTGAATGGCCTACACCCGTGACTATATGAGTAGTGAAAATTGGACTCATTGGGTTATAAAATCGGTCATAAAACCACAATGTTTTGGGGTATGGGGCGCAGAGGATATCTGGGAAGAGTTAGAAAAAGCTAGGAATATGATCAAAATGCATTGTATGCGTATATGCGGTTCTCAAGAAGCTAGTAAAAATATTGTGTTAAAAATTATTAATCCATGTGCTGTTGAAGCCACTGATGAAGTCAGAACCTCTTGATCCAGTCACACTAAAGCCTGTAACCTTTGACAAACCCTTGAGCCTTTGGCGGGCTATTTTCAGACTCAAACTATAGCATTGTCTTCATCGACATTTTTTGGTTTCTCAGTTGGGAATCTTTGTTCTTTCCAGAGAGATAATAAAGATACCCTGTGATGATCCATTTTAGAAGGGATAGACTTCCCAAGCGGAGCCATAGCTGGGGAGTATTCGGAGTTGATGCCAGCAGTGACTTTTATAGCACTGTTGCTAGCATAGCTAAGAAAGGCCCATGCAACACCAAGTCTCCAGCAGCGGCAGCACCAACCAGTCTCCGATGAAGCCTTGAAGCACACCTTGAGATGTGTATGCAGTGCCATGAGGTGAGCTGCCGTCTTCATAGGAAGATGCCTGTATATTAGTGTGGAGAATAGGGGCTCTGGGTCAAACTTTCAGTGTTATAATAATAATAATAAACAAAGAACAGCAATAACCGAAACCCCAAAAAGAGAGACTGCATTGGAAAGGAAAGTCATGATGCAAGCACGCCCTTTTGCTGGTCCCTCGTCAGCTTCCTCCCTGTCACTTGTCATGTAAGAACACTCTAAAGTAGTGTCACTCAATGTGAAAGTCCCAAAGGCACCGGTGTGAAGGCCAGGATGTAGACTCCTGGGCCCCTTGAGCTGAAAGCTTTGTGAGATCCGAACCAAGAAGCTACCTTTGGCTTGCTTTCTAAGTGCTTACTGCTTAGTTCCCGAAGTCTGAGGACTTCTGTGGGGACCTAGATACAGGGAAGGAGAGCCATTTTATTTTAAAGTTTTTATAATTTGGGTATGAGTGCTTTGCCTGTGTGTATGTCTGTGCACCACATGTGTGCCTGGTATCCATGGAGACCCAAAGAGAGCACTGAATCTGGACCTGGAGTTACAGAGAGTTGTGAGCTACCACATGGGGCTGGGAATCGAATGCATCCTCCCAAACAGCCAGTGCTCTTAACCACTGAGCTATCTTGCCAGCCCCGATCTTATGAAATCTCAGCACCAGGCAGGTTTCCCAACATTCATTTTAAGTTCGACAGATAACTGAACCCAAAATACAGGGTCAAAGAATTTCTTTCAAGGGACTGGGGAGGGGGATGGCTTGTTTTGTAAAGTACTATGTAAGCATGAGAACCTGAGCATAGAACACTCGGGTTAAATATATATATATAGGCACACAGCTTGCACCTGTAATGCTAACACTCGGGTGCATAGACAAGAGGATCCTTGGGGTGCGCTGATCAGCCAGTCTTGCTGAATCAGTAGGGTCAAGTGAAAAACCTTGCCTTAAAGACTAAAGTGAACAGAGATTGAGGAAGAACTTGATATTGACCTTGGGCCTACACACGCGTGCTTGTATGAGTATTCAGTTTCTTCCCAGATTAATCCCTTGGGATTGTTTATGCCTAATATTCAGTGTGTATCAGCAAAACTGTCAATATGTTAAACATGGACTTTCTTTAGACTTTGGTGTAGGCAAATCCATCACTCAGATCCTAAGATTCTTCCCTGCATGGCCCAGCAACTAAGGGACAAACTCTGGTCTGTCCATATGGACATTTGTCAGTGTAGATGACTCTCTTCTCTCCACAGATCCAACCTTGGTACCAGGCTGGTTTATGTGGGGGGTATCCTTAGGTGGGTGCTATCCCAGCCAGTTTGGCTTGATCTTGGTGTCAAGATGCCTGTTTCCACATGTCCCACCGGAGACCCGGAGGTGAGATGGCATTCTTGGTTGGGTGCTGGCACCTTAGTAGGCAAATGCCACAAGCTGTGCAACCACTGCTGAGTTACTTCTAGAGCCCCCCAACCCCTGCAGTGTTGCCTCCATGGTACTTCAGTTCTGAGAAATCATGCAAGAGACTGGACAGAGTGGCATAAGGCAGGCGGAAATGCAAGCCACAGCCATGAGGCTGTTGGTAAGGTCTGATCGATAAGAGGCTGCTTGCGACCCATGTGCCCGTGGCACACATGGAAGGCAGTGTGGGCTGGGGAATGATCGGGGAAACTCTCTTTTCCAGTTACTGGCTAAGTTTACTAGCATCAGTGAAATGCCTGCTGACAGCCTTAGCCCCATTACTTTCATTTATAGAAAAAGCGTGGGGCTTTCAGAGTACTCGCCCGAGGCCAGACACATTTGTTAATGCAAGCGATATAATTCTTGAGCTACTGTAAATATTACCACTGTCACATTAAGAAACCTGGATAGTGCTTTCACGAAAACCCATTTGTTCACGCTTCTGTTCATGAAGACTGTGAACCAAATCGGTTAACTCCTTGCAGGTCTGCGAAGCTTTGGGTGATCATCCCGTCTTCGTTTATTTTAATTCTTCACTTCATTCTTCCAGGAGAAACACCAGCTCTCATCTTGAACTCCGGGATGTTTACTCTATTCCTGTGGGATCTGAGGATGGGGAAGGTTGGTCTCTGCTGTAGGTGAGCAGGCTGTACTGGTAAGTGGGATGGAATGTGGGCCCAGAAGTCCTTGCTGAGTGGGCTATTGCTTCCTTCCGTAGGCTCAGATAATTGAGCTGTCACAGTCGGCATTTTATTGGTTCAGATTCAGGTTAGGACTGGAGTCTTCCTTCCAGGTCCTTTGGTGCTTTGTAAAGAGAAGAACAAGGGGGAAAATTCACTGAGGAGTTTTTAGGAAGGCTGCAAAGAAAAGGCAGCTGTCAGCCCCTGTGGTTTCGGGGAACCCGGAAGAGGAGAGGGCCACTTAAACACTTCAAACCAGAAAGGAAATAGAAAGCTCTTGCACTTAGTATGTCAAAACCAGCTCAGAAGTGTGACAATACAGGCAAAGCATTATAATTCCTAGCTAGTCTGGTCATGATCCTCTGGCAGACTGCGCAGTCACGGCTGTGAGAAATGGGGATGAGAGGTACTATATAAATGTCAGATGTTACATAAATGTCAGGAACCATTATTGTTTGTTAATGGGGGCTAAACTGTTCCTAAGCAAAGATCCAGCTCCCAGCCAGGAAGTTCTCATCCAAGTTCTAACCACCAGTCACCCACCAGAAGAGAAAGAACATCCCTGGTTCTACCAAAGAGCTCAGGTGGGATCTGAAGTTGGACGTGAACTGGAGGGCGTCTCTGCTCACGAGGTGAGCTACTAGCCTTCTGGAGTCTGCCTTAGCTCGGCTGGGATATGGGGCTAATGACAACACTGCCACGGTTCTTTGTGCCAAGGTCTGATGAGGAAGAAGGACATGGCCACGGCGTGGCTTCAAGTGCTTGGCAAAGCGTGAGCGGTTGCAGGATGACAGTGGTCATCAGGAACAGGCTTTCAATGCTTCCGAAGGGAGAGCTTCCAAAAGGAAAACCAGCCCTTGGCGGGGATGAGGAAGGTGATAGTGGTGGCAAGTGGCCCACGCTGAAAATGGCAGTCTTCCTTTCCTGCTGCTGACCTGGCCCTAGATTCTGTATTCTAGCCCTGACTCGGCTGCTTCCCAGCGGGTGATCTTGGGCCAGTAACAGAGGCTCTGGAAGTAATGGCCAGGGCCCTTCCGGCGCTGACGCGGAGTCTAAATCCGGCTCATCACTTGGCTCTTGGCTGAGATTCACCTTTCGCCTTCAGTAGCGACTCTCTCACAGCTACTCGCTCGCACCATGAGGGTCTAGGGAAGACCGGGGGCTGTGTGTAGCTCTAGTGAGTGTGCCCAAGAAAGAAGTTATGCCCTTGAGAGTGATGTGGAGAGGGGCGGCGAAGTGTAGCTATAATGCTGAGAAGCCAGCATGCCGAGAACACTGCAATGAGGTCACAGCTGTCGCAGGCAAAGGAGCTGGGTATCTTCTGGGGGCGGAGAGTCCTGCATTTATAAGTGCAAAAGTCTTTCCTCCATCTCCTTTAGCATCCGACTGTCACCTCTCTTGCTCACACCCCAAACCTTACTCTTTCCGCCTGTGCAGGCTCTCCTTGCTGGAGAACTCTTGTCCGTGTCTCCTGCGTGGTCCTGTCTGAAACCATCAGGATTGTTTCCAAGCTGACTCACACCACTAATGTCGGGGAGCCGTGTTACTCGGCGCTGGGCTGTGCAAGCTGTTGCTTGCGCGGTCGCGGGCGCCGCCGCCGCGTGCACCCAGGTCCGCTCGAGGGGCGGGGTTTGGGCGGGGCGGGAGCCGCCCCCTCGGCGTGCGGGCCCCGCCCATCTTTCCCTCCTTCCCCAGCGGACCGCAATGATTTAGAAGTTCAGGAATCCCACGTGACGTCACCGGGGGGGTGATGTAATGCACTCTAAATAGAATGTATTGTAATCTTTGCTCAGTCCAACGTGGTCCCTTCACCCGGGCTCGGCTCTTGCCTTCTCCACACTTGTTTGGTAAGTTCCTAAAAATACGGCGCGGCCACTTCTGGGGCTTTTGCATTTAGCCACTTTTGCTGCACTTGCCGCGCGAGCCGACTTGGGAGCGTCCTTGTTTGCAGGGGTTGGTTCTCCACTGCAGCCGCGAGGTTACTTGGTCCAATGGGCAGGTCACAGGGCAAGGAGTAGGGAGGATGCGATGCATTTCCCCCCCTTGATTTGTGTTTGTAAACACTTTGGCGGATCAGAGGGAAGTCCGGCCCCAATTGCTGGTGGACTGTGGAGTTGTGCTGTGTCCTGTAGCCACCCAGAGACCCCACGCCGTGTCTGTCCCGGAGCGCGTCTCGGTGGTTGCTGCGCCGTGCGACTGGAGGGATGCTGAGTGGAGCCAGCGCCGTGTCCGACCCCGTGTGCGTGCGTGTATGGGAGCGCGCGTGAGTTTCCCTGACACGGGGAACAGTTATGAATCGGGGGTGTATGTTTGCCTCCAGAGCCCTGGCAAGGTGCGGAATCCTCCAGAAGTGTGGTCAAGCGGCGGCGGCGGCGGCGGCAGCGGCAGCAGCAGCAACAGAGACTACGAACCAGGAGCTTCCCCCGCGTCCCCAGTTTCTCAGTGATGCAGCGGAACCCCGGAGAAAGTTTGCCAACTTCCAACCGGTGCGGCAAAGACGCCGGGTCACCTAGGGGCGGCCAGGCGAGTGCGCAGGGGGGCTCGCTCTCCCCGGGGTGCCTAGCAGCCGCCGCCACCTCTGGAGGTCAACTGCCGGCTGCAGCTGGTGGGCGCGCGTCCGGGAAGGGGCGGTTGCCCTTGACGGGCACTTGACTTTCGCTCCAGGCGCTCCAGCTCGAGAGTGCTCCAGGCCCCTTGCCTTCACGCCTGCAGCCGCCTCCCGCCTCCGTCCCCTTCGAGCAGGCACTGTTACCTCTTCTGGGCTGCCACCCCAAATGACAGCTGGGGCCCGAGCCGCGCTACACGCAGGCGGTTCTCAGCACCCTGCGATGGAGCCTGCCTTTGAGCCAAATTCTCCACCGAACCGCTTAAACTTTTCACAAAGTTCTTAAAGGGTCGAGACAAGAAAGAGCAAAAGGAGTCCCCTCCCTCCCACTCCGCCACTTCGGGAGGGGGGATATCTATATCCCCTATATTCCGCTTTTGTTGGGAAGAGGGTCATAGATTTATTTTCAGGAGGTGTCTAGTAAAAAGCTCCAACTTTCCCTGAACGAGTGCCGCCCCCACTTGATGCTGGTTCAAGGCCGGGAACTGGAGTGAGCTGCTTGTACATTTCCTTGTCAGAGTCTGCAAAGCTTGTTTGGTTTTTTATTTTTCCCTCTCCCTGACATGTGTCAAAGAATAAAGGCTAGCTACAGGTCCATTACGTCATTCTACTGGCCAGTAAGTGTTTGATTAAGGGCTTCAGATACTCAAGGGTCCAGGGGCTCAGAATGCTGACAAAGCAACTCTGCTTTCGCCCCCCACCCCCAGCCCCGAGCAACTGAGGGTTCCCTGGACACCGTTATTGCCTGCTCTTCCCCGACCCCTCCTTCTCCATCTCTCCCCCGCCCACCTCGTTATCACTAGGCCTGCCCCCGCCTTTTACAGTTTCCCTCAGGGGGAATGCTGTCCCCGGAGTGAGCTGAAGAGCTGCTGGTGTCTGAATGCAGTACCTGATGAGCGCTCAAGCTGCCCTTTTCTATTTATTATTTAAGAAAGGCACTAGCCAGGACCCTTTTCCCGGGCGAGAATGCTCAGCCTAGACAGAAAAACCCGTGGAAAGGTTTAGATACCTTATATGCTAATACTGTGTCCCTGTGGTGACTTAGGACAGGAACACACCCACGGCTGAGAGCCCAGAGTCCGGTGAACGGCACAGCCCTAGGGGAAAAATGAAGGAGCTGACAAAATGAGATTTAGCGGAAAAGATCTAGATTAGACGTTTAATTTCCAAAGCGAGGAGATGTGTCTGGGAGCTGAAGGCACCGTACAATACACTGCCGCGCGTGGTACTTTCTTGTTCTCAGCCTTGAGTTTCTATGTTTACAGAGGAAGTTAAATACCCAATTTGCAGAACTGGGTTAGAATCTTCCCCGCTTGCCCTTTAAATCTACACCGGCCGCGACAGCACCCACTGTGTGCGGCTTGTTCAGGGGACAGAGAGAGAAAACTTTTGGGGTGAGTGAAAGATAGCGGGGAATCAAGCATAAGCAAACTCAGGCACAAGCTTTCGGCTGCAAGGGGACAGGGGACTCGAGTACTCTTTGATTTGGAGATGGAAGAAACTAAATAAAGGAAATTTTATATTCTGAATAGGTGGCATTACTTGAAGAACACGTGTTTTGTTATAATTAGATCTACTTTCTCCAGCGTGCTCTAGCTGTGGAGCAGGCTTTGTGAACTCCTGACTGGAGGCTGATTGACACCCCCTTCCTCAAGTTCCTGGCGGTATTTATTATTTATTCACGTCTAGAGATGAAATAGTATAACTCCCCATGCAATGCAGGCGCATTGAAAATGTTAAACTTCTTGTTTGTGAGGCAGACACCTAAGGGGAAAATGGCCAGGGTCATGGGCCCTGGAGAGTGCGATTAATGATCAGTGATTTAGTGATCGGTGATTAGTGGTTTTATTCAAACTGTTACCTCTGACCAGAAGCACACATCAGAGGATTAACAGGCTCTTTAGATAAACGCTCATTAGTGGAAGGGGCAAAGCAAAGATAATAGGCGTGCACCCAGGGACAACTTTCCAAGAAAATCATTCCCGTCTTCAGAATAATAAGCTCTCTTAACAGAAAGCCCTTTTAATTTAAAACTTGCTTTTATCTTGTAAATCAAAGTTAGATGTAAAAGTTTGTGGTGCCATTATAACCTAAATTTTCCCATATCCACTAGATGTGGATTATCCCAGTAGCGATATTTTTTTTTATTGAAATAAACAATTGGACCTTTAGAGTTGCTGAACCCTGACAAGCTTGGCTCCCAGGGTTGGAAGGTGTCCCCCCTTTAGGGATGGAGATTGCACTTTGCTAACTAGATGGCGCACTGTTATTTGGTGTTCTGTGCTGCAGAGCACAGGGAGCAGAAACTGAGCATGTAGCTGCTTGTGAGGTGTTCTTCACCACAACCAAGTTCACTCTGTGTAGGATTGGAGGCTAGACAGGGCTACAAGTTCACTCAGTCACATTTTCCATGTCAGTTAAATCTGGGGAGTTGAAGGCTACTGGAAAAATTAGTCTCATTACTAAAAGAAATGTAAAGGAGGAGGAGGAAAGAAGGCACCAGCGTGCACGAGCGGCCTCTGAGCTGCAGAGTGATTGGAGTATCAGGTCTGCTCTCTTTTAAGCGGAGAGCTAGCCCGCAATCTTCTGAAGGACTGAGGCAAGCACCAAAGATGTGTTTCCTTTCTGATCTTGCTGGCTAAAAGAAGGTTCAAGAAAGAAGGGAAATTTTTGATCTGCAGAAGGCAACACATCGCGGTTTTACTCTACCAGCCAGGGTAAGAGCATGCTCATGTTTGCGGAGCAGAGAAAGCATTTCCCATCAGTCGAGATCAGACTTATATTTTCCCAGACACGAGTTGGTAGTGGATTTTTATTTTGCATTTGTATGTGTTTTTTGTTAGTTTGCTGGGATTGGTAGGACTTTGTATAGCTGTGTGTGTGTGTGTGTGTGTGTGTGTGTGTGTGTGTGTGTGTGTGTGTGAGACCTTTATTTCTGGAATAAAATATGTTCATGAGCCTGTGAACTGCTGTCGGGCAGCTATGAAGAGTAGCAAGCAAGGTGTCAGGTAAAAAAAAAAAAATCCTCTCCAGAAAGCTTTCATTGGTCACTTTAATAAGTGCTTGAGTTTTAGCAAGACAGCATTCTTTTTAAAGAAACCTAAAGATGAAAGACAAAGCAAAATATTTGCTTCCACATTCAAACTTAGATACAGTCTCCCCCACAGAAGGGTGCTGTTCATTAAATATTATTAGTTTATTAGTTCTACTTTAGTTCTATAGCTCTAGGCTAACTCACTGCCTTTTCACACACTTTCTCGGTTTGGGTCGTGGACATTTTTATATCAATAATTCTTTATGTTTGTATCAACTTTTATTGCCAACTTGGCTCAGTAAATACATTTATTCAACTGATAATCTCTCCAAGTCAGACTTTGTTTTTTTAAAGGAAACAGCTGAATTACCTGTCATTCAGAAGTCATTTGGGAACTTACTGCCTTTTTATACTGATCAGTCAGCTTATTAGATTGATCCTGGGGGGGGTGGAATCTGTGCTTTTATTTCTATCTTGCTTTGATGTTTCAGCTCTTGAATAGGCGGTGAAGTAGATGGTAGGCTGTTAGAGGTGTCTCCTGTACAGCTTTTCAGTTGTAGAATATTTTTATTGTAACTCTTGCCTGCTTCTCACACCTGCGTGCCCCAACGCTTGAGAGGTTTTTGCACTGAGAGCTGAAACTGATGTCACAGCCCCAGTGTCCCCACTTCCTACGGTGATTTACTTTTTACAAAGCATAAATCACTGGAGTGTTTGTCTTGAGTTAAAAATGATTTTGTTGGAGTCTGATGGTCCCTGCACCCTCCAGATGTGAGCTTCATCCGTGCAGTTCACTTTCTCCTGGTTGCACTGTTAGACTGAACTTAGGATTTGAGTGGTCTTAGTATTTCAGTCTTTTTTCTTTTCCCTTTCAAAGCAATGCTGTTAGTCACAAAATTAATGTGATCAAGGCTGGTGTTTCCCATCTATATGCTGCTTTTGCTGCCTGCAAATTGGATTTCTAAGGCAATTTAAGATCCCTTTTTTTTTTTAGAGGCTGCTTTCTTGGATGAAGCCGGACAATGATCTCAGTCAATTTATTATCTTGTCCAGTTTGACTGCCGCTGTGTTATGGGAATCAACTAAGGGTTTTAGAAATTAGTGCTTAAACCTTTAAATTGAGGACTATTTCCAAATTCTGTTTAAGAAAAAATGATACCATTGAGATAAGGAGATGAACAGAGAGCAATAGCTTTGAATATTTAAGTCTGGGAGATAAAACCTCACAAAGGACCCCTTCCTGCTGCCGTGTGAAATGAATGGACTGTTTCTGGTCACCGTGCTTTGTTCAGGAAGCCTGGTACTTTAAAGACAACAGCATGTAACGTTTTTACTGCAGGATTATTAGATTTAGTAATAAGGAAAAATTAACAATTAATATGTTTGTTAAATACCCATTAATTCAGTGGTTCGGAATCACAGATGAGAAATTCAACATAAAAGAGCTTTCAGAAAGATGGAAGGTTTCTTAGGGTTTCTCAGGTAGTGATAACACTCTTCCAAACACACCAGGAAAATTTCTGAGAAAAGTTTCTGGAACTTTCAAAGAATTCTCAGAGTTCAGGGGAAATTGCCAAATGCCTGTGATGGGATGCAAGGTGGCCGTTTACTTTTCCTACAGGTTCAACCTATGGTCTCCTCTGCCTTTTAATCTGAAAATTAGTCAGGAATAAGTGCACTGATTGGAGATTGAATATTTAAATTGACTTCTTAAGGTTCACATTTCTAGTCTCTGCTCCCCCCCAAATTAACAAGAGTGGAAAACTACCATGTTGGTGTTTGATTTGACCTGATCCTGGAGGTAGTAAAAGGTTCTTTTTACTCAGCCTAGAGACTTTGATGGTGGGTAAAAACCCACAGCTGAATACAGATGCTGGAGCCAGGAAAGAGCCTCCTGGTCAACCTCTCCAGTGAGCAGAAGAGCTCCTGAAGCTGGTTATAGTTGTTAGCTTATCCAAGGTCCATGCCAGAGGGTGGGAACCAGATCTGAATGCCTGGCTTCTTGTCTTCAGCTCAGAATTCTGTTGCTGTCAGGCAGGCTACCTAAATGCCCCTATCAGGGACATATGCATCAAAAGCCAAGGCTTTGGAAACTTCCCTCTTTTCAAGCCTTTTCACCGACAACCTTTCAAAGATAAGATTTTAAAACTGATTTGACTGCCTTGACCGAACAGTAGTTTCTAATCTATATTTGCATGTGTATATATATGAAATGCTCAATTTCCTAATACTGACATTTTAAAATTATTTTTTGCCTGAAAGTATTCTTCATGATGATATTAAGCCTTACAAATCTATATTATTGAGACTTCATTTGAGAATACAAACTGGGTGGAACAGAAATGGTTGAAAAGGCCATCTCAGAGTGAAGCAACGATTCTCTTTAATTGTCTTCGTCATCTTTAAGGACAGGGCCGAGAAAAGTCTTAAAGTTTATATTAATTACCATTCTCCTGAAGAGATCAAGTGTTCAGCTCACTCTGGCCATTCGGTTTTGCCGGGCACCCATCTGCAATATATTATGTTTTCCAAGTCAGCGTAGGAGTGAGTTTGGAGGTAAATGCTATTCTGTGCAAAATGAGTTGTCTGGAAGCGTGCTCTTTGGGTTTCATTGGCAAAACTTGACAACTTATAACAACAGGAATAATTTAGCAGCACAGAGGGCTCCAGAGCCCTGGGCATTTTCTTTCTGATTTAGGCTCTGCCCACACTGGATTGGAGAACAAGAGTATCTAAACAGAAACCTTGAATGCTTGTACTGTGTGCGCTGGTTGGCTTGACCCACAGCTTTCCTTTCCAGGCCTTTGCAGTCTACATCAGAATCCAGTCCTCTTTCATTCTATTATTACCGTGGAGCCCCTATGTTGCAGGCGTGATTTCTCAAATGTAACACATTTTGGCTAATTTTATGCCACACACTCTCTCTCTCTGCCGGCTTCCCAAGGGGGGAAAACAGGCAACAATAATAGCAACAAAAATCTTTGTTTTTCTTTAAATCGACTGACTATTAGAAGACAGACGTTTCATTTCCATTTGGTCAGTTTGGTAGGACCATGTCACTTTATTAGCAGTGGATTTTTCTCTTTGAGTTAAGCCTGGCTTCTAAAGCGCGGGTTTCAACTTTTGCAACCCAGAGAGTAGAAGGCACCGGGGAGAGAGTTCATTTCCAGAAGGGCACTGAGGTGTGACATGGTGAAGTTTGGAAGAACCCAGTTTGCCTCCCTGTAAGGACAGCCCTGTGACTCCTCACAGTGGAAAGGAGCAATGTTGTAGTTCTGAGTCAGAAGCAGCTCTCAGGATGCCGACAACCTCCAGTGTCAGTAGGTCTGGTCTGTCTGGTCTGGTCTGGTCTGGTCTAGTCTGGTTTTTCTTTCTCCCAGGGCCCCATGAATGGTAAGCATGCACCTTTTACTACCCGAGTGATATCCCCAAGCCCAGGGTCATTTCTCTGCTGAAATGTGGCAAAAGCTCTCTCCCTCCTCTTTGCACTGACTTCATGGTAATGTTTTGCTAGATTTCTCTGTCATAGTCAGCCTTTCTGACTACTTCGCGCTCAGGCCTAATCCTACAAGGCTGCAGCACAAATGCATGCATGCCAGAGACAGGGCTCTTTCTCCATAGAGAACTCAGCTTTCATATCTGACCTTTGAAGAAACAATTAGGGAGACAAGATAGAGAAAACCAATCGACAGTCTCTGGTTCTCCCCACCATTTCTGGTTCCACAGTGAAGTGCTCTCTATAGCAACAGGCAAAGCGAGGCTAGAAAGACCCCCCCAGGTTTTACCCATCTGCGCTGTCTCTGTTTCTTCTGTTTTGAGACAGGGGCTCATTGTGAAGCTCAGGGTGACCTCCAACTCCAGATCCTCATGCCTCAGTTCCCCACATTCTGAGATTCAGGCTTGGGCTACCTAATCTGGCCAATTTCCTCATTTATGCTAAAAGAGCACTAGCTAAAGGAGGGCATTGCAATAGAAGAGGCTAGTGATGTCATTTGTCATATACAGGAGCCACACTAAGAAGAAACAGGAGTTCATTTTAATAGCTGTTTGGCCCAGTATATCCCAAATATTATCATTGCAAATTTCAACATATAACCAAAAACATCAATGCGATAGTTTACATTCTTTTACTTTTTTGGTAATGAAATCCTTGAAATCTGGGATGTATTTTACTATAGCAATTTTGGATAGCCACATGTCAAGTGATCGATAGCCACGTGTGGCCGGTGACTACCATGCCCGACAATGCGAGTCTGCACATGGCTCTTAATCATAGCAGCCCAAGGGAAACCACCTTTGACACTTACAAAAAGTAATCAACAGGCTTCCCTTAGACTGACTATTCCTACTTGATGGACATGGGGTGGGGCTGGGGTCCTGTGTGCTTATAAAGACCCTCAATGTGCAGCAAAACTAGAGAGCCTGAGTTCTAACTGATCATTAAGGTATTTTCTCTACGATTCCATGATTTTTCTTAAGGGAAGCGATTGCAAGGAAGTCTTCATTCAGAGTTTGGGTGCAGCAAGAGATGGGCACAGTAATGCTGCACTTTACAAAACACGTCTAGGAAAACATAATTAGGGAATGTTGAGATGGCTCGGTCCGTCAAGGAGCTTGCCACCAGTCCTGACCACCTCATTCTGGTCCCCAGAGTGTGTGTGACAGAAGGAAAGAATCGATTTTTCAGGTTGAACCCCCCCCACATATGTGCTATAGCATGTGCATAGCTATAAATACAACAAAATAAATGAACAAATAAATGCAAAAAAATTAAATTGGAAACACGGTGAATGAAAATACAACCTTACAGAGTGACTTATTTAGCGATGATTCTAAGGGTCAGACGTGAGCTCTGTTATATCTAAGCTCTGAGCATGGCTGTCTAGAGAAACGTGCTTCCCGATGCCTTAGCTTTAAGATGTGTTTACACGCCACTAGCAGAAAGTCTCCCTTTGGGAAAAGGTCAAGAACCCCGCAGTTTGCTTATTTTGCCAGCTTTCTTTCCTGTCCCTGGTACTACTTGCCTGTAACTATTTTGGGAGGGAAAATCTTACTTCACTGGAGACATCTGGATCCCCTAGAGTTTCTTCTCTTCAAACACAAGCTTTGTGTCACTGCCTAGGTCAAAGTCGCTTAGGGCAAGACATCAGTTGTCAACCCCCGAACTGAAGGCAATCATCCTATTTGTCACCCTTAAAAAACATTTTAAGACCCAGTATTTCTCAAGGAACACTAGAACATCTGCTGATCTATATCTGTGTGTGTTTTCACACCTGCAGGGTTTCATATGATTTCAGTACATGAATCCACTGTTGGATGCAAAGGATAAACAGGAGGATTCCCAAGCTCTTCCTATGTCTGTCCTGTGGAGTCCACAAGCAGCGTTGCCTGTGGGAAGGAGGAGAGACCTCATTGTCCATCCTTTGTGACTTGATACTGATGAGAACCTCTGCCTTTCCAACTTCCCGGGTCACTTCACCCGGACCCCTCTCCTTACCTCCTGTAGGGCTATCTATATCAAAATTCATCTCTATTGGATCACTTGTTTTTGAAACAAGTCTTGAAGCCATTAGAGAATTCAGTCTCTAATTATGAACACATAGTTTCCAACCCATTTTATTGATGGAGAAACTGAGGAATGGATAAGGTGGGCACTTTTTGGCTCATTGTTTATATGGGTGAACAGGACAAGAAACAACCTTAGATTTGTGAGTGCCATGTTGCTTAAATATAAGCCTTACTCTGCATGACCCATAGGTGTAGATCTTCCATTTGTTTTTGGCCATTGCCATTGTTCATGTCTCTGCCTTAACACTGTGGTGCACCTCCACGCCTTTTATTGCACTTCAATGGTTTCTATGATTATAAGCTCCCTAGCTTCGGGCTACATGTACCTGGATTGATTAACAAACATATACATGCATACTAATTTCCTGGCACAGGATCTATTCTAAACATTGCAATGAGGCACCTGTTGCAAACCTGTTCTGGTTAGTGTCTAGGGCAAACTTTCTTTTAGGCTACTTTGTGATTGACAGAAGTGTGGATGTGGCTAGACATTGAGGTTAACGATGCAAGTCGCTCATCTGTTAGGAGGAGGGAAGGTAGATGTCTCTAGTTATTCATTGAGTAAGATAGACTTGGTTTGGTTCCCTAACGATGCTCGACAAAACACTTTAACTCTTGCGACCTGCTTTTGAGATCTGGGTTCTGTTTCCTCTTAATAACGGCAGTGGGTAGGGTGTGACTGTGGCAGATTTTGTGTGTCTGTATCATCAATGGATGCGGCATACATTGTACTTAACACTGGGTTTGGTGATTGATGCCAGGGAGCAGTTATCCTGTATCTTCTGCTAAGCATTATGTTAAAAGTTAAAGTAAAGCAACTTTGATCTCTTTTTTTTCTCTCTCTCTCTTTTTTCTTTCTCTCCCCCATGTGTGTATGTATTTATGTTTATATAAAAACTATATATGAATAAAACCCTTAGGTACTTAGGACTAACATGTTACCAGGGAACATGCTTGCTTGTGAATACAGTAGTCATCTGTTTGCTTTTGTTCCCGTTTTGCTTATCTGGGACAGGGTCTCACTGCATAGCCCAGGCTGGCCTTAAAACTCCCTTGAACTTGGCTTCCCCTGTCTCAACATCCCCCTCCACCCAAGTACTGGGGCTGCAAGCCTACGCCATCATGCCCGGCATCATCATCTTTTGCTTGAATGCCCATGAATATATTGCCCCACTTTTTAGCGCAAGTCTATTTGTAATGTTGGTTTAGGTACATACTGTTGACTAAAAGACATTGCTACACTAAAAGAATTAAGATCGCATTGAAAACATCCTCCTTCTTAAAGGCAGCCTGCCTAAGCACACACTGTTTACAGTTTCCTCTTCTCATTTGCAAAGCCAGTGACTAACAGCCACCATTCTTAGTGCTCGGCTCCATGGACGTCATAGGGTTGATGGTGTATGGAATTTTGGCACCAGGAAGCAGCGTATAATTTGAAGTTGTACTTTTTGCTAAATACCCATGCTAATCCCCAAGCCATTCAAAACATTAAAAAACCCAAACAGCAATGTCTGCTGCCTGGGTGGAGACAGTGCTGAGAGATAAATACACTGGCTTTGTTGTTGTTGTTGTTGTTTGTTTTTCACGTATTTAGAATCACTTTCAAAAACCAGGAGAAAAAAAAAAAAAACAAAAACATAACTCAACATGCCCTCTGGAGGGGACCCTTTTAAGGCAGACAACTTAACCCTTAAATACTGGCTTCATTTTTATTCTTTCCAGGAAAAAAAACCCCACCTTTTTAAAAGCATAAAAACTCATGTATCTTTAAAAGGAAGGCTGTAAGAGTGAATTGTGTGAGTAGTTTATATTTAATGTTTAACACATATTTGAAAAACTCTATTTGGGAAGTCTTATATTTTTTGATTAGTCCTAGTTATTTATGCATATTTTAAAAATAGAAGCTTTTGAGGCTATCACAACACTGGTAGGACAGTACACTTAAAATGCTTAAGGTTTGTTTCAGGTATATTCTACCTCGGTTATATTAAAGAGAGGACAAAATTTGTACCTGTCACGTCGATAGGGTAGCAGAACATATAGAACATTTGGTCCATGCTAGCTAGGTGTGATTTGGTGTTTCATCAGGAAGGTTAAAAAAAAAAAAAAAAAAAAAAAAAAAAAAAAAAACCTAAAGAGGATTTTGTCATTTCAGACTAATACAGAGAGGTGACATTGGAGAGTGTGTGCGTGTGTGCACGTGTGTGTGTGTGTGTGTGTGTGTGTGCGCGCGTGCGTGCATGTCTTGCAATTTGGAAATGTAGGGTATCTCAGCAGCCAAGACTTGGACACAGCATCAGATGCCTGCTTCCTGGAGACTGGCTTGGATCAGGGTATGCCCTGTGCCCTGTGCATTGAGAGCTCGGTCATTCAATTTGGAAAATAACCTTTTGCCTTACTTGGTCACTTTTGTTTGGGTTACTTGATTACTTTTCTTAGCATAAGGATCAATGAGGAAAGTCAGATGTGATGCTTTTGTGGGCTATGAAAGGGACCAGAACCTCATTCCTCCCAGGGATACTGGCCTGTGAGAAGATTCTCAAGGGACAGTGTGGAAATTGAAAGTTCTGAAAGCTGAGCCTCTGGAAAATGGTCCAGGAAACTGGAGCCGTTTGCCAGGGAAAAGAGAGGTCACAGACTGGTGTGGGATACCGTGAGCATGATGAGGACCATTTCCCGGCTTCAGAAGATGGTGGGGATGGCAGAAGGGAAGTTGGTCATTGCTGACCTTTAAACACTCAGCCAGGGCTTGCAGCCAGCTTTAGGAACATGGCTCGCTGGCATCTGCTCAGAAGGAACCTTGTGGATCCTGAAGCCACAGGCTCTAAAATGGAAACCTCTGGACTCAGAGACTCGTTAGCATCTGTCTGAAATTGCCATGATCAAATATGAGCAGCTTCATGAGGCCCAACCATGTATGTTTGTAAATATATTACATCTATGGTGGGTTCTTTATCTTGACATTGATTTGGCCCTGAGAGGATCAGACATATTTGAAAAAATGTGCATCAGTACCAAACATGTGAATATTTTTTCTTGCCATTAATCCCTAAATAATATACAGTTGCTATGATTTGGATCTTGAATGTCACCCAAAGGCCATGGATTAAAAGCATGGTCCAAGCCTGTGATAGTATTGGGGGGTAATGGACACATTAAGAGGTGGGGCCTAGTAGAAGGAAGTTAGATCACAAGGAGAGCCATGACATCAACAGCTGCTTCAGACGTGACTGATGGACTGTCCTACCTCGGGCCCCACAGCGCTGGAACCAGCTGATCTAGGACTGAGGTCTCTGGAACTAGGAGCCAAACCACCTTTCTCATTTGAAGATGTTTGCTTTGGGTCTTTTGTCATAGGAACAAAAAAAGTGAGGAACGCAGGAGTATAACTATGGCTTACATAGCCTTTGCTTTGTGTTAAGAATTATGAGCGGTCTAGAGGCAGAGTAAAGACTATGAGGACCATAGACTGCATGCACAGACTGTGCCATTCTATATACAGGACACAAGCATCTGAAGATTCGGGTGTTTGCAGGGAGTCTTGATACCATAGTGTTGTAATAGGAGCGGCGGGGCTGCGTCCCTAGCACCCTGGCCGCCTGCTAGCTTATGGCCAAAATAACAACACACAAACTGTATTCATTTAAACACTGCTTGGCCCATTTCTATCTAGCCTCTTCTAGGCTAATTCTCACATATTAATTTAGCCCATTTCTAATCATCTGTGTAGCACCGCTAGGTGCGCTTACCGGGAAGATTCTAGCCTACGTCCATCCTGGGTCGGAGCTTTATCGCGTGTGTCTCAGAAAGCAGAGCTCTTGCGTCCACCCGGGAGAAGGGAGCATGGCGTCTCCCTGAGCTCACTTCCTCTTCCTCCCAGCATTCTGTTCTGTTTACTCCTCCCACTTATGTTTTAACCTATGAGGCCAAGCAGTTTCTTTATTACTTATCCAATGACCTTCCTCCATCACCATAGAGTCTCCTATGTATATCAAGAAATGGCTGTTAAGTTAAAGGCATAGGGAGTCAACGAACATATGCTACCATGTATGGTCAAGATGGACTATTTACCAGTACTTAGAACTATCAGGATCTAAGTGCTTCTTTGTAAAATCAACTGTCTGTTTACCCAAGAATCTATGCCCAGGCAGCAACTAAGACTTTGGAAATTGCTTTATTTATTTACTAATTTGTTTGTGTGTGTGTTTGTGTGTGTGTGTGTGTGTGTGTGTGTGCAGGCACGCACACGCGTGCATTTGTGCATGTGTAGTAACACATGTCACAGGAGAAGAGTGGGAGTCAAGAGACATTTTGCAGGAGTCAGTATTCCCCCTTCTACCCCGTGGGTCCCAGGGAATCTAACTTAGGTCATTCAGGCTCGGCAACATCTTTTACTGGCTGAGCCAGTAAAGTCCCCCATTTTTAGGACTTTTAAAGAAATTTCATGCAAAACATCTTATTAGGATGACATACTGCTGCATGGTGGAACCCGCAGAGTGATATTTCCCTTCCCAGCCCATGGGTAAAGAAGCCAAAATACACAGTGCTTAAGTGGTACGTGGCGTTCTATACAACACACATACACATTACCGTAATCCCTCCCCATCCTCCCGGCCTTTCTCTTCTCTGTATCCTTCCTCTTTGCCTGTGTGCTGCACTTGAAATCACAGCAGGTGTGCCCCAAAGAAGAACCTGAACCCATGTGAGAGACACTGGGAGTCTGCATGTGCTAAAAATAAGTTTCTGTGGTCTCCCAGAAAATCTCGGAACAAGTTGTAAAAAGATCGGAGTCCACGTCCTGCAGGCTAAGGACACAGCGTGTGGAACTTGTTGCTGTCTTTATGTTGTCCTTGAGTTTGTCTCCAGGATTTGTGGAAAGGCAGTGACTAAAGGTGGCACCAAGTTTCCACCCGGTGAAGACTACGTTAGTTCGTCACTCTGGCAAGCTTAGTAGCTATTGTTTTCCTATGCTAACAGTTACTGACAAGGACAAAATCTGCCAGTCTTCATAAATACACGTATATACCAGACTGGCCATAGATGTCTCAGGAGGAGAAGAAAAAAATTCAAATTTTCTGGCTGTCAATGGACAATTCGCAGCGTGCAGGTAGTACCTCTATTTTTCATAGTAGGAGGAAGACCAGATTCTGGATTTTTTAAATTATGCCATGGCAAAAGTTAAATAACAATGAAAACATTTCTAGAGTTGGGCCTGTGTTCCATTGGTAGAGTACTTGCCTCGTGTATTTGATGCCCTGCGTTTGATCCCTAGAAATAAAAATATAAGAAGGTAACATGCCCCAAGTGGACATTCTGTGGTTACAGGAGGTAGGTAACTGGGTACCTAAGGCTGCAGTAGGGTTGGGAGATTGTAGGTGACAGATAGAGGTACATGGTTTCTTTAGGGGTGGATGAAAGTGTTCTAGGGTAATTGTGATGGTTGCACACATTTGTGAACTTTAAGGTTATTGGGGTATGTACTTTAAATCAATCAATTTCATGATTTATGAATGATATCTCAATAATTGTTAAATCTCAGTATTGTTAAAGAATGGCAACACATCACGGAGGAAGGTCCTGGATGCTAAAGTCAGTTGGACTGTACCCTAAATAGGGTATTTTGGCGTTAGCACTTCTTATATTTTGACAAGAATATATCAAGATGAGGAATGGATAACGGTTTTCAGATCATACCCTGCCACATGCATGCCAGTGATTCTGCTATTGTCCTCTGCATCTCCAGCTTCTTAACAATCCTTATTAATAAGAAATATTATCAACTATTACCCCTTTCCCTGGCAGACATCAAGTTTTCTAGACTTCACTCTCAATGTTCTTTGTCCTTCTATCCTCTCTCTCTCTCTCTCTCTCTCTCTCTCTCTCTCTCTCTCTCTCTCTCATCAACTGTTCTTATGCACCAAGAATTAAGGGGAATGGGATTATTTATCAAGTCTTTCTTGAATAAACTTTCTCGTTCCATCTACCACGTCAGCCTTCACAACAAAGCTACCAAGGAGCCAGTAAGACCCATTGCATAGATGAAGAAAGTGAGACTCATCAGTCAGGGAGCTTACACTACATAACAAAACCAGTAAATGGACAAGTTGGGGTCTGGAGCCAGTGGTGTCCCTGAGAATATCCTTTGTCCAGTCTGGTTACCCAGTGAATGTCCCCACTGAAGGGCTCAGTGCATCTCAAGTCCCTGATCAAAACCACATTCAGTTTTAAGGACCCTAGGCCAGCCTAGCTTCATCCCTGTAGCTTCTTCCCAGATTCAAGTCAGGCTCATAATAAGCCGTGCTTTCTGTTGGGCAGCACTTGCTCTATTCAAACTAACCTCTTCCCTTAACATCTGGTACCCTCCTTCAGGACCCTCCAACATACAATGCGCGTGCATGCACACACACACACACACACACACACACACACACACATATACACACACACCACCTGTTTGGAGAAGCACTTTCCTTCAAGTACATCAACTATTATTCTTTCCTGATCTCCCAAGTGTAAATCTGATACTTACAAGCAAGTAGAAAAGAACAATAAGGAACTAAGTAAGTATCAGATTTACACTTGAACTCAGTAGGTGGGCATTGTGATCCTCCTGCTTCAACTCCTCAAGTTCTGGGACTATAGGTGTGTACTACCACACAGGGATTCCTATGAGCCAAAAATGTGTATTTTATTAGACTTATTTTTGTGTTTGCAGTATTCCTTCCCTTAGATTTTGAGTTTAATATGGATGTCAGCTGGATCTCTCGGATTAGGTTTTCTCACAAGTTTCTGCATACAGGGAATGGTTACCCAGAACATGGAGTAGGTAGTTCATTCACGTTGAGTGAATTGATTAAACAGACGCTTATATATTATTGTCCTGAATTTCCTTTCACTAACAGGCCTAGGAGACTCTTTAGTCCTGTTGACAAAGGTTCCTTCCTCTACGCTTAAAGGAACATTGAACTAGAGAAGCAACTCCACGGCACAGCTTTTGCTTACCATGCACAGGGCCCCAGATTCTAACCCCAACAGAGCAACAAGAGCAGGGGAGGTAGACAGACAGATGGGGGATGGTCAGAGGTCTAAAGTAGGGGCACAGTGTTGATCACATCAACTCTCACACCCTCTGGAAACATGGGTCTCTCTGTCTCACATTTCCTTGCATGCCTTACCCAGCACAGAACCCAATATTTGAACAGTTTTAATCACAATACGGAGACATTTAAAATGCTGCTTTCTTCACTTAAAAATATACCGCAGACATTTTCCATGTTGTTACACTGTTTGGAAAACTGTGATTAGCACCCTATCCCAGGGAGTCACCTTACCATAATTTCTTAACCATCCCCTACTTACTGTCAAGTTGGTTGTGGATTTTTTTAAACAATTCTTAAAAAAAAAATACAGGATCAGTCATTTGGGAGATGCGTGCTCTGAAGATTTTCATCTCTTTCTCTTAAGCTGGTTGAACAAACCAACTTCTTTTAGAACTGAGCTTAGACAATGCTGGTCACGCAGTGACCAAGTGTGTACTGGGCACCCCTCTACATCTCTTATTTCTTCTGTCTTTGCTCTTTCCTCTTGGCACATTCTGTGCCCCCAGAGTGATGGGCCGGGCAGCCTCTCCTAGGAATAGGCCTGTCTGCTGCAAAGTCTTCTCTCTTCCCCTGAGTCCCCTTTCTCTCAGTTGGGACTCTAGCTCGTGTCTCCTCAGACTGTCGATGAATCTTAGTAAAATACCCAGTGCTCAATGTCTTGTGTGTGTGTGTGTGTGTGTGTGTGTGTGTGTGTGTGTGTGTAGGGTGTGGGACCGACACAGAAGGATTATACATTTTTTTTTAGAAGACTTCTGGAGATGGGTCCAAAAAAGCCCAGTATTAAAGATAATTCTTTTCTTTCTTCCTCTGGAACTCCTCCAGGTTCTAAGCATGTAACAGTCAGCCAAACACCCAACATCTTTGAACAACTATTTATAAGTGGATCATGTCACATAGCATGTAAGGGTTGAAAAGAAAGACAAAGGTGGTCACAAGGACAATGTGGACTCCGTGGCCTCCCTTATAGGGTAGTCCAGGACATAGAGACCTACTGACCAGAGTCACAATTCCTGAGAGACAGGGACTGTGGAGTATTCTAGGCTACTGTCACAAAGGTCCCTGTGTATTTGCTCTGTTTGAGGAACTGCAAGGAAGGTGTGTTGAGACTGTGTGAAAAAGTGCCAAATCTACCCCATGCTATAGGCACTGAGCGTTCATCTCAGCAGTCTGGGAAACCTTGCACAGCTGCATGTAGAGAATCGTTAAGTCCAGTTTCCCTAGAAACTGAAGAATTTTTGCAATGGAGCAGATAACCACTTTCAAATGATGCAGTTGGTTGAGTTGTCTACCGGTCATAAGACCTCTCTCATGGGACTGAAGACCAGACTACATAGGAACAAGGGTGGCGGCATGGACTGGGGATTTGTAGGGAGAATAGTAAGAGTTGGATTCTGGCTGCCAGTAGAACGGACAGGATTTGCTGATGCATTGGCGTGAGAACGAGTCAGAGAAGATAGCAAGATTTCCAGCCTGAGGCTGGAAGGAGGGAGCTGCCATTGGCAGAGAGGGGGAAGATGTGGGTGAAACAAGCTGAGAGGCGGGGAGACCAAAACCTTAGTTGCCCCTGTATCCCAAAGAGTCTTGAAAATAATTCCCCAGGGAAGAGAACTGACTTACCAAGAGAGGGTTGTTAGATTGGGAAAAGAGCCCTGGTCCTTTGTCCTTGCCAAAATGGAACTATCTATAAAAACAGCATTATGTATGAGATGCTGTTTGTAGAGCTCAAAGAGAGGGCTTGCGTTGAGGACAAAGGTAAAATTGGAATCACTGTTTTAGGTACCCCAGAGCCCAAGCTCACCAGACAGCACATGGACCTTCACTCAACAGGCGTTGCCATGCCCAATTGCCAGGTCCTACACAGCCAGGCCTTTCTGAGCACAGAGCCCTTGCACATGTTGTTCCTACTACCTGTACTTCTGCCTGGAAAACTCCCCATTTCCCATCTTTAATTTAACTAGGGTCACTGCTACCATGCCCTTTTGGCCTTCCAGCATTTCTCAGTTGTCTGTTTTATATTGTTTTGTATGGTTTTTTTAAGTAAATTAAATTAATAAATAAATACGTAAAGCGATTAAAGCTCAAGTTTCCCTAGGATCTGCGTTCTGCAGTGTTAGGGATCAGACATGCTTTGTTTAGTGCTATTGGGCCAATATCTGACCAATGAGTGGATGTTCGTTCTTGCACCTCATTCTTTCTTATCTTCCTGAAATGCACACTGGGACTCCTTAATGCCTCATGTACCTGTCCGTGTGAGCAAAGGCTTCTTTCCTGGGGATGGGTGAGGGGGACCAAGTCACCCGCAAAGGCTGAGTGATCACTTGGCTGTGAAACTTTGGGAAGGAAAAAAAAAACTGAAGGAATGTGCCAACGTCTATCAATATCCTCCCTCCTTTTCTCCTGTGAGTGTCTTCATCGCCTTTCTCTGGACACCTCTCTCTAGCCTCCCTGGGTACTTCAGAGTGACCTCTGACATACCTATCCCTTACTGCTTGCTTCTGGCCTGGGGCCAATGAGGCTAGACCTGGCAGGGAGCCTGGATGGGGGGAGATTTCTGTGAGGGCTGAGGGGATCTGGGTCACAGCTGAGGACTTGCATTGTGAGACTTAGAAAGCTCTTCCCCCCTGCATCCCGAAGATTATTGAAAATAATTCCCCAGGGTTGTTAGATTAGAAAAAGCACCCAAGTCCTTTGTCCTTGCCAAAATGGAACTATATATAAAGGAGAGGGTTAAGTTTGGAAATGGATTCCTTATGTCATTAAAAAGTCAGTATGAGCACCTCTGTTGTTTGGGAACACATGCACTGTTTCCATGAAAACACGTTTGTACATGTTTACATATGTGGGTGAGCAGATTGTTGATTGGTTCATGTATAAGGCTGTATCTGTTGGGGGTGTTTCATGAAAAAGGTTCAATGATGTGTGGGAGACATCCTCCCAGCAAGCAGACCTTGAGGGAGGTCCCTGGGAAGCAGTGGTGAAGAGGAGAGAGAAGATTGTTGTTAGGAGGGTGTTTCTTTGTTACTGGCTGCCCACAACCGAAGTAATCGAACAGAAACTGTATTAATTAAATTACTGCTTGGCCAATCACTATAGCATATTCCTAGCAAGCTCTTACATATTAAATTGACCCATTTTTATTATTTTATTATGAGGTTCTTGGCCTACTGGCAAGTTTCCAGCTCACGGCTTGTGTCTTTCTCCTCTAGTGGCTCCATGGCGTCTGGCTGACTCCACCTTCTTTCTCCCAGCATTCAGTTTAGTTTTCCTTGCCTACCTCTATTCTGCCCAGTGCAGGCCCAAGACAGTCCTTTATTAACCAATGGTATTCACAGCATACAGAGGGGAATCCCACATCAGAAGGTCCTTGCATTCATGGAACATAATCCATCTCCTCATCAACAACTCTTTACACACTTCACAGCCTTTGTGAAAGACATGGTTATGAATGTGGGTACCAGTTAGACTTGTTGAGTGGCTACTATGACTACTGCATCAATATTACTACCATTCCATTGAAAATAAATCCTGAATAAATTATTACTAATTGTGACTATCTTCTAGTCTTATACTGTGAAAATGTTACATTTTAGCCAGGCAGATTGCCTTCACTGTAATCTTGAAGAGAAGAGAAGAAACTGTCATGTGTATAGTTTGGGTTATAAGCAATTGTTTCGGTTAGCTGTTGGTGTGTAACAAATTACCCCTTCCTGCCCTGAAGATGGCATCTGATTACCTCAGAGCTTCTGTGAGTCACGAATCTGAGTGTGTCAGGGTCTCACAGGGCTGCAAACAGGTTATCTGCCAGGACTATAGCTCCCCTCTAGCCAAAACTAGACATGAGCTACTGGTCACCTCAAGTGTCTGCTTCAGGCCATGGATAATTAGATCCAGACTTACTTGTCTGGCTGTCGTAAGCCTTCACATCTTTACTAGCAGTGGGTGAGTGGCATTATTTCCTTACTTCTGGTGTCTTTCCACAGAGGAGGTCATATTGGCAGTTGGTTTCCCTAAGAAAAAGCAATGGTCCACAGAAGACAACAGGGGTGGTAGAACTCTTAGTCTCCTTTTGTCATTAAATCTCAGAAGCAAATTCCTACTCCATTACCCATAGTCTTGGAACCAGGATAATAGGTCTAGCCTTTGCTCAAGGGGAGGAGATGATGTAAGGAGTGACCAGAAGACAGAGATTGTGAGGAGATAGATGTCCGTCCCAGCAGGCTTGCAATAAGCATCTCAAGCTGATATGTCTGGGGCATTACTGATACATCAGTAACTAGAGCAACACACTAGCGTAAATTCACGAAACAAAGGAAGTCAGCACGAAGGTGTACCTAAGTCATGAGCGTAGACAGACAAGGGAAGCTGGGGGGAGGGCCATCTTGATATTCATTTGGAACCAGTAGGGAATCCTGATTCATTCTTAGACTTCTGTCCCCGACTCAGGTTTGGACATCCACAACCTCTCTGTTGAACAGAGTATTTTTAAAACATTTTTCAAATAGCAACGTGAACGCCGGTCAGTTTTTCCTGAGCAGGAATAGCAAGGGCCGGAAATTTAGAACATGTTTCAGTCACTAGTTCAGGTCAACATCCAGGCAATATTTTTCATGCATACATGAAAGCAAAGCTGATGTCAATTTAAATATAATGAGGAGGACTATTCCAGGTACAAGACATCCCAGCAGTATGCAAATGAGATATTTTGCAGTGGTTTAAAGGAAAACAGGGCTGACTGGCCATAGAGATGGCTCAGCCATTAAGAGCACGTGGCCTTTCCTGCGTCTGTGGGCATCCACAGAGACATGGTGCACATAAACACATACCATTGCACACATAGACAACATCTGAAAGAATTAAAAAGAAACAGAAAAAAGGAGTAGAGATCCAGGGACAGATGCCTGGAGACCTGGGCAAACATGTAGTCATGTGAGGGCTGGTGAACCTCGGGAGGTATATAGGTTTCAACCTAAGTTCAGCAGCTGCAGGGTCTGAGGTGGCTGCGGATAGCTGCCCATTTTCTTTACGTTGATTTTGCTGTGGTTCTGATTGCATTAGCTATATTTCATCTGGGGAGCTGTTTTGTTTAACATTGGGTGCGGTAATTACACCACGCGCTTTACGCAGCCGAAGTGCTGCGTGCTGCAACCAGCCAACGGCCGGCACCATTTGGTCGACGCGTTTGGAACGAGACTCCCATATTACAAGATTCCCATTATTACGTTAGTTCCCATGACAGAACTTAAAAGAAGTTCATTCAGAAAAACACGGAGTGTAGGAGTCTCTTGGCAGATTCTGTGCATATTTCCTTAAACAAGCAATACCTTCTGGGTTATGTCATTGATGGCTGCGGCCTGCATGCCATCCTGCAGCTCCTTGGCAAGCCAGCAGGCATTTAGGTGATTTGGCTGTGGTCTCCAGGGATTTTTTTAAAAGAGCGTGCTCCATGTAAAAACGTTGACAGACCTTTCCCGTTCCTTCAGATCCTGCCCCTCAAGCATACCCTGAAAAGAAACAACAGGGGATCTACTTTCTCTAAAAGAGTAAAGGGGCAAGGAATGTCCCAAAGTTCTAAACACTGGGAAGAACACGTCTTTCCCCAAACCTACATCCTGGCGTAGTCTCCTCTGGGTCAAGATGCAGGTTTAGGATCCACCTGTGGTGGTACCCACCTCTCCTCCTGGGATGGAGTGGCGTAGTGGGGTGTAGGGTAGGGGGAAAGGAAACCATTTTTGCTTCTTTTTTCCTGATCAGTAAAGGTGCAAGGACCCTGCAGAGCATCCCTCATCCGCCTCCTTACTTTCTCCAACTTGCTCCAACAAGTGGATCTTGATGTCCTCATAGCTCATTGCCTCACGAAGTGAAGGCTTTGCCATGGTGTATCTTAGCCCCTGACCCTGAGCCAAGACTCGGAGATTGTTATTAAGAGGGGAAAAATGTCAATTTGCTAGGTCAAACATTGTTTTAATTTAGCTTTTATTTGATTAAAAGGGGAACCAAATACTGTTTCCTGTAATTGTCCATGTCTGTTCGTGTCGTTTGGGGCTGTTTTCCCTTCAGAGTATTACTATCTCATGGAAATTTCCTTTTTGAACTATGGGAAGGTTATACACAGTTAATCTTCAAATTTTAAAAGCAAAAATAGAGCTCTATGTGTGTGCATGTTTGTGTACATGTTCATGTGTGTATGTGTGTGTCTTTATTCATTAACCAATGAAAGCGACACATGAACAGAAGAACCCCCTACACCATGGAGGGGGGAAGAAGGGGAGAGAGAGAGGGAGCCCAGTGTGGAGGTCAGAGGTCAACTTCCATGATGTTTCTCAGGCATAGCCTGGCTTATTTTGGGGGATTGTTTCTCACTGGCCTGGGACTGTGCACTAGGATGATTGTCCTCCATGACCCAGGGATGTGTCTTTCTCTACCTTTCCATCCTTGGGTTAAATGCACACCACCATTCCTGGCGTTTAAAGTGTGGGTTCTGGGGATTGAACTCATGTCTTCCCGCTTGCAAAGCAAGCACTCCCCAAATGAACTACCTCTCCAGCCCTAACCCTGCGCTTTTAGCATTAAAGGGTATTTCGAAGCTTGTTTGTGGTTCTCAAGACCCCGTCTAGGGCTTTATTTGTGTCTCTTTGCATGCACGTCTTTATGTCTTCAGCTTGCTGCAGCTGCAGCCCCGTTAATCTCCCTTCTATTTTTCTATCCTTCCTACTACAATAAAAGTTTAGAAAGATCCAGACCTCGACTTATCTCGCTTCACTCAACTTCACTGTCTTGTGGCAGCCCGCCAGGGAAACCACAGTCTGAGAAGGCTCGCCTATGAGAAGCGGAAGGGGCCAATAGCGCCAGTTGGGAGGAACAGTTGACAGATAAAAAGGACAGCTTCTGGCTTCTGCCACATAAGGCATGACCTTGCCCTGCCAGCCGGGAGTGAGTGGGAGGTGCTGGAGCAAGGATCCCAGGCGCCTCCCCTTCTGCCCCTCAGGCCCATCTTAACCTCATCTCAGCTACCTTGTTTTACGATGGAGATAATTGTGCCTCAAAGGTATGCACTAATTAATTATCCTTAGAAACCGAGAATAGAATTACTAATTATAATGATTAGGGCATTAATTTATTCAATTTTATAGGATTTTAATCAAATTCAGCACCCAGATCTGATTTTTTTTTTGGTAGAAACTATTGTTTTCTTATTATCTCCATAGCTTCTTGGCAGTGTTTATTTTACCCCATGCTGAGTGAATTCCATAAAATACAGAAATTTGAAAATTGTTGGGGGTATTAAGGAATGTTTTGGAATTCTAAGATGAGGGGCTGGCAAAATGAATACAGTTTAGGCTCACAATAAGTCGCTGTAACAATAATAAAATCGCTAAATATTTGATTTCATTGTCATTTGATAATGAAAGAGCTAATATCCTAGACAGTTGATTTTTAAACCACAGTAAGTTCTTCAGTGTGAACCATATAATCAGGGGTAGCTGTTTTGCTGGTAAATAATTATATCTGACCCTAACAGCTGACTTAGATGTTCACCAGGGAAAAACTCCGTGAATGTAGACAGTTCCGATGTCTACATGTTCCGATGGGGGCCTGTCTGTTATTGTACAGTTTTAAGTTTGGGACTATGGGTTAACTTGTTAAAATTCTTCTTGTAATCCCACAAAATAACAGAATTAACGTGGCTCTGACGTGGCCATAGTTGAAGAATATATATTTAGCCTCGGTGATGCTTCTGGGATATGGCTACCTGATATTTAATTTAGTGTTTGAGTGTCTTATTTTTCTCAATTGGTCATACATGTCTTATAAAGGTAGGAACAAAGTGCCGAGGGCCGTAATTTCTCTAAAACCAAGAGGACTGAATGAATGAAAAATGTTGGAATTATTACCTAGGCTACTTAGCCTCTCCTCTCCTCTCCTCTCCTCTCCTCTCCTCTCCTCTCCTCTCCTCTCCTCTCCTCTCCTCTCCTCTCCTCTCCTCTTCTTCTTTCCCCTTCTCTCCACTCTCCTCTCCTTTTTACCCTCCCTCCTTCCTTCTTTTCTTTTCTCTGTCCACCCTGCCTCCACCTATAACTGCCTATTTCTTTAGACACTCAGATAGCTGCAAGCTACCTCCGTTGTTCAGACTGCGAACAGAAGGATAATACCTTCTGTCTGGATGCTCAAACAATAGGAACTCACTAGGCTGGAGTGTGTAGTTAAAAGCCTTGTGTAAGTCAGTGAAAAAGTCTGTGTCATTCTGCAAGGATGCCTTTTTTTCCTGGTGCTTGATTGTCAGTGGAGATGTGTTTTGACCTTTCCCCCTTAATTTTTGCCAGGGAGATTTTGCATACTGATAATAGGCAAGAGTTGACTTAACAGAGTTATTATTGGATGTTCCGAGTTTCTCCTGCGCTGGCATTCGTATGAAAAAGGAATGCATGACCACTCTCTTAAATTTAAGTGTCCATAGTATCATCCTCATCCGGAGAAATAATTCAAACATTTATTTCTTGTGCAAAAGGCCAGTTTCAGTACTTGGGTCAATTTATGTCTGAAACGATCTCATTTGCCTGAATGAGGAACAGATATTTATTTTCAGGGTAAGTGGTGGGGTCCTATAATTCTCCCGTGACAGATGAACCAAACACCGGGCTGTAAATTATACTTGGCTGGAAGAGGATGCTGGGGATGAAGCGATGTTTCAGTTGCCGCTGGTTCCTCTTGGGTTGATGCTGAGAGCTGGAAGATTGGTGACTCTGGGATTTACCTAGAAAATGAAAACTATTCTTGATAGAAACCAGAAAGGGGTGAGTAATACCTTATACGTGTGTTTATGTAAGGAAGAAGATAGCAGAAGGAACCTGGATCTAGCATTTCCCTGGACCAGGGACTAAAAGTATCACACAACATGTCAGCGTGGCCTGTGGCATTTCGGTTTATTTTCAAAGACCTTTTGTAACACCCTTAAGTTCTTTCCCTTTGTCTTATTTTAAAGTGGCCCTTCGCTGGGCTTCATTAACGTGTCACACAGTGGGATTTTTAGTTGTTGTTTCTGTGAGCTTTCAGTCTCATAAAAATTAAATGTGTGCATTCCTGTAACCTGATATTCCCTCTCCAGTAAAAATCAATGCTTCTTGCCCTTGCAGCTTGGCATGCTGAGGTCCTGATGCAGCCTGTGTCTGAGGTGCACATTTGCACAGATGGCTTTTCACTGCCCTTATATTCTGATGTTTCTTAAACATATTTGTGGCGCCAGCCACAAACAATCTGTTGACTGTGTTTAGCCTCTGTATGTATTTGCTAAAAAAAACAAGGAAGCATGCTCACGCCCCTACCTTGCCTCGTAGAATGGGTATGAAAGGGCTCAGGTTATTACTTGTGAGTATATTATTTTTTTCATCGCGTGACAAGGACATCTGAAGATGAGTTTCTGCAGAGGCAGCAACCTTTAAAACAAGTTAGTTTGTTTTGAAATGATTTGCCCATGTTTAGATTCAGTTGCCATCCATCAATCAGATAGACTTCCTATTGCGTATATTTTTTATAAATATAATACAAAGTTGACTTTTAGAATTAGGTTCCTAAGTGGATCAAGGAGTGTAATTCTTGAAGATTCCATATGGTTCACTCATTGTTTCTGATGGGTGAGACCAGACCAGCCTTCTTTTTGTCCCCCCCCCATCAAGTCCCCCTCCCTCCTCAGGCCAAAGAGCAATCAGGGTTCCCTGCCCTGTGGGAAGTCCAAGGACCACCCACCTCCATCCAGGTCAGACCAGCCTTCTATAGTATTTGCTCGTGAGGTTTCAGAATGTGCTATCAGTGTTATGGGAACTGGGTAAACAGTTGATTTTTACTTCCCTAGATACATTATTGAAACTGGAGTTATGTACTGTGCTCAAAAGACTTTAACTCTCCATGATATTATAATGTATGATTCTTACTACCTATACTCCCAAATCTGCTCCAGAACAGAAAAGGGAATAGGGATATGTATGTATGTAATTCAAACTTGATAACTTTGAGGGTCAGAGTAAATTTACAAAGCACCGATCAGCCACCCCCATGTGAGATTGCCCCATTAGTCAGGAGCCGTTTGTGGTCAGGATGCAGCGGGAGGCATCATTCATGCAACAACTTAAGTGCCTCCTGGAGTCATGAGGGACAAAGCACGTGGAGCCTGCCCCAGGGCCCCGCTTCAGAGATGCTGTGTTCTCCAGTAGGGTTTCCTCTGAGAGGAGATACGGTAAAGCTCGTTCAGCTCATGAGAGCTAACATTTGGAGGTTTGTTTGTTTTGTTTTTTGTTTTTTTTGACACACAGAAATCTCAAAATAGAGATCTTTATTGTCATTTCAACTAGACATTCACCCCTAAGAGTCTACTGTCTACCCTAAAGACGGCCAGGGCTAGAACGTGAGTAAGCTGTGTGTTGTGTCTGTCAGAAAATGACTTTCTATGTAGGTATGGGGGTGGGAGATGGGTCATTGAGGAGACACCCATCCCAGCTTCGCATCAGCAATGGACTTTGCTTGTCCTTGCTTTTTATGTGCATTTCCCCCCTTCCTTGATACATTTAACTTTTTCTTTTCATATCATTGGCTCTTGTAATTATCAATAAGGAGCTATGGAAAATATGAGATGGCAATGTTAACATATTAAACTAAATAATGGCAGCCAACGTCATTGGCAAGGGAGGCTTTGTTGTGAGAATGAGGAACTATTTAAATACATGTTAAGCTTTTTGGAAATACTAAAAGTGGAACCCATCTTAGTTATTACTTTCACAGACCTCCTTGGAATCCAGAGACCCCCCCTGAGTGGGAAACAACTGAATTTAGTGATTGCTATAAATTCCCTCGGACTCCTATCATTCCGTGATTCGTGAACCCCCATTAAAACAATAAAACTGAGTACTTAAAAATGGACTCCCGACAGTGAACTAGGAAATCTAGTTTCAAAGTTTGTGGGCTGGGAAGAGAGGTAAAAAGAACTACTCCCAAGACTTGGTGAATTGGGCAAGGACTAGTCAACCTTTACTATGGCCCACAGTTTCTCTGGTGAACAACCAAACACAGGAATACTCGCTTCTTAACCTTGACCACAAACAGCCCTGATTACCTGTGAGTCTTTTTAAGCTCAAATATAAAAGCGAACCCTTCATTTGATGTTTTCTCTGAATCCACGTGGACTTTATGCCACCCTTCTGAACCCACTGAGGGCAGAATGAACAGAAAACCTAAGTATGAACATCTCAAACCTCTGATTTCAGCTGCTTGTGGAATAAAGTCTTCTTTGGACTAATGTAGAGATTTTTTCATAATACGACCCCAATCTTCACGTGTTGCTGCTCTGTGTGAGCTTTGGGAAGCTACCTACCATGATGAATTGTTCACGATGGTCGTCAATGACCCCAGATTTGCACAAGCGCGTCTGTCTAAAAATGTTCTAGGTTTATCTGTGTTAAACACGTAGTACCTAGTTAAGGCTCAAGTGTAAACCGCATCTAGATGCTTAAATAATCTGTCTATAAGACCCTATTATGAAAAGGAGAAAGCTGGCTCAGAAAGGGCACACAGATTTCCCGAGGTCACAAAGTCCATGAAAGAGCAAGCCTAGATTCCAACCTGTTACTTTAGGCTCCATAGTCTATGCTATACCACATATCTCTTAAGATGGCACGGCCAAAGGCAAAACGGTCTCCAAGTCCTCACACAGCAGTGGCTTTAGCCCTCCAGTTCTTAAGATTCTCCATAGTCTAAGGCATCTCAGTAACAGAATTTAGTAAACTACCCTGATTTCCTTGTCCACATCGGAGTGATCGTGGAGTAGTTTTGGGAGGGGAGTTTTCAGCTTTGATTGCCTAGAACCTTGCAAAATGCCTGGGACCTGGCTTATCTTGAGTAGAGAGAGAGACTTCTCCAAGGAATCAGTGAACAGACCCAGAAGCACTGAACTGTACTGTAGGGACCTGGGATCATCTTTCTCTTTTGTACTCTTGGGATATCAGTTGGAAGCTACTTCCTTCCAGCACGCTTTACCTGTCTCAGGGGTCCAGAACATTCTGACCAGGAAACCTGGTGCTCTCAAGCTGTCATCTCCACGTGACAGTAAATCATTGTCAAATCTTGCAAAGGTGCTCGTGAATTCTGCTGAGTAGCCATGTAGCGCAGCAGTCCGACAACATTGATTTATTTAAGTATAGGTTTGGTGCTCTGTGCAAGCTCACCATCTGTTTAAGTTGTGTTTACTTGAAGTAACAGTCAGCGTTTTCCTGAAGGGTTGTAGAAAAATGGTAGTTCAACTTAATTTTTAAGCAAGGCCTGTTTAAGAATAATTTGTTAATTACTAGTTGGTTGATTCCGTTTCCTTAAATTAAGGGCTTCAGTTAATATCACATGCTCATTGCCAGCTTGCTGGGATCCGCTGCAGGGGTGTGCACAGTTGCACGACAGATTACAGCCTGGTTTCGTCCATTGCCAACCCCTACCCCTGCCTCAGGTTTTTGTGGATTTTTGTAAGCCTGGAAAGTAGCTTGCTATTTTACAAGCTTTTGAACTGCAGGGTGGAAGCTTACTTTAATAACCACATGCAAAACCAGGTTTTGACAGACTATAGATATTAGCTCTTCAGTATGAGGGGGCTACCGAGTCTCGGGAGCAAGGGTCACTTCTTTGAAATTTAGGGCCATTGGAGTTTACACAGCTTGGGCTGAAGGTGTTTCATCAACTGTACACAAGATGGAATCCAAGGACTGCGGGGTGGCTTGGAAGCCAGCAATTTTTTTTTTTTGCAAGGAAGAAAATATAGGGAACCTATTATTAGGAAGACCCAATGATGCAGGGCCATGGCCATCAGAAGAGAGCGTGCTGAGATTGGGTACATCAAGATAGGTAATGGCTTTGTGAATGTTTCGGTTTCAAAAAAATCCTAATTGTTTTTTATCAATGCGTTTCTCCTTAATTTTTAGACCTTTGTGTATTTCAAAGGAAATTTAGTCCATATGTTTTTTTATTTGTTTATTCTTAACTCATCAAATGTTGTTTTCAAAACATTAAAGCTTGATTTAAATCCCTTCCAAAGTGTTTCTCTTTATCTCCTTTTTAAAACTAGAAAGCCATCTACTTCTGGCAAAAACCTGAATGTGAACACAGCAGAATTTTGCACTTGGTTGAAAACTCCGTGCCCGTGAGGCGGATATAAAGATTCAAGTGCATCATCCACTCCTGGTCATTTTGAGCAGACACACATGCCAAGAGAGACTGTCCCAAACCTCTGGGGACTGGCAACACGGAATGAAGCTTTGAGAGACAATGCCAGCCAATTACTCTTAATTTTATAATTATTATTTCAATTTAATTTATTTTTATAATTTAGGCTCATATTTATCTTGCTTACCTTAAATTATTGGGAAGATCACTGAGAAAAATAGGAAAATACCTTGGAATATACAAATAATCTCACAATTCTTTTCTTGATGTAATTATTTTTTCAATGAAATAATCCTCAACTTTTAGTTTTAAAGAATTTTTTTTTATTTTGTACATATGAATGTTTTGCTTGGATGTATGTATATGTACCATGTATGTGCCTGGTGCCCAGGAAAGCCAGACTTGTGTGTCAGATCCCCTGGAACTGGAGTTAAGGACAGCTGTGAACCACCATGTGGGTGCTAGGAGCTGAATTCAGGTTCTCTGCAAGATAAGAAAGTTTTCTTCACTGCTCTGCCATTGTTCCAGCGCTTATTCATATATTTCTCTGAGACAAGGTCTTAACTATATAATCCCAGCTGACTAGAGATCACTGTGTGTCCTAGGCTGGCCTCAAACTCAAGAGATCCACCTGCCTGCTTCTGTTTCCCAAATGCTGGGAGTAAAGGCATGTACCATCACCTATGACTGTTTTTTTTTTAAATCAGAATTTCATATAGCTGGAGCTTCAAACTTGCTATATAGCGGAGGTTAGCCTTGAATTACTGATCCTCTGTCGTCTGTCCCATAATCCTAAAATTTTAGGCTTTAAGTAAATGTTTGTCAGGTATGGGGCATTATGTTAAACAGGGGACAAGTTACTATCTAACCCTCACAGTGGCCAAATAGATTCTTTTAATTTCTACATTTTGGAAGATATAATTTATCTTATATAATTTTCCCAAGGTTATATTGTTTACGGATGAGGAACTAGAGTATAAATCCAGTCCTTCCTGGTGTCTGGCCATTGAGTTGAAGTATGAGCTGTGCTTTAATATTAAGAGTTTATCTTGAGCCAGTATCACTCACGACTTTGCTTTCTTCACATCATTAAGTTTTCTTAAGTACACTCTCTATTCCATTTCTTATTGAGAAATCAAGGTGGATACATATAGAAATTGTGTGCTCTTCAAATATATGCAGAGTCGAAGATCGTTGCATAGAACCGTAAGAAAAGCCAACTTTAATTGCACATTTCCTTTGGCCCAGACAGTCCAGAACTCTAACTGCTTCACCTCTCCTAATCCTTACAATAATCCTGCAAGGTGGACTGTTGTCAGGAAGCGAGAAAGGCTGAAGTCAACCTGACGTGCCAGCCAATCATCCTTCATCTTTCACAGAGGCAGAAGACAATGAGAGACCTTAGGAGAGCGAGAAAGTTCTCTGATGCCGGGGTCAGCGGCGCATTCTTATTACATCCTTGTTTCCTGCTCCTTGAGGGCGATGTGCTGTGCGGGCCCAGGTGCGTGCTGAGCGTGTAGAAGATTTGTCTCACCGCCAAGGGGCCTCACTCATCTCATGGAAATCTCTCGCTTGCCTTGCGGGAAGCAACATTGCCAGACTTATACTCCAGAGGGGGATAAGATCTCCGTGAAAGTGGACAGACCGTAACAGTCATCTAAACTGTCCTGCGTTCCCAGGGGACAAGGAAGCCTGTCTTCTAAGATGTTTCCTCACGCGTCATGTTTGAGAGTGCAGAGCAAGGACTTCTTCCCTTGTGTGGGCTTCTAAGCTGTGCGTGGTTCTGCACACCCAGGGAGGGCCCAACAGTTGTTATCTCTGTCTTGCAAAGGAGTCTGGGTTTAGAGGGATGAAGTCATTTGTTTGGGGAATATGTGTTGTGCTCCAGCGAAGGTAAAGTTCATAGAGCTAAAAAGCGGAAGCGTTCGGCCTCTCTTTATCTCCTCAGCCATTCAGCCCCTTTCCTCCTCAGCCCTTGTCCTGTTTCGCCCCTCCACCTTGCACCTGCCACAGAAAACAATAATCAGCTACCGATGATCTTGATTCACCACTGAGTTCTCCCTCTGCATCTTGACCCAGTCTTAGATGCCAAAATACCATAGGGCACTTGGCCAAGATATAGAAATAATGTTGATGGAGCCTGGTAGGAATCAGAATGAGTTTCTACCACATGGAAGCTGATGGTGCTAAGTGATTTAACCATTAGGCTACCCATGAACAGTTTGTTATGGGGAATTTAGTTTTGTTCTCACAAGGTAGCACGAGCCTATGGTCCCAGCATTGATAGATGTAAGTCATTGGTAGATGTAAGGGAGCGAACAGCCATCACAAACATTAGTGCTATAGCTTGGGTGCCATGTTAGCCTTGCCATGAAGTGGACTCAATTTGTTCCAACATGTTCAGTGATTGTGAAGTTAGAATTTGGGGAGGGACCAATCTAGGCAACAGCAAGACTAGAGTCATCCTTCCCAAGGAGGCCCTGGCCTGCCACCTGTACTTTCTCTCCGCTTTCTCCATGTGCCCATCCGAGGGAGCTGTGTGGCTAGTTTTCCTGGGAGAGGAAGGCAGAGGTTAGCTTATGAAGAAGGTCAGCTGCCAATAGGCAACTGTGGAACATGGCTGGCCAATTGCTGGCCCTCTCACCCAAGTCTGGAAGGGGATAAACTTCTGCCAGCACTTCTCCATCATCGGAGGAGCTGTCTTTATAAATACTGGAGGCTAGATGCGTGGCCTGGTGGTATTTGCTTTGCTACTGTGTGCATAGGTTAGCATAACACAGTGAGAAATTCCTGCTGACCCTCACCTCTGTCCCTGAAGAACCTAACGCTTAGCTGTGTTTCCTGAGCTCATTTCAACTTCTCCTGGTGCCAGAGAAAATCTAATTGCCTAAGAATGTAAAGGAAGGCGTCTGAGAGAAAACTTTTCTGTCCTAAATTACCAGAGTGGAGAGGGCCTCCTCCTATGTCCATAGCGTCAAGGGGGGGGGGAGGTTCTTCCTAGTCACACACATTTACACAAGGAAGTTCCCAGCATCCTTATGTAACAGCCTCTGGCAGAGTAGATGGTTCTGGAATATCCTAGGGTGATTTATCTTCAATCAGGCTCTCCCTAAGTTGCTAACCAACAAGACTGGACGAAGAGGATTTTTGCTCCTTAACATAAAGTCCAGTAGAGCAAGATAATGATAGAAATAAGAATAAGGCTTTACTTAAGGGTGAAACTGGGACCCAGGTTCCAAAACCCCCACAATGTACTCGAGAGTGGAATGGAAAGATTACTGCTTGCTCAGCATGTCCAAACCTGTTGGTGGCAGTGATAACAAACAAAGAAAATGAAAATCCGATGGGCAACCTGTGAAGTGGTATCTTTATAATCCTTTGGTCTCCACCCCCCATCTCCCTCCCACATCATCTCTAGTAGGAATCCTTGGGACAGACTGGGTACCTTTCCTGGGGATGAGCTGAGTAAGATTGCCACAAACATACACTCCAAAGGAACCTGTGGAGCAGATACCTTCACCTCACATTCTGTTCCTTTTAGGGCTGCTATCTGCTGTCTCCTTGTATTCAGCTGGTTTGTTTGTTTTAGGAGTTTCCCTTCCCTTCCCAGACCCAGCTCCGATACGCTGTGCAAAAACTGGAGCATTTGGGGCTAACTTGGCAGGATGCTGTGGCTGCTGGCAGCTTCCAAAATATGACACCAGCGAAAATACAAACCAAATGTTCTTCATGCACGAGGGTGTGAAGACTCTGCTGGCCTCCTCTCTGAGAGCAGACGCATGAAAGTACCCGGCCATTTGGAGTTTCAGCATTGGCTTTGCTCCTTATCAGCTGGGTAACATCTTTGAGGCTGATGGTTAGACAAGAGTCATCATCTTCACACATCCCACGGTGCTGCTAGAGCCGAAGTGCTCAGGGCACGGCTGTCTGTCAAACAGAGCATGCTGAAGTAGCTGTGCTCCTGAGCTCAGCAGGGCTCAGAGCTTAGCTTTGTCCCTTGCCAGCCTTAAACTGGCTACTAAACTCCCACCTGGAAAGTGACGATCGGGACAACATGGACATCACTGAATCCTTGGAGAAACCAAGGAAGGTGCTCCAGGCAGCTCAAGGCTTAGCAGGCACTCCACGGATGTTAGAAATTCTTTCTAAGCTTACAGCTCAGTGCTGGTAAACACAATCAGACACATGTGGGGGGAATGTGTGCATACAGAACATGCACAGCATTTTTCTTGTTATACTCTAAACAACAACAATGTATGGAGCAGTGAGTGTGGAATCATAGGCAGTCATGAAACAATAGATGGCTGTATCCATGCAAATGCCACAGCATTATTGTATGAAGGACTTGAGCTTCTAAAGACCTGAGTTTCCATTGAGGGATTTGGAGTTGATCCCCTGTAGACATTGAGGAGTGGTTCTTCTTTCTTCCTTCCTTCCTTTCTTTCTTTTTTTCTTTCTTTCTTTCCTTCTTTCTTTCTATGATGGAGGAAGGTCATTGGTTAATTATAATAAAGAAACTGCTTGGCCTCATAGGTTAAAACATAGGTGGGTGGAGTAAACAGAACAGAATGCTGGGAGGAAGAGGAAGTGAGCTCAGACTCCACAGCTCTGTTCTCTGGAGCAGAGACGCCATGTTCCCCTCTCCCGGGCAGACGCACGCGATGAAGCAAGTCGCCAGGTCAGACATGCTGAATCTTTCCCTGTAAGACCGGTGCTACACAGTTTATTAGAAATGGGTTGATCGGGATATCAGAATTAGCCAGTAAGGGCTAGAGCTAATGGGCCAAGCAGTGTTTAAAAGAATACAATTTGTGTGGTTAAAAGCAGGCCCACAGCCCCTACTACATTTCTTTCTTTCTTTCTTTCTTTCTTTCTTTCTTTCTTTCTTTCTTTCTTTCTTTCTTTTCCTCCTCCTTTTTCTCCTCCTCCTCCTCTTCCTTCTTCTTCTTTTTCTTCTTCTTCTTCTTCTTCTTCTGATATTGTATGGAATAGTTATCCAGCTGCTGATAATTCTATTTCTCCCAGATCTTCTTTAGTCTTTGGATTCATTAACTCATTTCTGCCAGTTTCTAGTGGTCCATGTTGTTAGAACTGGTCTTGGTTTGTGTTTTGTTCTGTGACAAACACCATAACCAAAAACAGCTTGGATAAGAAAGAGGTTATTTGGCTTATAAATCCCAGTCTTAGTCCGTCATGGTGCAAAATCAGGCAGGAACTCAAGCAGGAACAGAGGTAGCCACCATGCGAGGGAACACAGCTCACTGCCTTGCCCTCCTGGCTTACTCAACCTGCTTTCTTATACAACTGTGGATCTCATGCCCAGGGTTGGCATCACCCACAGTGAATTAGGCCCTCCCACATTCATCATTAATGAAGAAAATGTCCCCATGGATATGCCTATAGCCTGCAGTACTAGTGAAGGGATGGATGTCCTAAGTCCAAGGCAGGGAGGAAAAGAACAAAAGCTTCCTTCTTTCACGCCTTTATACAGACTTCCAGAAGAAGGTATGGCCTCATATTAAAGGTATATCTCCTTACCTCAAGATTTGGATTAATGGTCTGTGCTTTCTAGGCTTAAGATCCAAATCAAAGATATGTGTCTTCCTGCCTCAAAGGTCTGGACTAGAAGCGGAGTTATAGCCACTTCAAACCAAGTAGAAAATCTCTCACAGGTGTGCCCTCCATTTCTGGACTGTGGTTCATTCCAGACACAGTCAAGCTGACAATCAAGGATAGTCATCACGCAGACTATATCTCAAGTTGCTAGTAGAGCTTGGAAGCATCCTCCATGTGGTGCTGGTTTGGCAGACATGCAATGCTAGAATGTAAAGGTCATGGGAGCTTTAGCCAAGCATCCAGAAAGCTGCTGAGGAGCGGTAAGGATGGAGTCCTAGCAAAGAAACCCAATCCTGAGAGATCCTCTGCCTGAACTTATAAAGGTGAGGCCTAGATGTCAGGACAGTTGCAGATATTAAGTGGAACTGGCCCAAGAGAGGCTGCATTGCTGCAGGCACTAATGCCAAAGCCCTGTTGATGTCAAGAGCCCCAGATATGGGGATGGAGCTGCAGGTTTGATGGTTGCCCTGCGGTTTTCAGTTTTGCTTTGTTCTTGTGGGGGACTTTCTCGACCCTGAAGTGAGTCTTTTATCCGCTGACCTCTTCAAGTAGCTTTTCTGATTATCATCTGTGCCTCAGAGAATGAAGGAGCTGAGCTGTCTGGGAAGGGGCCCGAATGAGCCATAAGAGGGATTCCTGATAAGCAAAGCTAGACTGTGACTACATGTGATTTGGTCTTCTCATTTTACACACTTGGAAAACTGAGGCCCAGAGGGATTCTATGACGGCCTGACGGTCACATCAGTAGGATCAGGGCTGTAACTGGAAGGCAGGCCTTGTGAATCCTTCAAGATTTCCTTTTGTTATTCTGTGGCCGTGTGCTAGCCTTGACTTGGGAAGAATTAAAACCTTGACTTCTCAACCAATTCCTAATCATTATCAGCACCTGGTTTCTTTTTCAAAATGAGATTTTTCCTGTTTCATGTAGGCCAAGTTTCTTCTCCTTGCCTCCCTTTCTTTTTTATTCTAGATGGAGAGAGAGAGAGAGAAAGAGGGAGAAAGAGAGAGAGAGAGAGAGAGAGAGAGAGAGAGAGAGAGAGAGAGAGAGAGAGAGATTGAGAGAGAGAGAGAGCACTCAAACCAGATGCCTAAGAACTTAGGGTAAAACACTTTTGCCCATCTCATCAGAGATGGTCTTCTCTCCATTGTTTTGTTGAAAGTTACTGCTTAGCCCTAAGTCATATGCCTCCACCTAAGTTTGCAGTTAGTACTTCTGCATTGGAGGACAGAGACTCAGCCCAGTCACTTGGCTCCATCTCTGCCCCTGCTGACCTTGAACGCTCTTTTTTTACTTTGGTCCCCACTGGCTATACATTTTATCTTTTCTTTTCTATGATGTGTATGTGTTTTGATCCAACCAAAACTTTTCATTGTGCTTGCTCTCCGGTCTTATGGTATCAGAAAGAGAAGGGATCATCTCTAGGTTGTGTCTTCAACCTGGAAGGGATCAATGTTAGTCTGTGAAGAAAGTTGGTTTGGTCTCACAGGATTGGATAGATGGCATCAAGAGGTGTTGTTCCAAAGCGACTTTGGCTTTTATTGCCTCTCATGGCCTATGATCTCTCTCGAATGTATTTTAACCGTGTACAACTATTCTATATAAAGGACCCAGTCTTGGCTGGTTTGTTGTAGCGACACAACACGGACTAACACATCCATCTGTGTCAATTCTATCACATAAGATGTCATTTCTATCCCTCGTGAGATCTTTTTCTTACCTGATCATGGCCCCACATTGTGCCCTCTCTGAGCTTCCAGAATGACTCACTCTTCGGGTAATTTGCCTTCACATTCGTTTTGCAACCACAACTATGTCTTCTGGGCTTTTGGTAAATTTGGCAGTTTGAAACCAGTAAATAGCATTGGTATGTTAAGAACAGATACATTTGTTCCTTGGCCAAATAGGATTCTAATGTCACGACTTGGGGGCCTTTCAAAGAGGAGAATCCCAAACAGCAAAATAAAGCTGACTGACTTTTACAAAGCATTATTGCTTGCTTAAAATCATTCGATTGACATTGATAACTCTAATTCCCATTATAATTTCTTGTGTGTTTTCCCTTCTATTTCTCTTATCTCCTCAGCCTTCATGTCACAGAGAATCAAATTCTGTCACTTACCTGGACTTAGGAATGGTGAGAATTGAAAAGTCTAGTTTGTGAAAAGGGCTGACTCAATAATCATTTTAATCTTTGGATTGCTTTGGAACGTAGGGGTGAAATCATACATTCCCTCTAACCAGTAAGAGAAATTATTACTCTGAAGAATCAAATCACATTACTGATGGGTTTTAATTTTTTTAAACTGTATCTGTTTATTTCGGGTCTCTCTTTACCAAGGAGAATGTCAGTATAATAGATAATAGATGTTTGATTGATGGCTTGAGACTGATGATAATAATTCTGATGCTTTCTGTTGGACAAAGATAATAAAAGGACTACGGGTATCTATAATATTCCGAATGGGTTTAAAATCTTCAAGCTTTACATAATGCGTGGCTAGGAACAACTACTGAAGGCGTAGGAAGTCCTGAAATTACCCAGTCCTAAAGCATATTTCCCACTGTTCTAACCCGCCTTTCCGATGCTTGAGTTGTATATCAAGCAGCGATACTAAAGGAGATTATTCACCAAGCTTGCAATTTCTCATGCTGGAGAGAATATGCAATTAGGCAATGCCCAACATAGACTTAGAAATTGCTGATGTCAAGCCCGGATAATGGGCCACCGCAGGAGTTTGACCTGCGTGGCTAGATGTGCCAGGGTCTAACATTGTGCATTTCCTATCGTCTGTTGTGACTTTTGCATAATAAAGAGAAACATGGAGTACAGGAGAGCAACATTGCTGTCTACATTGTCCTAAGTCTTGGCAGGGTATAGACAGAGAGTTGTTCTTGTAGTCTCTGCAATGAACGGCTTTTTTAAATGGTAGCTTTCTTGCAATGTGGTGAGGAGTTTGGAGTCACTAATAATGAAGCAGAGGAATGGCCTCAACGCATGATAAGCCAGGGGCAGCTTATTCACTGTTTGTAGATCTGTAGGAAATTCCAGGGCTGTTAAGAGGAACCAAGGTCTTCCTGGCAAGTTGATTTGGACAAAAGTGTCATTGACTTTGCTCAGGGGTACCGCAGGGAGCCTTGTGCTGGAGACAGCCTAGAAAACTCTACAGGGCTGGAGAGATGGCTCAGCAGGTAAAAGTTCTGGCTGCTCTTCCAGAGGACCCAGGTTCAATTCCTAACACCCACATGGCCACTCAAAATTTTTCTGTGTCTAGTCCCGTGGGATCTGACACCCTCTTGTGACCTCTGTGGGCACTGCATGCAAGCAGTGCACAGACATACATGCAGGCAAAACAACCATACACATAAACTAGATAAATGAGTATTTTAAAGAAAGCATTTTAGGGGTCTGCAGTTTGTGTGCATGTGTCTGTGTGTGCAAGTGTGTGTGTGTGTGTGTGTGTGTGTGTGTGTGTGTGTAAGTGGATGGCTAAAGGAAAACAGAAGTAAATTTAGGATAGGAGGTGCTGTAAATTTTGTCAGCAGGCCACAAATTAGAGACACCTGGGAATAGGGAACACAAGATTGGCCTGTGGGAAAGTGTGGAGCATTTTCTTGGTTGCTAATTGATGGCAGAGGGCCTAGTGTACTGTGGATAGCAACACCCCTGCCCAGGTTGTCTTAGGTCTTAGGTTAAGAAAGGGAGCTGAACTTAAGTCATAAGTGATGTACTTAACATCATTCCACTATGGACTCTGCTTCGGTTCCTGAATCTGGGTTTCTGCTTGAGCTCTTGCTTTGTCCTCGCTCAACAGTGGACTGTGATGTGGAAGTATAAAGAGAGTAAGCCCCTTTTCTCCCCCAAGAAGTTTTGGTCAGGGTTTTATGGAAGCATCAGAAAGCAAGCTAGAGTGAAGGGCTCCTTTCTTTTGCGTGATCATTACATAGACATTAGTGGAGAGTGACCATTCTATATCATGGCATCTGACAGTCTACAGACCCAGACACACCGGCTGCATGGCTCTCTGCCTTTCTGTCGTTTGGGCATAAGCACGGAAGGCCCAGACTGTTCCAACCATTCCAGTCTTTTATAGCTAATCTGGATTCTCATCACTATTCTGAATGCCATTCTGTCCTTTTGCCAAAGTGTGTGCGTGTGTGTGTGTATGTGTGTGTGTGTGTGATCATGCACTTCCTTATATATGGGAAAATCAGTCCCAAATGGATGTGGTTTGGGGAGGTACAGCTTAAATAGTTAGATCTATATATAGCTAGACGTTTCATGGTGTGAATGGTGAGTGTGCACACACACATGCACAGATGCTACTATGTGTATCCAGGGTCAGCAAGAAGAGCTTGTTTAATGTTTTGTGTGTAGAGAAGTGTGACAGTCCTATGGGAGCATCATTAGGTGAGCACTGCTGCAGAACAGTGGTTCTCAACCTGATTCATGACCCTTAGGGGTGTCAAATCGTCCATCACAGGGGTCACCTAGGGTCACTGGAAAACACAGATAGCTACTTGATGATTTCTAACAGTAGCAAACTTACAGTTATGAAGTAATAACAGATTAATTTTATGGTTGGGGTTTGCCACGCCATGAGGAGCTGTATTAAAGGGTCTCAGCCTCAGGAAGGTTGAGACCCACTGATCTAGAACATGTTGCTAACATGGTTTTCCTATTTGGAGTCCAGGACACTTGAAGGTTATACGTGTTTGTTTTCTGTGATGTTCAGTTGCCCAACTTTAGAAGTAGCCAATGCATGACTAGGGTCCAAGCAAAACAAGCATTGTTGAATAAGCTCCACTGAGTTTTCCCTGAGGATAATGTATTTGAAATTGTACACACATGTGACGTATGCCTATTCATGGCCGTATAAAGGGGCATGAAGGTGTTGCTCCTGCATCTTTCTGATATTACCTGTCAGCTGCTCAGAGCCAGAAAAATCAGCTGCAGCCAGGGTTCTCAGCCTTCCTGCATCATCTGCTGGTATCCAGAGGAACCCCTTCGCTCATCGCAGACTGGTGAACCTGTTGTGTGTGTTAGACTCACTATGGATCCTCAGCTCTTTGCCAACTGAAAGTTACGCTTTTCCATACGGCACCTTGATCCTCTCATACTCAAATGAGTCCGTTGTGACAAATGTTTTATTGCAAATATTTATGTCACAAGGAATTTTCCAGATAAAGGTAAACTCTAGACACATCATCCTAAAATATGTGATAAAGAAATAGAAGAAATACAGCTCAAATGGAATTATATGTTTAGTCAGACCTATGTAGCCACTGCAGACTAAACCTTAAACCTGCAGACTCACCTAAGCATAGATTGAAAGTGTTTGAGAAAATAACTGCAGCTGTACAACTTCCTTCCCTAAGTGATGTTGCATAGCGTCAATTTGTATGCCATTGGCATTGCATTAGCCATTATAAGCAATGTATAGGTATCTTGAAGTATATGAGAGAATGTATGGAGGTTATGCGAAACCATTCTGCCATGTATTTAAAATAGGGCACTTGCATGTTCACAGATTTGGCAGCCAAGGAGTATTCTGGACTCAACTCCCTGTCAATACTGGGAGTTGAAAACTATGTTTATATCAATGAGTATCCTGAAGGGAGCTAACACAGTACAAGAGTTTAGTCAAAAGACTTGAAGGGAAAAGGAGCCAGTGATCTGGGACCAATCAAGGACAGGGGCATCCAGGAAGGAGCAGAAGCTGGAAGCTCTTATCCCTTATGCCTGCACAAACAAGGAGGCAGGGAGACGGTGAGCCCAGACTTCCATGCTAGGAAGTGGAAGAGACGGGAGTACCAGAGACTCTCTCTCCTCATTGCCTTGCCTGTCTTGCCACTGCCCTTCGCTGGCTGAGCAGGAGTAGCCTGACGGATGCAGTCTACAGCACTCAGCCTCATACAGAGATCAGGACAGGGAAGGCAGAGAGTGGATAAGGTTGGCCAGAGCAAATGAAGAGATCAGCACAGTGTGGTGGTCCCTCTTGTCTTGAGTGTTCCAGTGAACAGCTGGAACCAGAGTTAGTATTAAACCCTATAAATACAAGGCTTTCCCCTACTTATGCCTACAATAAAGTTTAATAAATTGGGGATTGTGAGAAATTAACTAATAACAGTAGAATATGAGCTATGTGAACTTAATATTTTAATATCGTATTGTATATATTATTGTTCTTGTGATTATCTGAGATGGTACAATGTTTGCAGGCCAGTACTCTTAGCATTGCAATACAGTATTAATCTGCTACCTAAGGGCTATTTGTCTATAGACACTAATATACTATGACAATTGGTCTGATAACCACAATGGCTATAAGTGATTAATAGGTGGATATTGCCAGGAACCACTTATTTGTCCCGGCCACCCAGAACCGAAACAGTCACACAGAAACTGTATTAATTAAATCACTGCTTGACCCATTAGCTCTAGCTTCTTATTGGCTAACTCTTACATCTCAATTTAACCCATTTCTATCAATCTGTGTATCTATCAAGACAATTGGTATCTCTGTGCCCACCCACCACGTGCCAGAGCATGCTTCTAAATCATGCTAAAAAGCCAAAAGGTAGAACCACGGAGACTCTACACAGACTTCAGGGTAGACCTGGCCTGACATGTGTCTGCTGCTCTAGATGCGTCTGGTGGCCTTTGACATAACCAGTAATATCACTGGATGTCCCAGTTTGCTCCATGACAACTGAACTAATGTGAGTGGAAATCTCTCTCACTCTTAAAATGCTGCCGTCACTGTCTTGTTGAATGGAGAGGTTTTCTTTTTCCTTTTATTTAAAATATATCTTTATCTCATATATCCAAATTGTGGTTTCCCCTCCCTCTGTTCCTCCAAGTTCCTTCCTTCCTCCCCTCCCATCCAGATCCATTCACTCCCTTTCTGTCTTTTGTTAGAAAACTGTTGTGAGGCTGCTTGTTTGTTCCTGGCTGTTCAGCCCTGAAATAATCACACAGAAACTGTATTATTTAAACCACTGCTTAGCCAATCACTTAAACGTATTAAGCGTATTGCTAGCTAGCTCTTCTCTGAGGGATAAAAATAAAATAAGCTAAAGCAAAAACTAACACAATCAAATTTGGACAAAACAACAGAGGGAAAATCCAAGAGAAGGCACAGAATCAGAGACTCACTTGTTCACATTCAGTGATCCCATAAAAGCACTAAACTTGAAGCCATAATATATGTGCAAAGGCCCTGTGTATGCTGTCTCAATCTCTGTGAATTTATATGTGAGTTGATCTTAATTTAGAGGGCCGTGTTTCCTTGGGGTCCTCTATCTCTCTTTGGCTCTTACAGTCTACATCCTCTTTCACAGAGTTCCTTGAGTCCTGAAGGGAGGGATTTGATAGAAACTCCCATTGAAGGCTGAGTGTTCCAAGGTCTCCCCCTCTCTGCACACTGTCTGCTGTGGTCTCTGTATTTGTTCCCATGTGCTGCGGGAGAAGGTTCTCTAATGATAGCTGAGCAAGGCAATCATCTATGAGTACAGCAGAATGTCATTAGGAGTCATTTTCTTGATACTTTTATTTTCATTGCTTTTTAGAACATTAGTATTTGGTTTACCCTAGATTCCTGGGCTATCTATATCTCATCTTTGGTAAAAACTCAAGCAGTGTTGGGGATGGGTTCCATCTCATGGAATGGGCCTTAAGTCAAACCTTGTGGTTAGTCCTACATGATTTATGCCACCATTGTTCTAACATAATCTTTCAGTTAGGATACCATTGTAGATCAAGGAGTTTGTGGCTGGCTTAGCTTTTGTTTATCTTTTGGTAGCATGTGGAGTACCTTCCTGTATCAAAGATAGGAGGGCATAGGGGTGAAGGCTCTATGTATGCTCCAGTTCACCCTTTCCATGTTCAATGAGTTGTGTAGATGTTGCTTACATTCAGCAATGAAGTCTTGCTGTCAGTTTATGGAGAGCAACCTATAGTCTTGGCAACAGCCTGTGTTGTTTGGGGATTCCTAGGGAATCCTTTGGCCAACAGCTCAATTGGATGTAACCTGATCCCTGTACTGGAAACTTCATTTGGTGACTAGAGAGAGCCAGTTGGACTTTGTCTCTTCCATTATTTGGGGATTTCTTTTAGATTACCTTCATGTATGAATATATTTTAAGAAGCTTCTTCTGTATTAGGTTGCCATGCTACCCCTCAATGGTCCTTAATTTTAGCTGTCTCTCTCCATATTTCCTCCATCACCCCCCTCTTCCCTGCCCCTCCCAACTTGATCCTCCTGTTCCAACTACTCCCATCCACCTGCAACTATCTGTTCTATTTCCCTTTCCTAATGAGATCCATCTTCACCCTCATCTTTGTGCTTCTATGGGCAGTAGCTTGCTTATCATTGACTTTACAGCTAATGTCTACATATAAGCAAATACATGCCATATTTGTCTGAGTTCAGGTTACCTCACTCAGGATGATTTTATCTAGTTCCACCTATTTACCTACAAATTTCATGATTAATTTTTTTATATTTTCCTTATCTATTTTCTGGAAGGAAATCTAGGTTATCTCCAATTTCTGGCTATTACAAATAGAGCAGCAATGAATATGGCTGAGCAGATATCTCTGTGGTAGGATAAAATACCTTTGTCTTTTGAGATATGTCCAAGGTTGGTATAGCTGGATTTTAGGCTAAATCTATTATTCCTATCTTCCTGAAGAACCACCATACTGATTTCCAAAGTGCTTGCACAAATTTGCCGTCCAACCAGCAGTGTTCTTCTTGCTCTACATCCTTCCCAGCATGAGCTGTCATTTGTTTTGTTGATCTTAGCCATTCTGACAGGTATATGATAAAGTCTCAAAGTAGTTTTGATTTGCATTTTCCTGATGGCTAAGGATGTTGAACATTTCTTTAATTATTTCTCAGTCATTTGAGTTTCCTCTTATAATAATTCTGTTTAGATCTGTATCCCATATTTTAATTGGGTTATTGTCTCCTTGACATCTAGTTTTATTTGGAGTACTTCATATGTTTTCGATATTATTCATCTATCAGATGTGTAGGTGGTGAAAATCTTTATAGCTAATATCTGCATACATTCTGTGGGCTGCTGCTTTGTCCTATTGACAATCACCTTTGCTTTCCAGTTTCATGATGTCACATTTATTAATTGTTGATCTTAGTGCCTGTGCTGATGGTGTTCCATTTGGGAAGTCTTCTTTGCCAATGAGTTCAAGGCCATTCCTAAATTTCTCTTCTTTCAGGTTCAGTGTGCCTGGTTTTTTTTTTGTTTGTTTGTTTGGGGTTTTTTTGTTGTTGTTGTTGTTAAGGTCTTTAATCTATTTGTAGTTGAGTTTTGTACAGGGTGACAAGCATGGATCTAATTGTATTCTTCTGCATGCAGCCATCCAGTTTGACCAGAACTATTTGTTGAAGATGTTATCATTTTTTTCTAGTACATGCAACAGAGATTTATAAATGATTTTGCCGAAGAGGGTCCAGGCCAGGTGGATAACTATAAGAGAGTGGCCTGCAGCTCCTGTTCCTCTGAGCTTCCTCTCTCATAGATTCCCTTTCAGCACTTTGTGGCAACCAGTTAAAATGGTCCAAGAATGATTAATGTGTATCAGGTTGACCTGAACGTACTCCCTGGGGGCTCTAGCTGTGTCTGACTCCTGGCTGCTCTGTTGACATATGGCTCTTTTCCTAAGACTTCCCCTTTTCAGGGTTCTTTCTTCCTAGTGGGACCAAATTGTCCCTTAGTACTATCCACAGTATCTGTGTCTGCTGCATGTCTGCCTGCGACAAATGAACTGCTTACATCATAGTTCATCTACCTGTGGCTCCATCCTTTCTCTGGGGCTAATCTGTCAGTAAGGCAGGAGCTAATGCAGAGCACCAGAACCCACTGGAGTGAGGATTCTTCCCAGGGATGCTCTACTTTTGTGACGGTTACCAACTTGCTGGGGTTTATAATCCTCGTGGCAGGGAACCTTTGGGAATGTCTGTGGGTGGTTTCCAGATTAGGTTAATGATGTGGGAAGACCTACCTTAAATGCTGGTACAAGGGGTACCCCATTCCCCCCACAAAATGGCAGTTTCACTGACTTGGTCCAACACTGAGTATAGACCCAGCTCAACCTGGATTATGGGAGGATTTCTGGCAGTTAGATAAAGGCCAGCATTCCTCAGGAACTTGGTGAAACTGGTTCCCATCTGCCTAAAGGAGTCATTTTCCTTATCCCTAGCAGAAGGGACCTATGGCTCTCCGTTGACATGTACCTATGGCTGCATATCAAAGCCCATGCTGACTTTCAGGCTCCTATAGTACCTATTCATAAATACCTGCTATACATTTCAAAGTCCTCCTGGTCCTTTCCTCTCCACTAGATAATCACCCTCCTTATAACCCTCTATTCTCTACTAACCACATATTCTCTCTTCTCTGCCTAGCTCCCTTTCTTGCTAGCCTCTTGCTCCCTTTTCTCTTTTGCTATCTCTTTCTATCTCTTGCTATTCTCCTCTCTCTCACAGAGGGCCCTGGCCATGTCCAGTATGCTTTTTTTTCTCTGTTCTGGACTCTTACAGATACTTCAGGATGTTCCCTCTCTTATTCAAAATAAAAACCTTGTCCTTAACCATACCACAGAGCCGGCAGCTTCTTTACCGTTTCCCTTTCATACCATGATATAACTGGGTTTAATAAACTTGGAAAGGCACTGTTGATGTAGGTAAGAAAAATGCCATTTGTAAATTAATTGCCCAAAGGGTGGCATTGGAGGATGGAAGATAGAGGCTTGTGTATCTGTGAGCCTGGCAGGGAACAAATCAGAGCTGGATCAGAGAGTGTGCCTTGACAGCCTAGGTTGGAAGTCTTGAAAACCAGGCTTTGTGGATCTGAGGGTTTGGTGCGCATTGAGAGGGAGGAGAAAGAGGATGCCAAGGCTTTAAGAGATGGACTGGGGTACCATGTAGCTAGCTGGCAATCAGAAAGCAGGGAAGAGATTGGCAGCTCTGGCTAAGAAGCTGTGGCAGAAGACTGGTATGTGCTTGTCTTACCAGAGGAGGGAAGGTGTGTTTTATTCCTTGGTAAGGACAGAGTATCTCTCCCTCTCTCCTTCTCTCCCTCTCTCCCTCTCTTCATCTCTCCTCACTCTCCCTTACTCCATGCAAGGCGTGTTACTGATCTCGCCATCTTAATAACCCTGCATTCTCTGTCACTGAGGCCGGGCCACCGAGGGGAGGGGGTGTTGGGGAAGAAGATGCAGTGTAATCTGTTAGAATGGAATCACAAATGGACTTCAGATCATTCTTCAGCAGGCTTCTGACTTCATTTTCCTCAGCATTAGCTACAGTTTACATCCCTATTTCTAGAAGAAAAAAAAAAGATGTTCTCTCTGAAGCATATACTAAAGAGAAAGGCAGAAAGGATTGATCCCCCCTCAAGGAATCCATAAATATTTACATAAGTGCAAGTTACAAATCTATGGCTTTGAGTTTATCTAATTTCACTGCCTTTACACCTGTGGCACATAAATATCCAGCAGGCACTGGCTGGGAGAGAATGTTCTGCCTTTGGAGACTTGTCTTCTAGTTTGTTTCTTTCACTCCTGAAAAACAAATCTCCCTTGTGCTGTTGGGCATGGGCTGCCCTTGCTATGGATTGGGAGATGTCAGCCATGTGACAATGGTCCTTGGTCAGGGCACTTCACCATGATAGACGGCTCACTAATGGGGGCACTAAGTCCCAGGCCACAGCCTGCTTTTAAGAGCTTTTGGCAGTATAATACATCTCTTCTTGATGCTGCTCTTCTGAAGTGGAGGTCTTAGTTAAGGGAGATGAAGGAGAAAAAGGGGAAAAAGGGGAAGAAGAAGAAGATGATGAAGAGGAAGAAGAAGAGGAAGAAGAAGAAGAAGAAGAAGAAGAAGAAGAAGAAGAAGAAGAAGAAGAAGAAGAAGAAGAAGAAGAAGAAGAAGAAGAAGAAATCATTCCTTGGCTATAAAGATTATATGCTTTCATCATGGGGGTAGGTAAACAAGCTACCTTTAAATATGGTTGTGCATATGTGCCATTTTGCATATGGACAGACCTCACCTATTTGCTATTGTCCTCTCCTTACAGGCTTATGCCTAGGTACATTGGTTAGTCTTTCATTACTGTAATGAAATAATTGACACAAGTTGCTCAGGAAGATGAGGTTTCTTTGGCTCACAGCTTCGAAAGGTCAAAGCTATGACCCTGATATCAGCTCAGCGTCATATCATGGGAGCGAAGGACGTTGGGAATGACATGGGAACAAGCAAGATCTGAGAAAGACCAAAGACCAAGCTCTACAAGGCCCTCTGTCAAGGGCAAGGCTGCCTGCCATGAAGAACGTCCACAAGCTCTACTGTATAAAATGAGAGTTTGGGCACCAGGTATATAAACTGAGGGGCATGGCTCCTCCAAAGTATGGTTGAGGGGAAGGTTTTCATTGTAGATCTGAGGGAGGGTAAAGCCAGAGACATTGAGAAGAGTCTGCAGGGAGAGAAAGCAGTAGGCAGGACATGACCAGGAGACTGAACCAGACTATGAGGCGCGAGAGAGAGATGGGAAGACTGAGACAGGAAGCTCAAGAGAGAACGCGTGGCTAGAAATGGCAATGTTATATGGGAATCAGAAGCTAAGCAAGGGCAGTTCATGAGCTGGAGGACTTTAGGGTAGATACTGAGGTGAGAAGAGCTGAGGAGGTGCCCGGTGCCGAGGCAATGCGCTGTGTCATGCTCATAGGCTTTTGTCCCTTCTGACAGGTAAGGAAATGGCTTCTTTGGTAGAGGGCAACAACCCCAGAATTGTTTTTTGATTTTTTGTTTTTTTGGTTTTTGGCAGGGGTGGGAGTGGGGTTCCTGTGGACCTGACACCTACCTCCTGAGTTTTCTATATCCTCACAGTAAAGCTATCACATGTCCTAGGCTTCAGTAGCAATCTGGCCAAAATACCATGGGCAAGCCTGGTGCACTCAGCAGCTCTTGTTTAGTTATGGGCAAAATGGTTAGTGATGAATAAAACTTTTGCTAAAATTTTGAATTTTGCCACTTTGGGCCATTCTGCTGCTTATGCTGAGTGACTTAATGAGAAAGACAAGGGGTCCCACAGGACGGGCAGTAGTTTCTTATTTGCGGATCTGATATAGTTCTTCTCTGTCTTCTTTCAAATTGTTTTCCAAGTTGACAAGTTTCTTTATACATGGATTGAAAAATTGGGGGTGGGGGCTGGGGATATAGATGAGTTTGTGAAGTGCTTGCTATATAAGGGACCGATATCAACTCCCCGAGCCCATGCCAAAGCCAGGCATGGTGGGGTACACTTGTGATCACAGTGCTGGGGAGTCAAAGATATGGGAGTCTCTTGCTGGCCAGATGGCCTAGCCTGATAGGCTAGTTCCACGCGAGTAAGGGAAAATTACTGAAAAAAAATTAAGGTGGATGGGACCCAAGGAATGCATTTGAGACTGACATCTGGCTTCTACATGTGCACACACTGGCACCCCCTGAAAAGCATGCACCCCAACATGCACCCTTTCTCTTAGTTCAGTTCCTATTGCTGTGGCAAATCACCATGATCACAAGTTAACTGGGTTTGTTTTCTGCTTACAGTTCCACAGCACAGTGTGTCACTGAGGGAAGACTGTGCAGGAACTCAAGGTAGGAACCTGGACACAGGAGCTGATGGGAACGGAGGGTCCTGCTTACTAGCTTGTTCTCATGGCTTTCTCAGCCTGCTTTCTTACTGTACTCAGGACCACCAGCCTAGGGGTGGCACCGCCCACAGTGCGTTAGGCCCTCTCATATCAATTGTTAATTGAGAAAATTCCCCCCGCAGGCCAATCTTGAGGGGGTGTTCTCAATTGAGACTCCCTCTTCCAATATGGCTCTAGGTTGTGTGACATAAAAAATATTTAATACACCCTTGTATGCGCATGCACGCACGCACATGTACACACATATAAAAATAAAGTGAATTTAAAATCCTGGTGGCAGACAATGCCAACTGATGTGGTTGGGTATATTAGATGCAGAAGAACTTCAGTGAACAGGAAACTGTCTCTTAGAGAAATGGGTGGTGGTTTCTGTCGCATCATGAGACTCAGTGAGGTATGCCTGGATCACTGCAGAAGTTAAGTTGGATTGGCGGTAGGTTTGCCCTTTTCTCAGAACAGCATCTTTGCTTAGTTAGGTGGAGTGAAGGCAAGTCAGGTAACTTTGGCCTTAATTCATTTGCTATCCAATGTGGGTCCCAATGTCTAGACCACCTCAGACCATGTGGCGGCTGTTAACTGTCCCATCGGATTTCCTGCTTTGAGCAGGACTCTAGGCATAGAAAGCAGAGCAGCAAGAGAATATTGCAATACTGGCACCCTGAAAAGAGAGGAGCCTGTGCTCACTAAATGAGTGAAGATACAGTTTACACCAGGAGTCGAGACAAAACCTGACATCAGAAACTCAGAGTAGAAGACAGGCTTAGTTTTTGCTTGGGAAATCCTAAGACAGTGTTCATCTTATGGCTCCCAAGTCTAGCAAGATGGCTTGGTAATGTAACGTTTCCCAACTCGATATCTTCTGACCGGATGAATCAAAAAGGGTGCGTATGTCTATGAGTAGACATTGATGAAAAATGCCAATAGGCTCGGTTGTGTCTGATAACGTCGCTGTGATTTCCAGTGTCACGTTAAAGGTTTCTGAAAGAGACGGACGGGCAAAACCAGGGCCTTGCTTCCGCGTGTATGTGACATGGAGGGGTAGGGCTTTGGAAATGTAACCATGCAACACAACTCACATCAAGGTGCATTTTAACTTCACAGAATAGTGTAAAAGAGGCTTATCACCACTATCATATGGTTCCCAATATAGGCAGTCAGGAAGAGGCTGTGTCAAAATGAGTCTTTGAGAGAATATGGCGTCCCATCGCACAACACAGGGGCTTTTAGCTCCAGATGGGTCTCGGCTTGGATCCCAGCTTTGCCAAACACTGGCTATGTGCTCATGGTCAATGACTTCACCTCCTCGATCCCAACTTAAGTCACTAATAAAATATGGATGTGATTGCATTCTTGGAAGGGATGTTGAGGGAATTAAATACACGAACATAAATTAAACACCCAGGTGGTGCCTGAGAGTGGTGGGCCATGGGAGTGGCAATTCCCATGGAGTCCGGAAAGAGCAGGGCAGGGGAGAGGCAACAGCTTGTAATGCTTTGCTGTGGGATGTGCTGGCCCTGCTGCCCTGGCCTTCACTTCTCCCCGAGGGATGTGATTCCTGCTGATGTAATGGGTTGGGCCAATGTCATGCAGATCTGATGACAGGACACCCACACCCTATCGCTCTGCCTGCCAAGAAAGAATGTAACCACAGGAGTCTCGGCCGCACTGCCCACACCCCTCCACATTAACGCCCCCATGCAACTGGCCTTCCTCCTCGTCCTCTGGGAAAAATCAACACGAGTGCCTCGTGGCGGTCACGTTCTCAGCGAGGGAGTGCAACTCCGGAGCTGGCACCGGGCCGCCTCTACACATCCCACCCCTCCTTGCTTCTGTCCAGTTAATTCGCATTTCCATTTGTCCGTCAGAACTCACACATGTATGCTAAGTGTCTTTACTGTGTACTGAAAGCAAGACTCGGGCCAAGGGCCCTTTTCCTATGCAGAGATTCCCCTAAGAAAATGAAGCTTGCAACTGACACAGAGCTGTGCTTCCCCTTAGGTTTCTGGGGATGATGGGGCTAGGCTTAGGTTCTGGAAACTTATCTTACAGGATTATTTTAAATTCTCTTTCTGCATTCTCCTCATGGCACTCTTTTCCTTCGGTGGGAGGCACTGATTCATACTGGACTGGATGCCACGTGCTGCCGAGAATGTGACCTGGCTGTGTGCAGGGGGGCAGCACTGTGAGCGGTGGGCCTATAGTCCAGCTTGTCTAGAGAGCTCCCATCACCGGACCCATGCTTCCAATACATTGCCTTCTTTAACTGTCTGGGCAGTCTCCCAGGGTCTGTCCCATCCTCCCCATCTAGTAGATGTGGACAGCGAGGCTGGAATAGACTCGTTAAGTGCATCGTTTAGATTCTGCAGCTAGCTTTCGCCAAAGCTGCACTTCCTATCACTGCTGTCCTGGTTTCCACCGTCACTGCTCCAATAGACTTGTTATCTGCTCATTATGACTGTCCCGTTAGAGTCATGTGACATCTGCACAGGAGAAATTCTGAAATTAGGTAGCTTATAAATGTATATAATTGAGTTTATAAGAAGGAAGCAAAAGGGTTTTTTTTTTGTTTGTTTTTGTTTTTTTTTTTTTTTTTTTTTTGGAGACAGGGTTTCTCTGTGGCTTTGGAGCCTGTCCTGGAACTAGCTCTTGTAGACCAGGCTGGTCTCGAACTCACAGAGATCCACCTGCCTCTGCCTCCCGCGTGCTGGGATTAAAGGCGTGCACCACCACCGCCCGGCAGAAGCAAAAGTTTATAGGAATAGCAGAGGTATAGGTGAAAAGCATTGCAGAGGAGAGATGATTGGGAAGTATATATCTAGAAATCTAGACATGGATACCCTATCTCATTTTATTACTTCTGTTGCTCTCTACTTCACAGAAGCTCAGTAAGATGCATATTGCATTAGCATTTCCTCTTATTTACCTGGAAGGACCTGACATACGAGGAGGTGAAGCGGGTATCCATCATACAGTGTGGTAGTCATGAATTCCTACTCCAGAGCCTGAAGCCTTAATTCTAATGAGATCAGGCTTTGCCTTGCAAAGGATTCCATGGGATGAGGGGGAGAACCAGAACCTATTAGACCCCACAGAGTGCTCCTAAGTCATTTACAGGTAGAGTGCCCACTATCAAGGTAGTGATAACAAAGATCATTTCTAAAGGACACAGGATGGTCAATGAACAAGACCGGAGGGTCCAGGAAGACGACAGCAGCAGCACCTTGACACATAGGCGGCTTTCAGTGTGTGCCTCAGCCAGTGTGGGGGCTCCAGAGTGGCAGGGAGAGCCAGACCGAAGAGCTCGGAGTCTAGCAGACTCAACTGGGCCAGGGGACTTATTCTGCCAGACTTTTATATTCATTTTTTTAAAAACTAAGAATAATGATAGCACTTACTTAGTGGGGCTCCACTGAGGACAGGAAGAAATTCAGTTCCTGCGGAGAGTGCTGCATAAATATTGGCCAACACAGCTTGCGTCGGTCTAGGAGCACGGTTAAGCTTGAGAGCCAGGTTTGAAGGGAGAGAAGCAGAGGCGGAGGAAAGGGGTAAATCTAGAGTAGTAGAATTGAGAGGGTCCATCCGATTAGGGAGGGAAGAGAAAGAGGGTGTGAGAAGAAGCTAAGCATCAGGAGAGAAGAAGAAAGGATGAGGGGGACTGAAGGAAGAAAGAGTAGCAAACCGAGTTGGTGTCTCTAAGAGGCTTCAGCACAGTCGCAATCACAGGAAAGGGTTTCCAAAGGCCAGAGAAACATGTATCTGTGCGCTCAGTAAATGTTTGTATTGTGCCAGCTATCGTTAAAGTAAGCGATAATCTCCAGTATTTTCTGAGGGTCATTTTTTGTTAATAAATGCAGAAAGCAGAGGAGAGTTGTTTACCTGCATACAAGTATGTAAGGAGTCATAATTTCCCAGCACCTCATCATGGCTAGTCTGGAAATCTGGGTGTGTCTTTTGAGTAATGAAATGCTTGTATTTGATGCGAATCGATTGCTGAGATACGTGAGGCTAGGCCTCTAGTATCTTTTGTAGCCACCACACCTTCCTATCATTGTAACACTTTCCAAACAGATGCTTTGTAAAATAGCTGACTTAATATGGTCCTGTAGGTAGGCTTTTAATTTAAATGAACAAAAATACAGAAAACTCATGTTAAAACGTGTCCTGATTTTTGTATCATAAGAGGTTATACCTATAGAAATGATCTAGAAAGATCTTTGTAGAATTTATAGAAAAAAATATCATCTTGTAAATCCACTGCCATTGCCTGTAATAGAATGTCTGGGGTAGAATGTAATGAAACTACTTACATGACTTTCTAATCTCTGTAGATGCTCATATAAGCTTTATCGAGGTATAACTTATACGCCATAAATTCTCCCCCATGAACTGCGTAACCCAGTGTTATACCATTATACAACTATTACCACTATCTTAATTTTGTGTAATGATTAATCTTCATTGTCAACTTGACTGCATGTAGGTTATCGTCAAAATACAACTGTGTAGAGATGTTTCCAGAAAGGCTTAAGACTCACTCTAAATGTGGCCAGTATCGTCCAATGGGCTAGGTCACAGATGGGATAAAAAGGGAAAAGTGAGCTGAGCACTTCTTCCTAGATGTAACACAAATAGTTGCCTCGTGTTCTGGTCATCTTGCCTTCCTTGCCGTGATAGACTATATCCTCAAATGCTAAGACAAGATGACCCTGCTTTTCAAGGATTTGTCATAGCAATGATAAAAGTAAATCCTGCAAGAAGTTAGTACTAAGAATTAGCAGCAGCGAGTGGTGTTTGGTGTGATAATCCTGACCACGTTATTCTTAGGCCTTTGCTTTGCAGGAGAAGTGGAGAGGAGTTTGGAACTGTGGGCTAGAGAGGCCCTAGGATGCTGTAAGCAGAGCTTAAAGGGGCATCCTGGTGGGAATATATAAGACCAGAAAGTGGAGAGAAGTGCAGACAGTGGAAACCCAGTGAGAAAGTTTTGGAGAATACAAGATACTCTATTGGGAACTTGGCTAGAGGCTGCTTATGTGACATTCTAGCTGAGAATCTGACTGTCTTCTGCCCTTGTCCTGAGAAGCCGAGAGAGACTCAATTTTTAAGAGTCATAGATCAGTTTGTTTGGTGGAGGAGATTTCAAGATAGGAAGGCAGTCAGGCAGTGGTACAATTGAGGGTCACTGTTATTATCCAGGTCTACACTGAGAAAGAAAGAGGGAGAAATACAAGAAATAGAAAATATGAAATTCATACAGTTTGGAGAGGAAAGAGAACTCACACATTCAAAGTTTCAGACAAAGCACAGGAGAGAGTAGCTATGATTGGGAGATTAGAATTACTAAAAGAGAGTCCAGTGTTCTGAACTAAGACAATAGGAAGGTTCCTGGGGGCAAGACCCCATCATGAAAGGTTCCAACCTGTGAAACTACAGAGCCACCTAAGAGAGAGGGCCTGAACTGAGTGATACTGGCTGAGGGGGTCCCTGCTTCCAAACAATCACCCAGGAAAGTGTTCTTTCAGTTCAGCCTTGAACACACATAGCAACCACTGAAACCATGGACCAGAGGAGCCAGGATGTATCTCCACGCGGCAGCAGATCTTGGCAGTTTTGCCCATGTGGTACTGGTTTTGCATGAGAGACACAACATTGAGGGTGTTATGGGTATATATATGATATATATATACCATAAAGGTACTGAGGCCAAGTAGTGTGCGGCATAACTTTCCCTGTAAGAAGGTCCCAAGAGACTACTGCCTGAGGTAAAAATGAAGCTGAAACTGTAACAAAGACTTCATGATTCTAGAGATGCTCGGACCATAAGACCACCCCTGGGGAATGCCGAAAACTCATGAGAGAGGCCACAAATTCTCTAAGTGGCAGAACTGGAGAGGTGGTGATATCCAAGGTTGTTGGATGAGTCCACTGAGAGCTCCAGATGGAGGTACAGTGTGTGATGTTTGCTTTGTGGGGTTTTGGTTTCGAGTGGTCTTGTCTTTTCTTGACATCCTTCCATCCTTCCCTTTTGGATTGTAAATTGGAAGCATACAGCTTGTTTGTTGCTTGTTTTAATGTTATCGGAATTCACAGTTAAAAGTCTTGACTCTCAGAAGAGACAGTGTTGGGACAGTTAAAGGCTATGGGGACTTTGGAGATACACATTTTGTATTATTAGAATGAAATTTTAGGGGTTATGGTGGAATGTTATGATGCCAAGTTGTCAAGGGTTGTGTCATGATGGCTCATCTTCATTGGTAATTTGACCTGATTTAGAATCACTGTAGTAACATACCTCTAGATGTGTGTATGCAGATGCTTCCAGAGGAAGAGAGGGGGAGGAGAGACTCAACCTGAATGTAGGTAGCATCTCCCGGGAAAAGAAAATGTGAGCTGAACACCAGCATTCATCTCTGTTTGCTTCCTGGCTATGAACATACCTTGATTGCCAATCTCAGGTTGCCATGCCTTCCGCCATGAGAGACTTTATCTCTTTGAACTGTGAGCCAAACAAAAACTCAAACAAAAACTGTGAGCCACTCCTTTCTGTACTGGCTAGTTTTATGTTATCTTGACCCAAGCTATAGTCATCTGAAAGGAGAGGGCCTCGGTTGAGAAAAATACCTCTTCAAGATTGGACTGTAGGCAAGCCTGTAGTACATTTTTTTTTTTTTGATTAGTGACTGACATAGGAGGGCTCAGCTCATCATTGGGGCTGCATCCCTGGGCTAGTAGCCCTGGGTTCTATAAGAAAGAAGGCTGAGAAAAGTCAGTAAGTGACACTCCTCTATGACCTCTGCATCAGCTTTCGCCTCCAGGTTCCTACCCTGTTTAGGTTCCTGTCTTGATGTCTTTCTACAGTGAACAATATGTGGAAGTGTAAGCCAAATAAATTGCCTCCTCCCCAACTCTTTGGTCATAGTGTTTCATCATAGCATTAGAAACCCTGACTAAGACACTTCCTTACTTGCTTTGGTCAGGTTTTTGTTGTAGCAGTGAATATATAAATGAGATCAGCAGCAGCTGCTCTGAATTTTCCCCTCCCTCACACATGAAAAACATTCATCTATTTACTGTCCTTATGTATTTGCTAATTCTGAACATTTCATGAGGTCACACATATATGGTCTTTTATGTCTTCATTCTGTCAATCAGAACACTATTTCCACAACTTCTGTGTTGTAGCCTGCATCAACATGGCTCCATAGGATTTGATATATGAATATACATCTTGCCTCCACAATCATTAGCTGGTAGACAACTGAGTTGTTTCCACCTTTGGTCATTACGAACAATGATGCCAATGTTCAAGTTAACAGTTTATGGGATGAAAATAAGTTTTAATTCCAAAGGGTATAAAGTTAGAAGCACTATTAAAGAGTGGTTATTATTTGCTGGAAAAAATTATATATTTTCTTTAATAGTGATTTGATATATGCATAAGGATTAGATGACATCATCGTGAAAATCAGGCACTCAGTTACATAGTAACATAGTCATAAGAAGCACCAGACCATTGTCCACAGTCATTGCCCCATTTTTTTTTAGCTGCTCCATTTTATAATCTCACCAACAGTCTCTCTAAGGGCTTTGATCTCTCTGTATCCTCACCAACATATATCATACATCCTGATTTTGACTCATGTAGTGGACATAAAGTGGCCTTTGGTTTGAATTTTCAAAATGGCTTTATGTTGGTCATTGTATCATGTGCTTCTTCATGGAAACTTTTATTGGAGCAGTTAGTCCTCCTGTTATTTGTGTTATTTGTCTTATATATTCTGGATACTAGAGCCTTATCATACATAATTTGAATTTTTCTTATTTTCTGGGTTGATTTTTACTTTCTTGATGGTGTTCTTCAAAGCACAAAAGCTTTTAAATGAATCAAAATGATGCCATTTTTAACTGTTCATCTTATTTCTTCTTTGAAAACATCATGCGTGCATACAATTTATTTTAACTTGCAAGCCCCATATTCCCCCTAGGATCCACTAATTTGTCTTCCTCATGATCTCATGTCCTTTTATTTCAATCTTTACAATTATTATTTTTAACAATAACCCACTACTGAGTTCAATTAAGGTTGCCTTATGCAACCTACCAGTGTTTATATCCAAAGAAAAGTGACTTTTCTCCCTCAGCATCCATCAGCTGCTTAGAGCTTCTCGGCTTAGTGAGGGTCTCAGGAGGCCCTCCTGCATTCATGCTAGAAGTTTGGCTGGTTTGATTTTGTTCCGGTTTTGATCAGCATCCACAGTTGTGGCGAGAAGATGAGCACACTGGCTGTCTTTCCCGTGCACAGTGTTTCACAGCTTTCTTCCTCATCTCCTGACTCTTAACACCCTTTCCACCCACTCTTCTGTGATGCTCCCTGAGCCCGGGATGGAGGCCATCTTTATAGACGACCCAGTAACAAGAAACACTCACAGTCCTTATTCTCAACACTTGGGCCAGACACGAGTTTCTGCTTTCACCGGTACGCAGGAAGCTTCTCTGATTAAGGATGAAATTAGCACAAATCTCTGGGTATACACAAAAACACAAAGACGGCAGTTTGACAATGTGTCCATTTATTGAAACACCACCCGTAGGTTCCCTACTTGGCCCTCTGATCTCCCTAGTCATGGGCTAGTTGTGTTATTTTCATTGCTGGTACTTTCAGTGTCAGAAGAATTTATTACCCAAGCCGGGGTCACAGAGATTTATGTTATGATTTCATCTGTGAGTTTAACAGCTTCACTGGTTACATTTAGTTCCATGATTGATTAAATTAATTTTTTTGTGTGTGCATACATAGGAAGTAGAGATCTAGTTGCATTATTTTACATGTGGCTATACACTTTCCCAAATACTCTGCATTGAAAATATTTTTTCTTCTTTTGAGTGATCTTGACACCCTTCCTGAGCATCAAATGATGATAAGTACAGATTTATTCCTGGATTCTCAGCTCTACTCCAACAGGTCTGTCAGCATTCCTTTGTCTTGATTACTGTGGTTTTTTTTTTTTTAAAGTATTTGGAAAGAAGAACCTATGAATCCCCCACTTTGTTCTTTTTAAAGCTTGTTTTGTCTATTCTTGTACTCTTGCTTTGCCATGTGAATTTTAGGATTCAGCTTGCCAACTTCAGCAGAAAAGGCAGCGGGAATTTGGTTGGGGTTGAATTGGCTCACACATCAGCTGGAGGAGCAGCGCTGTCTAGCAATGCTAACCCTTCCCATTTGCAAGCCTCTCTCCGCATATTTAGCTATTCTTTATTTATTTTGGTGGTGTTTTGTTGTCTTCACAGTACTGCTCAGTGGCAGGATACTTGTCTGGGATAAACAGGTCCCTGGTATCCAAGTATAAAAAAAAGAAAGAAAAATATACTTTTTTGTTGTTAAATGTGCCCCCAAGTGTTTATGATTTGATTTCCATCATGAATTTCATTTCACAATGTTCTCACCAGCACACAGTACCACAGATGAGTTTTCTGTGTTGGCTTCTATTTTATGAGTATTGCTGAGTATGTTCTTCACTCCTAATGATTTCTTTTATTTCATTGGCTGATTTCTCAATATTTTCTGAGTTTTGTCATTTTTGATTAGAGATCACTGTACTTATTGCTGGGCTAGGTCCTCTGACACCTAGCTGCCTTTGCTTTCTCTTCCTCGCCGGGTAGCCCAGGTTAGACCCTCAAGTGAGTGGTAGTGAGAACGGACATAATTTTGTTTGTTTCTTTGTTTCTGACCCCAGGTTAAATCATTTAGTCTTTTACTAGTACATGTGTTGTTGGCAGTGGAGTTTCGTTTTATTTTTGTGTTTCAGGTAGGTCTTGGCTTGAAAAATTCTTTACTTTCTTGGGTTTTTAAATATCTTATTAGGAAAGCTGTCGCATTTCATCAGTAATTTGCGTGTGCCTGTGAAGAGTGTAGTGTGGCTTTGTGATTTTATATTAATCCACACTACTTTATTGATTGCTTTATAAGTGTTAAATTGACCTTGCAATCCCGAGATAAAGCTCATTTAGTCATGCTGCATATTCCTTTTTATATGTGGTTGGATTTGGTTTGCCACTATTTTGTTAAAGGAATTTGTACGTATATTCATAAGAAATATTTATGTGCAGTTTTCTTGGGATGCTTTTGGCTTTCGTATCAGGGGATAATGGCTCCAAGAAGTAAGTTAGAAAGTGTTTTTTCTGTTTGTTTGGAGAAGGAAGGCACATGGGAAGAGTTTCTGAATTATTGGTGTTATTGCCCTTGAATTTTTTTTTAGTAGAATTCATTAGTGAAGTCATGTACGTGGGTCTGAGCTTTTCTTTATGAGAAGTAATTTGTGTGTATGGATATGTGTGTGTATGTGTGCGTGTACATAAGCATATCTCTGTGGGAACACACGTTTGAGTGTTGCATGTATCTGCGTTTATGTTTGTGTGTGTTTGTGCATAAATGTGTGTTATGAGTACATGTGACTGTGTACTTCTGTGTACATGACTGTGCATATGTGTGAGTGTGTGTATACATGGGTATGTATGAATATATGTGTGTGCATATATGGGGGTATGTGTTCATGTGACTGTATACACCTTTTTATGTGCGTATGAGTGTGTGCATGTGCATATGGGTTATTAATCCAACCTCTACTTGTTATAAATTATTATTCTCATCATCTGGGAGCAGTTTATATCTTTTCAGGAGTTCTTCTGTTTCATGTTGATTATTTGACCTGTTTACATGCAGTTGTTCATCCTATGTGTTTTGATTTTTATGAAGACAAGATTGTTACACGTTTTTAAATACTGTGAGGCCTCTGCAGGACATAGCCCAGCAGTTCTTGTTGAAGCCCATGAAGACCATCGCTCTTAAATGGAGGGCTAGCCGAGTGTTTGATGTGTGTGGTTTGTATCCCAGCAGCCTGTTTAGTTCGATTGCTGCGCTGTTTCAGAAACAGGCGCATAGCAGTCACACAGCTGGAGTGTGATGGGAATGGGTACAGCTCTCAGATAGCCCGGCTGCTTCATTGCTAGGATGCTCTCAGTGCCATCCTGTCTAGGCCTAATTGTGGGAAAGGAGGGAAGGAATCTCAAGGTTGCCTCTGCATTTCCTAAAAGACAGGAGACCCTGAAGGCAGGCTGCTAAGTGAGAAATGTCTGAACCCTGTAGCTTCAGCACAACTGAAGCTTCAGCCACACGAGTGGCTGGTATTTTAGGAGCTTAATCAAGAGCGCCATGCCAAACATCTTGTCGCCTGAGTTGTACGGGAGGTGCTATCTAGGAACTGGCTGCAGTATCTTCAGCCCCTAAGGTAAGAGGACAGTTTGCATCCTTCTTTGAAAGCATCCTGGAGGACCAGAGCTTTCTAGGACGACAGTGTTGTATTGAATACTCAAATTACTTAGATTAATTCTTCCAGGTCTAGAAACACCTCCAACCTGTTGAAATGGCTCTCACTTCTGTGTTGAGAAGATTCAAGAGGCTAGGAGCAGAGAGCCCGAATTCAAGTCATAGCTCTGCCTTTTACGGGTAATAGTGTGACTTCAACCATATGACTCTCCCTCTCTGAATGTCAGGCTTGTCATCTGCAAAATAATAAGAAAAATACAGCCATCCCATAAATCATTCTAAGAACCAAATTTAATTAATGTATGGAAAATGGCTTTGTAAACTGTTAAGCTCTGTTAAGGTCCACTAATGGCTGTTTCTTTCCCATATGGAAAAGCCACAGGATGAATAATCCTTCTTGTGAGTGTCCATTTATGTCACCCTACTGAGGTCATTCCATGTGGCTTTGAAGTATAGAAGGTGTGACTGTCAGGCTTTCAAAAGGAAGCAGAGAGCTGACTTTCCCTGGCCTTGGCAGTGGAGCAAGCACAGGTGCAAGGTGGTGACTTCATAGGACCTGTGGCCCCTTGCTGGGACAGAAACAGCTCAACAGGGACAGCCAAGAAGCCAAACCCATGCACACTGTAGAAATGAACAAAAACAACCCTAAAGGGTAAAATAGCACCTTCTTTGAAAAAAAAAAAGGTGTCATTAACATAAGTAGGGTCTTATGTTTTGCTTGTGGTCTTTCTAGTAAATTCCATCTAATTGTCACTCTTGTCTTGCACACATGAAGGTATAGTAGATTGTAAGTTTGGTACGGGCAGTGTAGCCCAAGAGCGTGTTTGTTGCCACAAGGAAATTGACCCTGATTAGCCTGTTGGTGGAGCATTTCAATAAGAATGAACAGAAAACCATGTTTGGGGTGAGGAGGAGCCGGAGGCTTCTAGACTCTGTAGATGTTCCTTTTCTTCCTGCGTCCCTCTTTCAAACTGGGTCCTTGGGGAAGTTGTTTCCCTCCTCTTCTCTCTTCTGTATATTGCGAACACCCTTCAGAGGGTTGTGGTGATGGCTAAGTAACCAGAAGTAAATCTTAGATGCCCTCCCTTCTGTCTTTCAGCTTTGGGTTTTCATGCTGCAAGCCAGCTTTGCTGCACAGAGTATTTCCCATCATGCCCCTTCCCATATGTAAATATGCTTGCTTGGCCTGGCTCTCCTCTGTCTGTGAGCCCTGGGATGAGACAGCCACTAGAACAGCTGTCAAAGCACATCTGTACAGTCTTTCAGTTCCTCCACGGGACCCTGGATAGCTCCTCACTTCCAGGAGCAGGCTGTGAAAATCTACACCATTGTCTGGAAGATTTAGTACCACACCGATTCCAAGCATTAGAGTATGACGAATATTTCTGAGATAGAGACCACCAGATTTGTCAGTCAGTCTCTTCACCTTGGAAAGGATTGTGAGAGAAAAATGCCCTGAATGAACTTGGTCCAGAGTTGTGATGAGACAGAAACAGAGCTGGCCCTTGGTCGAGATTCATTTCAACCCCAGGGGGCTGCAACAGGAGGAGGCTATGGGAAGAGTCAGCCAGGGGAGGAGGTAGTTGTGAGAAGGGAGTTATTTGCTGTGTATGGCGGCATAGCCAGGGTTAACCAAGTGCCAGCAGGCAGTGCAGAGCCTTTTTAGTCCACCAAACAAAGAAGTACAGGGACGGCGGTGGATAGAGAGTGGACTTGGAGGAGGAGAGGAGCAGAGAGCACATTTGGAATGGTCTCTGATTACCCAGGAGAACTCGCTTCTTGGTGGACTGCCCTTAGGCTCAGCTATGGCATTGCACATACTTCTCTCGACCCCTGGAGCTTCAGAGTAAACCCTGCCTTCCACACACACAGCCGTTTCCTCCAGGCTTTTGTTTTCTCCCCCAACCCCTTTGAACAGCTACAGTGGAGAAGGTATGATTGCATACAGTTCACAGACCCTGTTGGCAGTGTTAATTCTGATATAGGCAGAAGGAGAAGGCGCTTGCAGGGGTGGGGGAGTCACATCACAGCTCCCTACCCCATTTGTTGGAATCTCCCACATGGCTAACTTCTTGGGGCTAAATGTAAATATTCCCTGGAACCGAAACCTCAGAAAAGCATCACCATCATAATGTCCTTACTGAGCAGGGTCGCTTTGGGAAAGGCTAGGTTCACGAGAGAGTATCCTAAGGGAAGTCCCAGAAGGAGCCTGAAGATGTTGGGGTGTTGAGGGCTGCCTGCAGCATCTAATCTCTGCCATGTTGAAGGCTGTGTTTTTTGAAGATGGTCCCAGGGTAGGAATGAGCCTACTGACTAAAAGTCAGAGGTGGGTGTGAGTCCCTGTGTGCCTAAAGTAAGAAGCTATAAAGGACCAGTGTGGTGGCGCCTTCCTGTAATCTCAGCATTGGAGAGGTGGAGGTGGGAGGATTCTGGATTTGGGTTGCATAGTGAGCTCCAGGTCAGCTTGAGTTTGATGGATAATCGTGATTGTCACCATCATGGAATCACCTGTGACACATCTTTCAGGGTGTGACTTTGTGGATGTGCTCAGAGAGGTTTACCTGAAGAGGAAGGACCCAGCCTGAATGTGGGCTGGGATCAGGGAGTGCATCAGAGGAAGAAGACAGTAAGCGGGACACCTGTCTCTATCTGCTCCCACACTGTGGGCATCGTGATCGTCCACCTCATGTGCCTGTTACTGTACCATTTTCACCAAGACAGACTGTGCCCTTGAACCAGGAGCCAGAATCTGCCCTGTCTGGTTTTCTGAGGTGTTTGTCACAGTGTTTAGGAAATTAGCTGATACACTGGGATGGAGGCAAGACTGTTACCTCAAAAATCCAACCCAAACCAAACTATACCAGTGAGAGCAGATGATGCGTAGCGAGGGGTCTTAGTAGGATCTTGATGGAAGGCTAATGGGGAGTATGAGGGCGGGCAGTGCAGCTGCGCCTACCCTTTAGGAGCTCCCGAGTGGCAGAGCTTGCTACCGAAACAAAGATGAGGCCCAAGAGCTACTGCAGACATGCATGAGCTCAAGCATTGGGCTCTTTGATGGGACAGAGTCTACCGGTCTCAGGATGCCTCCAAAGATTCAGGAAGGTCTGGAAGCCAATGCTGCTGAGCAATCAGAGATGCTTCTGTTGGCGAGACCCCTGCCACTGGAGATCTCTTGGCTACACACGGAGTAGAAATTTTTGTGAAGTTGTCAGTGAACTCAAGCATTAGCTGTGGGGTTGAGCAAGATAACCCTGGACGTCTCATTTAAGCAAAATAATAGCAAGCTTTGGTTGGACCTGGGTCTTGGAAGCCCAGGATTTTGCAGACCTGAGGTAAGGCAGATCTACCAGACCAAGGATGCCAGGGAGTGTGAGTAGACTGGGGTAGACACCAGAAAAGAACAGAAGGTGCTAGCTTATTCCACTCTCTGAAGGCCTGAGCATGCTCTCCTCTATTTTCTCATAGTCTCTAAAATCTTGACTTTGTTTTCCACATAGACCATAGCTACCAGTTCATCACTGCCTCCCGTCGCACCCACAGGGCAGGGGCGACAGTTGTTGAGTCAACTCCTTGAAGGCTAATCTCTCACTCAGGCCTCACGGGCCATCTATGCAGTGATTGTTATTTTCTCTTTCCTAATGCAGACTAGAGAACAGAACTTCAGAGAAGTTAGTTAGTGTCCAAACACATTCAAGTCTTAACAGCAAGGAGCAGAGAACTTGGGCAGAAGTCAGTTCTGAATCACTCCAAAGTCCTTGTCTTTGGCTGTCATCCACTTCTTGAAAATTATGACCTTCATTCTAGGAGACATGACCTTAACAAAAGTGTGCTTGATAACCAAATGGAGCGCCGTGGGCCCTGTGTGTGTCTGCTGTGGGGTGTGGTTGTACAGACTCACAGACAGACGCTCAGACAGTCATAGAATCCTTCCAGGCCCTGGAGAAAGAATGGAGAAGCAGAATGTTGGCAGAGAAAATGCACACTGAAGAAATGAGCCCAGGCGATTACGAGTTTGCTACACGGTCTTGAAATTGCAGCTTGTGTTGAACTATATGCAAACAAATCCAAAGATTAGAACCTTCGCTTTTTTGTCCACAGAAACATAACAAGTTCATACATGAGTAAAAGTTAATGTTCACCAGCAAACGATACCGGCGTGCCGTGTTCTTCCTGCTGGTGATTTTTGTCCCCAGAAAATAAACCACATCTCCGTGATTAGGGGGCCATGTGCTTCTCAGAAGTTTTAGATTCCAATTGCAAAGCAGCAATAAGAACTGACAGTTACACGGTGCTTACCACGTGTCGGACACTGTTTGAAATTGTCTACAGATGTTGACTTCTCTAATCTCCGCATCCTAATCATCCTCATGAGGTAGGTACTATTCTTATAGGATGTAAGGAAGTAGGCACAGAGAGGTTTGACGAGTTCCCCAAAGCCACACAGCTGGCTATTGAGAGTCAAGATCTGCAGACAATATTGCTGAGCTATGGTTTACGGAAGACCAGTGATCAAGTTCCTTGCAGCTCCGTCACAACCCCTGTGACCAAGAATGGCTTGCCGCGTTTCACAGTTGCAAAAACTAGAATTGAAAGGGATTAAGACATTTGTTCAAGCCGGGCGGTGGTGGCGCACGCCTTTAATTCCAGCACTCGGGAGGCAGAGACGGACAGATCTCTGTGAGTTCGAGACCAGCCTGGTCTACAGAGCTAGTTCCAGGACAGGCTCCAAAGCCACAGAGAAACCCTGTCTTGAAAAACCAAAAAAAAAAAAAAAGACATTTGTTCAGTGACCGGCTATAAAGGACAGAACCGGCCCTCTGGACTCTAAGAGGTCCTTCACCATCGGTGCACAAAGAAGTGAGGTTCCCTCTCCCAGTTACTAAGCCATGCTTCAAAATGGCAGTGCGGTCAATCGGATGTTGTATCTACAGTGGTGGCTAAAAGGAATGGCCTCCATGGCATCCTCAATCCCCTGGATTACTAGCCTGTGTATTTCTTCCTCTCCATCCCTCACCCGAGGACGGGCAGCATCCTCACCTTTCAGGAAGTCTGGATAGGCTATGTGCCTGGTTCATGACCAGTGTAAGAGGCTGTTCCCATGGTGAAATGTGACCAGGTCACAGCTCCAGAGTGAGGAGGTACTCTGACCCTCACAGTTCACCTGAGGACATAGATCAGCTGTCCCCTTTCAGCCCGGTGTCTCTTCCTAGAATCACTTCTTCTCCTGAAGACCTTGCTCCTATTTCCACCCTTGCTCCGGTACACACATGACCTCGGCTTTCCTTCAGTTCCCCAAACACACCAAGCTCTCTGCTTCAGCAGCTCTGCCCAGGATGAGCTTCAGCTTCTTCTAAAGTTTCATTTGCCTACAGCAAATCTCACTCAGGCACAGTCCTCAGAGAGGCGAGTCCCACCTGCTTCAGAAAGCATCCCCTCACCGTCACCTGTGTTACTTGAGTGTGCACTTCTGTGACCGACCAGAGCACCTGACGGAAGCAAACGGGGACAGATTGGCTTTGGTTGGCCATTTCAGGAGCCTTCAGAGAGTGTGGCAGGGAATACGGTGGCTGTCCCTGGGTGGGAAGGTGAGGCAGTGACTGTTCCCACAGCAGTGGGCCGGGAAGCAGGGAGCAGACCAAAACCAGGGGCTGACCTCTGACCTTAAGAGGTTCACCTCTAGAGACCCACCTCCTAAAGATTTCGTGCTTCTCAAAACAGCTGGACCAGAACATGCGTCCACGGGGAAAACGCTTCAGATGCAAACTGCAAATATCACCTTTCTTCCTATCCCACAAGCCTCGAATCCCTCTCCTGGCTTTCATCACGAGCCCTCTGGATATTTTTCTGTGCTGTTTCTCTGACTGGGGGGCTTTTGTTTTTGCGTATGTTTGTGCACTATTTTCTTTCCCATGAGTCTTGTCAGAGCAGAGACATCCCTCCCTGTTGTCTCCGTCTAACATGTGCTGGCCCTCAAAGGGCCGCAGGGGAATTTTGCTGTGAGATTGCTACATCCGAGGGAGGAGAAGAAGAAAAATGAGGGGAGACAGTTGCTCTTCCAGCACCCTTTAAAATAAATCCCTGGGGTTTGGCTATTTGGTTCTGTGGCAGAGAGCATGCCTTGTAAGTGCCATGTCCTGGTTTTGGTCCTTGACTCTGAAAAAATGAAAATGAAAACGGAACCAAGCCCTATACTGTGCTCCGGGGAGCGGGATTTGCAGTCTGTAGGCATTACCCAGCAGCTAGGCTGCAGGGAAGGCTGCTGCCCCAAGTCTGGAAAGGATGGGTGCCCATCTATATTTCCTGGGAGTATCTCATTATCACTCGGGGGCGGGGCATGGTCCTGGCTTTTGGTTGGGGAGCCTCCTCTGTCTTTTGATGGTTTCTAAAAAGCACCTTGGGTATATCTCCAAGTGGCTCTCTTGCATTGTTGACTTTGGCTCCTACCAGTCACCATTTCAAGGGGCTATCAGGATCCTGAATGCCATGTTTGATTTGCTTTCTCTTCTCTGCCTTAGCCCTGTGGTTCACCAGCTTCAGAGGACAGACACCAAGACTGAACAGAGCAGAGCCTCTTGTTACGAGCAGTCGGCCAGGTGTGAGTGGCCTAAGGACAAGGCTCAGTGGAGAGTGGATGCTCTCTGGCTCTCCTTTATCTAGAGGGTGTTCTAGATACATAAGAGGCGACTTGCAGAAAAGGCTGGTTTGTGTGGGAACACTTGTGCACAGGCCCACTTGGGCTTTGGGTGCGTGCTTGGGGACCTGGCCTCGGTTTCCTTGGGCAGTTTCTGGTAACTGTTGGTTTCAAATGAGACACAGGAGTCTTAATCGCACCATGTGTGGGATGTGCCCCATGGGGCTGTGTTTTGTAGGCAGTGAAGTTAAGGCTTGCCCAGAAAAATAACATGTTTTCCTTGCCTGGTCCTTGAGCTGTTTGCCTGGTGACTGGCTGATTGGTGGTTTGGGAAGAATGGAGACATTGGTTAACTTGGGTGTCCAGAGAATTTTTTTGGTGTGTTTGTGTGAGAGCTTGTTTCTGTTTCTCTGGAAACAGTAGAGGGCAGAGGAGGAAATGATGCTGCTGCTATTGCTACAGCTTGTGTTCAAGGTCCTTGAAGCATCTTACTAACATGAACTAGAAACATTACTTAAACTACCCTGAAGTAATCTAGTGTTCTCAGAGTACCAGAAAGCCCTAATGTCTTCACTGCAAAGGTAAACAGGATAGCAGGGGGCTTTGGAAACGATGAACAATATTGCCCTCTTAGCCCCTATTGGAACTGTGTTCCTCTGTGGTTCTCTTTACAGAGAGGTACAGGGTAGAAGAGATAAATCAAAGCTACTGTGTCAAAGACTTTCTTTAATCCTTGATGGAAAATGCTTTTCTTAGATTAGAAATACCTGACTCATAAGACGTGGTGGCAAAAGAGAGACATGTTTTCACTAAATTAAAAAAAAAAGACCACTCCTGAGCATTAAAGCATATAGTATCAGTATATTTTCCTCACAGGGTTGTCTGCATTGAGGTGACTTGTCCTTAAGTCTGTGGTTATTCATCATTAGCATCCCGGCACCCTGGGTTAGAACATTTTGCTGTCAGAGATCCATCTCTCCCCATACTCTCCCAAGAGGCTACAGTGAAAAGCACATTGGTTAAGCTATGGCTTCTGTTTTGTATAGTTAGCATACACTTCAGGAATTATTGGGGAACTTTTGTTTATAGTTATTGCACGGGATAGTTAAGAATAAAAAGGAGAGAGGAAAAAGAATATAGAACAAGAGAACAAGAACTGGGGATAGTCAAAGATGATGCTGTTTACTTGAGGAAATGGAATGATAAAACAAAGCCTGGCTTTCTGCTTTGGTAGCCCAGGTGGTGGTGGGTAGATGTGAGAGGAGAGGCTTGGTCTGGATTAGTTCTCTTTCTTGTGCCTGAGTACAAGCCAAAGCCCTTGGCAATAGACGGGGTGTGACTCTTGGCTTACCCATTGTTGGCAGACCCTACCAGTGTCCTTGATGCCTGGGACCAGGACTGCATGGGCACAGCAGGCAGGCAGAGAGGAGGGCATGTGTTGTAATAGGAGCGGCGGGGCTACGTCCCCGGCACCTGGCCGCCCACATGGCTAGCTTATGCCCTGAAATAATTACACGGAAACTGTATTCTTTTAAACACTGCCTGGCCCATTAGTTCCAGCCTCTTATTGGCTAGCTCTTACATATTGATCTAACCCATTTCTAATATCCCTGTAACACCACGAGGTGTCTTACCAGGGAAGATCTTAACCTGCGTCTGTGTCCGGTGGGAGAATCATGGTGACTCCTGACTCTGCTTCTTTCTCCCAGCATTCTGTTCTGTTTACTCCGCCTACCTAATTTTATGTCCTATTAAAGGTCCAAGGCAGTCTCTTTATTTAACCAATGAAATTAACACAAAACAGAAGACTCTCCCCCATCAGGCATAGATGGATTTGATTTCTCTCTCCCTATGAGGCTGTTGTCTGGTCCAGCCTTGTTCTACACACGAATATGTGGCTCCAGCCCCCCAGGACCCTCTGGTGATACACCCTAGATTCCTTAGCTTGCTCAGTCAGAAAGAACCAAGGTGGATCCTTGGTTCAAGTACCTCGTTAAACCCATATGTTTCATCATCATACCAAGAGTGAGTCCCAGGAAAAAACCATGTGCAATGAACAAAGCAAGCACCTAGACAAGCCTAGAGATTAGCAGTGTGTCTGTTCCAGAGTCAGGATGTGACACAGTGTGTTTGCCCCAGAGTCAGGCTGTGACACCGTGTGTCTGTCTAATCTTGAAGTATTTCTCAGTGTTATTTGTCTCAGGTAGAAAATTTGGTAATTATTCTTGATTGTCCTTGAAGTGGTTTAGAATCAACATGGAAACATATGTTTGGGTAGGTCTCTAAGGGTTTTTTTCCAGAAAGATTTAACTGAAGAGGGAAGACCCCCACGGAGTATGAGTGGCATCATCGCATGGGAGAACATGAGCTGAATGCCCTCCTTCATCTCTCTGTGCTTCCTGACTGAGGACGTAGCCCCTGGTCCTGCTGGTGTGACTTCCCTGTCAGGATGGGCTTTATCCCCTCGAAATGTGAGGGAAAGCAAACTCTCCCTTCCCTAAGTCGCTCCTGTCAGGTATCCATGAAATGCAGATCTCTGTTGAAGCCATGAAAAAAGGAAGTAATCCTGAAAATTTGTGCCAACAGTGGAGCTGTTGCTATTAAAAAAGCTGACAATGTCATCCACAGGCTTTGGAACAGGTCTATGGGAGAAGTATGGTAGAGTTTGGAACTGGAGAATAGAGAAGCCCTATGTTAGAAGTCGAACTTTACAGGCTGTCCTGGGGAAGTTTGGAAAAATAAACTCTCGGGGGAAATGTAAGGAGTCGGGGCCCTGATCCGGGAGTTTCAAAGGGAACCAGTTCAATCAGGAGCTGGACCAGAGACCATTTGAGTTACATTCTGACACAGAATCTCTGGCTGGCTTTTGCCGCTGTTCTGGGAATCTGAGTGAGGTGGAATTCAAGAGTGATGTGATAATTTGCTGCTGGAGGGAATTTCATGAAGGGGCAGCGCTGGTGTGAGATTCTCGGAGAGCTGGGGCGGGGTCACTGCTCACTGTTCTGCTGGTCTAGCGTGAGAGAGGGTGACAAGTGTCACAGAAAAAGACGAGAAATGCGCAGAAAGGGGTGACTTTAAAGTGACGGACAAGGCAGGTGTGAAGCAGCTGCTGAAGTCACAGGGGGCAGGCACTCCGAGAATAAGCCCAGTGAATTAGAAGAATATAATTGTCTTTCCGTCATATAGAGGCTCACAGTTTAGAGATTTAGGTTGGTTTTTTTTTTTTTTTTGGCCATTTAGCTTTTTATTAAATCAATTAGGTGCTGTACGGAGGCAAAGCAACACATCTTTACATCATTAAACAACTGCAGCATAAACACAGTTAAATATTCCACAATAACATAATTAATGGCAATTTTAGAACGATGTATTGATAAGACTGTAAGGGTGTCATACACCAGCATCAGGGGTTTATTTCCATGAACCTACTTTAACAGTGTATTTTTGTTTTGTTATGTATGAAAAGTCTTGGAAATATATAGCATATTTACATATTTTGATATGTTTTGTGTGTAAGATTGGATTAGTTGAGTTTTCTTACTTTCTTTTCTTTGTTGTTTTTTTTAATTAATTAATTTATTTATTAAAGATTTCTGCCTCCTCCCTGCCACCACCTCCCATTTCCCTCCCCTTTCCCCGATCAAGTCCCCCTCCCTCATCAGCTTGAAGAGCAATCAGGGTTCCCTGACCTGTGGGAAGTCCAAGGACCACCCACCTCCATCCAGGTCTAGTAAGGTGAGCATCCAAACTGCCTAGGCTCCCCCAAAGCCAGTACGTGCAGTAGGATCAATAACCCATTGCCATTGTTCTTGAGTTCTCAGTAATCCTCATTGTCCTCTATGTTCAGCAAGTCCGGTTTTATCCCATGCTTTATTAGACCCAGGCCAGCTGGCCTTAGTGGGTTCCTGATAGAACATCCCCATTGTCTCAGTGTGTGGGTGCACCCCTCGTGGTCCTGAGTTGAGATTTAGGATTTTTGAACAGTGTTAGGGTTGTTAAAAGCATGGGGAATTTAAAAGTTGGAATGAATACACTTTTGCATTGGGAGATAGCCATGTGCCCCTGGGAGCCAGGGCCAGAATGTGCTGCAAATAGGAAATGCTAAGCATAGGCTGAAGAATTTGTAGCACTTGGTCCTGAGCCTGGGGTGGGCCTTGAGATGGGGCCTGGTTAGAGCAAATGGGTCTCTGTGGGAAGACCTTGGTATTTCTTATCCCTCTTCTTCTTCCTGAAAGTGGATGAATCTGGCTAACTGTGCCCTGTTCCTGCTGCTGTGCCTCCACCACCACCACAGTTGACTGCATCCCTGGACCCATAAGCCGAAACAAACCTCTTCTCCCTTAATCTGCTTCCTCTCAGGTATTTGGTTATAGCAACAAGAGCAGTCATTGGTGAAGAAGGCAAAGGAACCAAGGCTAGTGCGCTTCAAGTAAAACTCTCATTGATAGGGATTTTCTTGATGATTGCTGAGTTATCAGAAAAATCTGAGGATTGCCCAGCAGGATTTCCTGTGTAGACATGGTTTTGAGAGTTCCTTGGGTTTTGAGAGGGACTCTTGTTTGGTTGGAAGTTGAGGAAGCCATGAGCCTTGGGAATGATGTGGTTTTCAAAAACACAACCGAGGGCCTCCCCACATGGTGCAGCCTGTAAATTAAGACCTAACTTTGGTTCCTTTAATTCATATTTTGTTTGCTTGTCTTCTTGTTATTGTTGTTTTTGTTTATTTGTTTGTCTTAAAAGCTAGGTATGGTGGTGTACACTTTTAGTTCTAGGGAGATAGAGGACAGGCAGATCTCTGGAACTCACTGACTAGCCAGTTCAGCATGCTTGGAGAGTTCCAGGCCAGTAAGAAACTGTCAAAAAAATGTTTTCTTCTTGCACATATACAAGTGTACATGTATGCATGCACTCACACAGTCTGAACACACACATGCAGTGTATTTCTGCACTTTTAAAATGGACATAACCCCTTTGTGAAGTGGGCTTGAATTTCTTATTCTATTCCTGTGACTCAGTATGCCCCTCCAGTTCCATTAGGCATTGGCTTGGGCTGTAAGTCCCGAATTGGTTAATGGGGAGTGAAGTGATCTTTCTTGGGGTTCGAATAGGTATTTTGCATATCATATATACATGTGTTTTATATTCTGTATACAAAATTAACTTCTCAATAAAGCCAAACAGACCAAAAAATACATGAATATGTGCCTATGTATTTTCTTCTTCTTTTTTTTTGCTTATTGAGGCTTCTTCCCGAGAAGTTAGTTCGGACACTATTTTCCCTATAGGTCTTGTCTTAATTGATAGCCAACAGCGACAGCAACATAAAAGAGAACTCAGAGCTTGTTGTGGTACCCTTTAAAGTCAGAAGAAAAGGGGGCTGCTATGAGACTATAGCTCAAAGATATAACACAACTTAGTATATAAGATCTAAGGCCCTGGGTTCAACTCATGGCACCCCTGAACTCCCACAAACAAAACAGTGAGAAAACATGCTCCATCTGATAAATTTTACTCTCTGTCGGCCAATTAGTTTGTGTCAAATTGTCACAAACTGGAGTCCCTTGGGCAAAGGGAGCTTCGACTGAGGGGGAACTGCTTCCATTCGATGGGCCTGTGAGCCGGTCTCTGGGGTATGTTTTGGATTCATGACTGATGTGGGAGGGCCCAGCATGGTGTGGGTGGTACCACCCCTGGGCTGTTCTGGGTTGTGTGAGAAAGCAGACTGAGCAAGCCAGGGGGAGTACCCCAGTTAGCAGCTTTTTCCATGATCCCTGCCTCTGCCTCTGCTTGAGTTCCTGCTCTGACTTCCCTCAGTGATTGTCTGTGATCAAGACATGGAAGTCAAATAAACCGTTTTTTCCTAAGTTGCTTTTGGTAAATGTTTTAATTAACACTGTAGCAGGGAGCAAACCAGAGTGCCCAGTGATGAGCAGGGAGGCATCTATCACTAGCGAAAAGACGTAAAGTGAGCATCGTGATTACACTGAGGCCAGGGTTCTGTTTGGGCTTTGCTGTGCCCATACTGCTCACAGCAATGTGGTAATTTACCTGAACACTGGAGTTAGTTTAAAAAAAAACTGCTAATTTATTACTGATCCAAGCCATTTTTCTCTTCTATAGGTTGGACATGGATAAATATATAAATATAGATATCCATATTCATATAATATATCCATATATATATTCTATTTTCACTAAACTCTTTCTCACATTTGACCTTTTTTTTTTACTTAGCATGGTCTTTATATGATCTACCAGTATTTCCAAGTGTTTACATGCTTGATATTTGAAACACTGTACACTGGGAATCTGAATCAAGCCTTTGGGTATGTCCTACCTGGTATTTGGCTGATAATGGGATATGGTAGCCTCTGAACAGAACTTTAGGCTTTTTAAAATACCTTCTAGGAATGCCCAGATTTCTGCTGGGCTCAAGGACAACAGGCATTCATTTTCATAGGATTATCTTTATAGTAAATCACTAATAATCAGTCAGCCTTAAGATAGAACCACCCCTTCCAGCCCTGCTGTAAACAGAGCTGGGTGTAACTGCCATAGTATTTGCTGTATTCTCTCATGACAATCATTCAGATTCTGGAGATGCTGGACTACAGTTTTAGCCCACTTTTGCAGGAATCAAACATACACTGCTCTTGTAGATGTAACAACTTATTTAGCAGAACTATCTAGCATTTGTATAAGTGTGCAGAAAACCAAGTTTGAAACATGCTGATTTCTCAAAATATAAAATAATCACTTTCTTTGAAAATAATTCAGAGGGACTGGAGAGGTGGCTTAGAGATGAAGAGAACCAGGGTTCAATTTGCAGCACCCAGACCGTGTCTCACGATGACCTATAACTTCATTTCCAGGGGATCCAGCACCCTCTTCCAACTCCTGTGGGCACCAGGCATGCCTATGGTGCACAGACATTTGTGCAGACAAAATGCTCGTGCACAAATAGATATACATCTCAACAGCAGCAACAACAAAACCTTTAGAAATCAGCATATCCCCAAACAGTGACTGTCTGGCAACAGAGCGTCCCCTTTGAGAACGCGCTGTTGTATATGTACAAAAGAGAACTACACTGTAGTGAAAGCCAGGACAGGGAAACTGGCTTCGTGACAAGCCACCTTAGACCTGTGGAGAACACACCACGCTTGCATTTCATTTCTTTGCTGTTGCAGTTTTTCCTTCCAAAGATTCCAAAGGCCAGTTCTTTTAAAAGGCAACAGTGGACTTACTGGGAAAGTGAAGAGGCCTCCCTAAGCCCTGATCACCTCTATCCAGGCCTAAGCCCTGATCACCTCTCTCCAGGATGGTTTTATATCAACTTGAGCCCAGGGTCAAGAATCATCTGAAAGGAGGGAACTTCAAATAAGGAAATGCCTCCTCCATAAGATCGGGATGGAGGCAAGTCTATATAGCTTTTCTTAAATTGATTGTACATGGGGCCACCCCGTGCTGGTGGTCCTGGATGCTATAGGGAAACAAGCTGTGTTTCCTTCTGAGGTTGTATTCAGTCCCATTAGAAACAAGCCAAGTGATTTAGTTACATTCAATACTTCCTTAAAAACCAGAGAATCACCACCCTAGTGTTTTGTTAACCACATACATGTCAAACATAGTTTTCTTGGAGATGGGAGATGTTCTGCAAAAATATGCTGTCCTGGACAGAAGCAAGAAGAGCAAAGACCTGTGTGCACACACTCAGGCGGACACACGCTAGGGCTCTTCTGTGTTGCAAAGCTAATGCCGCCTGCTTGAGCTCAGTGAGTATGTGCTGAACTATTGAACCCGTAGATAGGAAAGTTAGAAGAAAGGATTAGGGAGAACAAAAGGTCCAATTAGCCCATGACTTAAAAAAAAAACCTAAAGAAACATATGGAACATTTAAAAAGAGAGAGGGGGCTCTAACATATGAAAAAGCAATCCCACTGGAATTCTTTCCAATATATGGTTATAAACGCCACATATATAAAACCACAAGCCCCTGCAGAAGGCTGGGAGAGGCTGGGAGCCCCCAGCCCTCACTCCCTCTAGGGCCTCCTTTGGGGAGTAAGATCAGGGTCAATTTCCAGAGATGAAAGCTGTTTGGAAATCCTTCCTTCTGGGAAAAGCGGCCTTGTGGGAAGGGAACTTTTGACAGTCTCTAGACTGATGGAGTAACTGACAGAGTCCTAGAGGGGTCTCCAGTTCAGCCTGTAGCAGCCCGAGCTTGGGAGGACATGAAGGGATGGCGAGCATTTCTAAAAGCAGGGAGTTTTGCTTGGTTTGAATGCAATAGTCCTTTTTTTGTTCTAGGCAAGCATGCACAACTCTCCACTCTGGCAAGGAGTGCCAGCTGGGAGCCGTGCAGGGCCACACCCCGTTCATGCCACCTTCTGCCACAACTTGCCCTTGTGAGGGACAGTCTCACTCCAGGGCCGAGCCCTTTTCTGGTTGGAAAACTTTGCAGCATGCAGGCCTTTCAAGCTGGAGGGCTGAAATGTCACTTTAAAAAGCAGGGTTAAAGAGGTCACACAGCTGCAAACAATACTAGCCCAATGAAATTCAGATTCTGACTGCAGTGCACTTCAAGAATAACACAGAGACAGGAAACGAGCTGACCCCATCCCTCCACCAGCCACGCCAAGCCAGGAGAGAGAGGGAGTGGGGGGGGGAGTGGGGAAACACATGGAGGACAAAGCTCGACAGAGAAGTAGGCATGGACAGTCAGTTTTACGTGAAGAAGACACATTGCAAGATAAGGACAGGGCCTCTGGGCGAGACACAAAGACCTATTCATAAAACCAATGATTTTCTTGGGCTGGAATTCAAGGGCACTTATTTTTCATATTTGAAGTTATAATATTCAGGTTTGACAAATCAAGATAGATTGGAAGTTCCAGAAGTTTCGGCTATTTTTTCTTCTCCTTCCTTCCTTCCTTCCTTCCTTCCTTCCTTCCTTCCTTCCTTCCTTCCTTCCTTCCTTTCTTTAAAAATCTGCTTCTCCTTTTTCTCTTTCCCAGCAGCTCCTCTATGAAGGGTTCTGGTTTCAAATCGGTTAGCTACTATGACCCCATTTCACAGATGAGGAAATACGATGAGTTAGAGTGCCGGCCTCAAGGAAAGCCTTAGCCCCCAACTGAAAATACAGTATTTTTCTGGCAGCTAGACTTGAGTGGTTGAGATCCAGCCTGGATCTTTGCTGGGAGACCGAGTTGGGCATTTTAGAATAAAATGAGTGTAGAGTGTGTTTGTGGTGGGTGTGTTGGTTTCTTGCTGTGTGCTGTTGGTGCCTTATCGTCTGACTAAAAGCAAATTGGCTTTGGCCGTAATAAATTTAGTTAATTAAATCATCTTTGTTCTTAGAGAAACAGTATTGAGTAGGAGCCTCACTCAATGGGACTTTCTCCCACAAGAACTCACCTTAGGGAATTTGGAGGGGCAATTTGCTTGTTTAAAGTTTATTCAAGGGTCTGGGAGGCTCAACAAGGCAGGGATTTGTTTCAGGTGAACTCTGACAAAAAGACTCCATCTAACCACCTCTTGGTAAGGCAATATATGCCAGCCAAAGTTTAAAATAAAAGATCTATACTGTACCCATAATGAGATTAATGATACCAGAGATGGGGACATGTCAGTAGGTCAGTGTTCACTGACATTCAGTTTGTGTCTGAGACATCCTTGTCATTGTTGGTGCTAGGCTTTCAGATACAAGCAATGCTTTTACTGTTCTACCATTTCAAATCTCCTACCATCGTGTGACTTGACTCGGACAGTTCTGGGCCATTCCACTAAGATTAGAACTCAACGTTAACAAAGGATTGGCTATGTTGCCTCGGAGCTGGATAGTGAGCCATCCCCTAGGGTCAATCGTTGTGAACGATGTATTTAGTTCGGTATATATTTAGAGTATATTGTGTAGACTCTCTACATTTTTACCAGCATTTTCTTCTTGCAGTGTTTACCTTTCGGGAAACAGTCTTTCCGAGCATATCCTTAATGGCCAGCAAAACTTTGGAATGGATGGGTGGCCTCAAGTTATTACGGACTAACTTCCCATTTTAGACTAGGAATTTGTGGGGTCAAACCCTGAACAAAGAAAGAGATTCTAGCTCACTTAGCAGCCAGAGGAATGCAGTGGCTGCAGAGGGTCCGAACTGTAAATCAAGCCTGTCATCTCCTTGTCAACCGAGAAAGCCTCTACTCACTCGGTGTGAGTTTAAACTGTGTGATTAGGTTTTTTAATTGTTTTCCAAGAGGTTGAAGGAAATTAGACTCATGAAGCATTCATTTTAGCTGAACAGGGAGTGTGACTTTAGGAAAAGGGCAATTAAGATGGTACTATTTACAAACTATTAAGTGATGCGAACATCTGCCACAGTGGGACAGCTTCTCACCAGGGCAGCCAAACTCAGGATTTCTTCAAGGCTGTTTTACGAGGGCCATGCACAGCCCAGGATCGGTGGGGAGTGCGCAATGTACATCCCAGGGTCGGGGGTGAGCTGCCTACACAGCCCAGGAACTCAGTTTTTTTTCCGTTGCGATGTCTATAATTAAATAAACGAACAGAAACAAGCTTCCTCCCATTTTCCCCCGCCCCACCACCAAAAACAGCTCTGGATTTTTCCCGATGAAGTCTGGGGAGATTTTTTTTTTAAATGACTATACCCAGAGGCAAGAGGAGTCAGTGGCCAGCACCATCTTTTCACCTCTCTGAAAACTTGATCCAGAGCAAAACAGTTGCCTCTAAAGTTGAGAGCAGAAGGTTGTTTGGGACAATTTATTGCGATGATTCAAGATTCTTTATCCATTCCACAAAATATTTATTAAGTGCATACTGTGCCTACTGTGGATGCTCTAGGCAGTGACACCCAGGCAATGGTGATTTCCAAACCAAACTTGATATGTGTATGTATATATATATATATATATATATATATATATATATATATATATATTCATTCCCAGGCAGCAAAACAACTAAATGGGAAATGAGAGAATGAGGTTTTACTTCTGAGTACCATGGAACAACCTGGCTCCAGCCCATCTGCCAGGGAGAAAAGGACCTGCCCATAGCTGCAGTAGGGGTCGCAGAGTATAATTATCACACTCTGCATTAGAAAAGAGCCTTAACAATGGACTGTAAAACTCAACCAGGCCTCTTGACTAATGCATCAAACCAGATCATACCAGTTAATAAAAGTGACGAGGCCTCCATGGCAGAACGATTCCATTTAGAAAATCTATTGCAAGCACCTACACGGGAAGGACTTAGCAAGCCAGTGTTGTTTGTAAAGACTGCGTGTGGGAACCATAGACCGTCAAAATTGAGTGGTTGAGGTTTATACAGTGTATGCACACCCACGCACAGGAGTCCTCACTGATCCCTTGGAACCTGCTTTATGGCGGCAACGTCTGTATCCCTCCAGACCTAATCCAATGTTCAGTTACCAAACAGATTTGGGCACACTTATTGCATGCCATGCAATAAATTGCCACAGGCTCGTCTGTGTCGGAAAGTTAAAAGAACGACAGTAGTAACTCAGTAGAAAGGATTGAGGACGATGTTGTTTGAGAAGAGACCTTGTATTTCTCATGTGATGTCTGTTGAAGTGTAAATTCTTTTTACTGATACATGTCAGTAGTGACTGAGTGATGTTAATCATATTCCTCTAAACATGACAGCCACACAATATAGGCTCAGTTCCACAGAGTCAGTCTGTGGGACTGGACCCGATATGTATACAAATTGAGCATCAGAACTGTATTACATTTGAAGTGGGAAATTGGGACTGATGATTAAGGAGGCCAGGACTGTTGCCAACTGTGTTAGTCCAATGAGTCTGACTTTATGGGGAAAGCCAGCATGTTGCTGGCTCAAGGATTGGGATGGAGCAGCGACTGCAGTGGAAAGGTAACTTCTCCTTAGACTTAGCCCCTGACTTTGGCCAAGTCTCCCCCCACATAGGCTTGTTAAACTCTTTAGAGACTTAGCAATAGCTGTTGCTGGGACATTCACTTAATTATCATTAATTACTACCTTCTGATTTCAGTCATAAACGTGCATATACAAAACTCTCCCGTTTAACTATCATGTAATCTTGCTTTTGATTGTAAACACACTGTTCCTTCAAAACATTAGCAAACAAAGTTCCCAAGTGGCACCCAAGAAAAAGCCACACGGGCGAACAAAGGAATAAATTGGAATTTGCCATTTTACACACAGGGACTGATTCATCTTGGAGTGAGTTTCCAGTAACACCCACAAGCTTCTCCCACCTCCAATGTATCCTCCTCTTCTCCATGATTTCAATGTCTCTCAAACTCCAAACCAAGTTATCAGATACAGGAACGGTGGGGCTGAAGATGGATATTGCCACCCCTATTGTAAAGAAGAGGACGCTGAGATGAGAGGCCATTGTCACACAGACCAGACTCACGGGTGCAGAGGCATTTCCAGGAAAGCTTTGAAAAGTTTCTGCTGTTGTTATTTTTCTAGAAAAATATGGCAGATTTAATTAATGGCTAAGCTTGTTTATTCTGTTTATTCTACTTCCCCAATAAAAATTATTCCTCTTCACTTCTTGTCGCAGGAAGGAAGGATGCTCTGTGATCCACAAGGCAAAATTAAATAAGTAAAAAAAAAAATAGAAGTTATTTTTGTTGCTCATAACTTTCTTCAAACAAAAGCAGGCAGAAAGATTCCAAATACATTTATGTTTTATTTTTTCTTATAAATAGAATACAGTAGGGTGACCATGGTTTAGAGGAATCTTTTACATACATTATGTGGAAGAAAGAAGTTTGAAGGGTCCAAGCACAAAGACACTGTGTTTAAAAGGAGTCGAGCTAATTACCCCAGTTTGAACATTAGAGGTTGCATAAGATTTGCTTAATTTTTACCTTATACTTCACAAATATGTGCCAATTGAAAAATAAAAATTAAAAATATCATCTCATAAAAATATAAACACAGAAAGGAGTTCACGTAATAATGTTTAATCTAGAAAAGCATTAAAATTATGCTAACCACTGTAGCATATCTATATTTTATATATGTAGATACATATGTAGATACATACGTATATACATGTATATGGACAGCCAGTGAAAGTCCTCTAGCAGCGGTTCTCAAGCTTCCTAATGCTACAGGCCTTTAACACAGTTCCTCATGTTGTGGTGAACTCAACCATAAAATCATTTTGTAGCTACACCATAACTATCATTTTTCTACTGTTTGAATTGCAATGTAAATAACTGATTTGCAGGAGATCTGATATGTGACCCCTGTGAAAGGGTCAGTTGACCCCCAAAGGGGTCACAATCCATAGGTTGAGGATCACTACTCTATAGTAATGAGTGGAGCGTTACTTAGTTGAAAACGCATGCCATGTCTTCGCGTCTTCTCTGGTTTATGTTATGTTTTTAGTCTCGTTGTGTGTCTAGTGTCTGACTGGCAATGCTACCGAAGGTAAACATCCTCACTCTGTGTTTTAGGAGAGTGAGAGGGAGCATTTATTTCCCTAAAGAATAAGTGTGTGGGGAAGAAGGTGTAACCTGTACAAGATGGGTGGATGTATTCCCCTCAGCACAGTGGGACTCCTCCATGATGGCAAGCTGCCACTGTCTTCCTTTCGGAACCACCCATAGGCCGCATTGCAAAGAAACAGGTTCCTTCCTGTGCTCGGGGTAAAGGCAATGGGTTTTAGAACTCAGCCATAGAACAGGTACCTTTAAAAGTGCCTGTAATACAAATACACACATCTAAAATCAGCTTAAAAGTATTTAGAAAATCATCTAAGTAATGTGACTGAAGTGTCCACGGTCCTTCCCGTCATTGAAAAGAAACAGCCAACAGCCACAGGTGTGCTAATGAGAGAATCATGTAGACCACATCTTTTATTGGCATCCGGGGTCATTTGTAAAGGTGATTTTGACCATGTTCAATTTTTGCCTGGTGAACACAGAACTGAAGTTTTCCCTCTGGCTATCCCAACCAGCCAGTTTCAAAGTTCTCAGTAGGACTGAGGGGGTATGGGGGAGGTGTACTTTGCCTTGGAATCTTGCTGGGAAGTTTAGGTCTTACCTGGCAGTAGCACCCACCAGCCAACTTTCCATAGTAGGGCTGAGGCTCTAGCATTGATATGACCTTTTTCTTTAACAGGCACTCAAGAGACCGCACTAGGAACTCAAGTAGGGAGAACCAATAAACTGGGAAACAGGGCCTGTGTTCATGTGTTTATGGCGATAGAAGGCTCCCTGGGATTGTCTTTTTTGTGCATCTGAAGCAGAAGAGGGAGATACTCATGGGTTTCTGTATTCCTTTAATCCTTCAGATTTATGAGGAATCCAAGATGAACTTGGAGCAGGAGAGGCCGTTTGTCTGCAGTGCCCCGGGCTGCTCCCAGGTGAGTGTGCGGATCCTCTGTACTCTGGCTTGCAGGAAATGCTTCTGCCTTGCCCTGGGATGGCATCTCTCATGGAGCCACCGTGTCCAATGGGCTTTCTTTGTTTCCTGAAATACTTTTTAAACTGTCCCTAATCATCAACATCATGGTTCTCATCTTCACTACTGTTAGATTACACTTTATAGTTTGAAATACTTCCCTTTCATCCTGAAACACAGCAGTGTTGGCATGGCCATGAGTAACTTCCTCCGGAAGCAAGTCAGACACATCCTGCCCACCATTTCCGCTGGGCAGTCATTCAGAAAGGGGAAGGTGGTGTGTACTTCACAGCCGCCAACTGCATACATACTGGGCATTTTTGATGGGATGCGTCATAGTTGTGGGTTGAATTCTGGATCCCTTTTGAGGAAAAGAATACCCCTATGACTGTTCTCAAACTCTAGTTCTTGGGCATAGAAGTTTTAAGAGGAGTGGCTATCTTGGCAAGCAGGATTGAGTTTGAGGGTCTCTGATAATTCTCTTCAAATGAAAAGTATGGAATTAGATGAGAGATACTGCCTTCATGGTGTTTAATATATAGTTGGTCACCATTTTTCATAAGGAAGCAACAGACCAAACCATGAAACTGACTATATTTGAGGTGGGGAGGTAAATGGAAGTCTTCTCTATGGACCGGGAACCTTCTGAGATCCAGCAAAGTATAAGGAGAGGTCAGGTTAAGTTGGGATTCTCGGATATGTCCAGGGTTGGAATGCCAGTAAAGAAGAGCTTCTAGTAATATGTGGGATTCAATAAGTCAGACAGGAGAGAAATATCTACACATAATTATTGACCTGTATGGCACACACTGTCCCAAACTTGGCACTATTAACATCTAAGGCCTAGTGAGTCTTTGATGTGGGCACTGTTTTATGTTTTGTAGAGAGTTTGGCAGCACCCCTGTCTCAACCCACAAGACCCCGTAGCACTCCACAGCTGTAATGACCAAGACATCTTCAGAGGTTGCCAGATGTCCTCTAGGGTCACACTTCCTCCTGGTTGGCAATGTCGGCAGTTCCATTTGGGTTTTCGTTTTGCTCTTTTGCACCCCTTCTGTTCTGGATCCCCAACTTCTAACTGACACTCTCCCATGCTATTTCACACAGTGCTCTAAGCCACCTTACCCTCACTGGAGTCAGGCAGGGTATAAATAAATCAATGCCAGCGGCATGTAGTCACTGGTGCCCTGCACCGTTGGAGCTGGGATCCTTGGACGACGGAGCAAAGGCTGTTGGATTTGGCAGTTAGTTGCTTTCAGGAGACGTGGGATAAAGCAGAGGGTGGAGGCCTGATTGGAAGGGATTAATGAGTGAGTGGGTGGCAAGGGAGCCCAAGTGATGGCATAGAGGAGCCTTTCAGGTCCAGGAGGCAGTGCCGAAACACAGTGATGTAATGGTGGCCTGTGAGGGAGGCAGCTTTGCTAAGGCTAAAGGACAGCCAGGGTGAGTGTAATCAAGAGTGAGAAGCCAACCAGAGGGCAGGAGCAATGCCAAGGAGACAGAGAGTGCAGAGCATCCCTTGAGGCAGTGGGCATCCTCAGTGAGGATGAGCCAAGAGGGGACAGAGGGCATCTGCCAAGTAGCATGCAAAGTTTGATGGCACTGAGTGTGATTGACATTTGGGGTTAAGTTTATTGTGTATGTGGCACTGGGAATTTGAACCCAGGACCTCACATATCCTAGGCAAGTACTTTATCACAGCCTCGTGCCCTGAGTTCTTGAACAGGCCCTGTTTGAATGCCCTTGAATGTCTTGTTGAGGAGGGAGCCATGGTGTTTCTTTAACAAGGCTAAGTGAACTGTGGGAAATGTTGGCTAAATGTGAGAAATTAGGATTTATGTAAGATCTTGATTTTAAGGGGACCGTTTCCAGCTTCCTCCACAGCTTTGGATGTGATGATGTACCTGTGAGTCTGTGACGCCTTTGTATGGCAGTGTTTCTCCTATCTTGACAAGCTGGTGTAATACTACGCCCATCTTTTAGCTGAATGAAAATGCCGCCATCAGCCAGTAGTTCCGAGCATCCTCGCTGGTGGAATATTAGTAACTCATAGACAAGTCAACAGCTGTGATCACGATACTTGCTCTCATGCCGTCTCATAATCTAGGAACCTGCAGAGAAAAGATTAGGGTCCTGCAAGATGGGTAAACAGAATTGTTAGTGTTGTCTTGGGGGAGGTGGTGGAAGGCTCCTCTGCTCCCCGTTCTCTTCTTCAAGAGAAACTTTACTTGGTTGGGGATGGCCTCTGATTCCTAGAAGATCTTTTAACAGGTAATCTGAAAACATGATCTTTCTCTCTGAGGGAATAAGGACCAGCTTCCTATGCTCTTTCTATTCTCTTGGAGCCCAGTGTCCCCACTCTCTTTTTACTCCCTATATTGATTGTTTTTCAACTCTCATGTCCATTTTACCGTGCATCTCATTTCTTTATCATTAGCTGTGACTTGTCTCATTCAGAAGGAAACGTTAGTCCATATGCAGTGTTATAGCCGTGAATCTGTAATCCCGGCACTCAGGAGGCTAAGCAGGAGGTTTTTGGTTCCTGGCCAGCCTGGGCTAGATAGTGAGTCCTTCTCTAAAAAAGGGAATATATGGTTAACTATTTCATTCTGGTTGTTGCGTGGCACTTACTTTAGCATTTAATAGTTTACAGAGTCAAAAAATGACTTTTTATAGACTGGAGAGCTTCTTCAGTGGTCAGGAGCAGGTAATGATGTCACAGAGGACCCAAACTTTGTTCCTAGCGCCCACTTCAGTCCGCACACAGCCACTTAAAATTACAAGAGCATCTGATGCCCTCTTCTGGCATCTGTGTGTGCCCATACTCATCTCTCTGAACCCCTGCCACATCCATACTCTACATACATGCAAAACATTATTAAAACCCAACTTACTAAATCTGGAGAGATGGATTGGTAGTCAAGAGCACTGGCTGGTGTCAGAGGCCTGGGTCAGTTCCTAACAACCATATTGTGGCTCAAATCATCTGTAACTCCAGTTCTACAGGATACAATACCCTTTTCTGGCCTCTGTGGATTTTAGGTTCATCTATGGCACACAGACATACATGCAGGCAAAACAATCAAGCACATAGAATAAAATAATAAGTTTTTAAAATGTCTTACTAACATGAAAGATATTACCATATTGTTTATATTACGTTAATTTCTCTCTCTCATTTTTACCAGTGTTTGATATTTGGTGTTAAGAAAATCATGAGAATAAACAATACAGAAGCAGAAATACCTGAAGTTATATAAAGTGTATCTCTGTGTAACCGGAAGTTGGGTGCAAGTGCCACTCTTTGCAAACTTCAGAATATGATGCCAGCATCAAGTATATAAGTGATGCTCACACAAAAATCACTTTCAGAACCGTTCATAGGATTCAGCCTAGTGAACTCCCTTGGTCAAACACAAATCCATTCTCCTTGTAGAAAAACCTTCAGCCATGGTGTACAAAAGTAATCAAGATTCATATTGACCATCTTGAGTTCTGCAAGTTTCTTTTTAAGTTATCAAAGATTCAGGAATGTTCATCAGAATGTATTATTTTCCTGTATTTGTATTTGACTTTACCAAATCAAACTTTACTACATAAAACCTTTATTCAGTTAGTTCAATCATTGCAAACATACCCATCTGAGCCAGGCGAGGTTAGAGCCTGCTCAGTAAAGAATTACAGCCAAACCACAAAGCTCATTCTTGTTACTGTTGGCTACATTTTTATGGTAGAATGTTTAGGAAACACCCTTTTCTCCTTTAGGATGCAACATAACGCTTGAGAGATTTAGAGTTATTGAGGGGCCACTATATCTGGTGTGAATCACCTTGCTATCCCGTGAGTAGGGCAAGGGAGATAACAAGGGGGTCGTACACCAGAGACCAGACACTTGCTCCTGGAAGATAGGCCATTTCCATTCATGATGCAGAGGACAGAGTCATTCATACGGCTCTACTCAACACAGGAGAGCCAGAAATGGCCCCAAAATAATTGGAAGCAACATTTTTGGCAACCCTACCACCATTCCCTGAAAATTTCAAATAAATACAGGCTGACTACAGTATTCGGAGTATAGAACACCCCAAATAATTTGTCATGTTTCTATAAGATCATATGTATAATTAAAAGAATTAGATAATATGTGGACTAGGCCTTCGTAAACAGAAACATACTGCAAAGATGTCACGGTGTGCAGTAGTAGATAGATTTTAAAAATTAAGCATAACATGGACTTCTTTCCCAAAGTCTGACATAAATCAAAATTCTTTCTATGTCATGCGTTTCTCTTATTTTTTGCTTAATCTGTAGATAATGTCTAGCATACTTATCATGCCTTAGACTTAATTTTACACTATTATATAAAGCAGTAACTATTACGGAAGAGTTCCACATGGTTTTGCATAGTCCCAGTGTTACCAAGATCTCCATCCATTTTCTCATTTTGGATGTCATGCTCTCTGCTGCCATTAGGTACATAGCAGGACTGCAAGAAGCGTTCTTTTCAACACAGTACTCTTTACTTAAGCGACTTCCTAAGAGAGCCAGGCTCTAGGATGCAGTGTGTCTTTCGGGTGTGTTACTCCAGTACCTTCAACAGGCTCTTCTGCACCTTCTGTTACACTATTTAGAAAAGGATAAGACAAAGTTCAAAGGGCTTTGAACTTGAGAAGTTTTCTTCCCCCACATGGAAACCTCTAGCTGTCAAAAAACACAGGGTTTCTGCAGTTCCCTGATAAGCCAGCCGGGCTTAACAAACAAGTAGAGGACTTTGGGAAAATTCTGGGGAACTCCAGAGTGACTAGAAGCAGAGCCCGCTTATCAGCATCCCCTGCAGCATAGGCAAGCCTTTCGGTAAACAAATGTACACGATAACACATACGTTTTCATATAGCTGGGAGGACTCCCCCCCCCCAATACCAGCACATGTGTGTGAATCAGCGTGGAACTGTGAGCTGGATTTGTTTGTGTGATAACGCTTTTTTTTCAGAACTGATTTTTTTTTTTGTCTTGCCTGTCTTGTTTCCGATGCTGAGTGTCTTTTTCACTGGGTTGTCAACTATGTGTTGCAAACTAAATGTCTCCTGTTCCTCTCTCTATTTCCCCAACAGCGTTTCCCGACAGAGGACCATCTCATGATTCATCGGCACAAGCATGAGATGACTTTGAAGTTTCCTTCAATAAAAACAGACAATATGCTCTCAGGTAAGAAAGCATCGGGCAAGGAAGGTTTGCGGGGTCAGATTAGCTTCACATAAAGTCATAAGTTGCTCATGTTTTGGTAGCTTGCAGTCCAGTGGCAAATCTGTATTTTGAAAGTATATACGTCTAATCTGTAGCAGAAATATGATCAGCTAGAACCATTGATATCCAAATAAATGAACTGCCCCCTCTTTTGGTGCGTGTGTGTGAGAGAGAGGGAGAAGAGAAAGAGAGAGAGAGGTCTTAGGTAGCCCAGGCTGTCATCAAACTTAATATGTAGCAAGGATGTCCTTGAACTCTTAATCTCTCTGCCTCCATCTTCTTAATGCTAAGGTTATAGGTATGGGTTATAGGTATACAGCTTCTCATTTTTCTATGTGGCACTGAAACTTGGCTCCATGTTACTTTAAAATTACCTTAGCTGCACAGGTAACAAATGTAAACTGAGCCTCTGCCATGTACTGTTCTGAAGATATGTAAATGGATCCATTTCCTGCCCCATGGCTATCAGAGGAGGCCTGCCTGTGAACACTTGGTTAAAATCAAGGCTCATCAGCGATAGACATCACATGAATGCTTTAGGGGGCCAGTGCTGTGTGACTGCAGTAGAAGGAGCACAGGAGATGTTCCAAGAAGTTTAGTTTCCTTAAGAAATCACACTTGTGCCGGGCGGTGGTGGCACACGCCTTTAATCCCAGCACTCGGGAGGCAGAGGCAGGTGGATCTCTGTGAGTTCGAGACCAGCCTGGTCTACAGGGCTAGTTCCAGGACAGGCTCCAAAACCACAGAGAAACCCTGTCTCGAAAAACAAAAACAAAAAAACAAGAAATCACACTTGCCTCTTAACTGGATGATTAGATGAGATCATGCATAACAAATGCTCAGTGAATGGGAGCAGAATAATAAGAATTAGTCCATCAGCTAATTTCCATTTCCTCCCATGTTAAAGGGACATTAGAAAAATAATGGTATAGGAGTGAGGAACTTGGAAGCTAGTCTGGGCTCTGCCTTGACTGTATGACCTTGAAGAAATAATTAAACCTTCCTAGGTCTCAGATCCTTTCTCCATCAGATGTGAATGATCGTATCTCTGCGGAGTATTTCACTAACTGAAGGGCTAGTGGAAGAGGTCAGAGTGTCTCACAGACCCGAGCAGGGTAGCCAGGTCATTTCCTTCTCACGAAAGCTATTCGACCTGCACCCGTCTCCCTGACATGAAGAAGGAGGTGACACTCTTGTGTCCACATTTTGATAGACCTCAGAAGGGACACCCGCGGCTCATTTTGTCGTACCCACAGTGTCCAGGGATTGCATTGCCATGGCCACTAAGCGCTATGCAAATTGTCAGTTTATCACCATGAAGGCTACGGGAAACTGGAGCAGCTATCCTGGAATCACCAGAGTTGTGCTGAGGGCCCTCCATCCTTAATGTCTGTGCTGATACAGAATGGGCTACTGCCTTCAACACCAGGCTGTGCCAGGTTGTGTTGAACCATCCTAGCCACAAGCCACTAGAGGCTTGTTCTGGTGCCAAGCTCTGCGTTCAAGAGATCAGTTCAAAGTAGACCTCTTGCCTTTTGTTCGTCACTGCCTCTCTCCGCTCTCTACTCTTTACCTGTCTTTGTTTTCTTTTGTTGTGTTTTGAATAAACAAACTGCTATTCGGGGACTGATTCCGCCTTTCGCGAGTTTAAAGAGGTGCAGAACTTGCCTGTGAAGGAGACAGAGACGCCTAGAAGGCGGCTGCCTTGGATGCTACCACTCACCGAAGTCTGTTAAGGTGCACAGGTCTCAACCATGAGCACAAGTGCACACACAGTAATTCCCAATAGTTAAACCGATTGCCTCTCCCTTTATTTTCCCAAACTGGATCCCTAGAATAAGTTGCCTGGTGGAGCAGGAGGAGGGCGTATTCAAGAGAAGTGAGCACGTGGCTGCAATGGCAGCCAGCTGCATGGATGGTGTCTTTCGGGCAGGCTAGCCTGTCCTCATCTGAACAGCTGTAAAACATCAGTCTAAAATATGTGAACGCATGAACGATGGGGTGAGGCCCTTTGTCTACACTGCCTAAAAAGGGTTTCTGATCCATCTCCTGCCATCTGCCCATTGTTTGTCTTGGGCCTTTGTTGGCTTGAGGCGCTCTTCCTGCCAATCATCAGTAGGCCAGGTGAAAAAGAGTTGAGAGCCTAGAAGCCTAATTTTTACTATTGTGAAATTTGTCACGGAGAAAAGGGAGAAAGAGGTGAACACAAAGGAAACGGCTTGAGTAAGGCAGTGGCACCCTGGCTTTGATCCCCCTCTTTGTGTTGAAGTCAGTACGAAATGGTTTCATACTCCAGCGAAGTGCTCCCTTCAAAACATGTTTCTCACTTCGTGTGCTCATGGTTTCGTGGAGCTTTCTAGGATAGAGAGCTGTCTAGTTCGTGCAGAGAGTTAATGCTGCCTGTGAGTTGCATTCTAGGCCTGTCCACACTGAACTGAAATAGCCTTTCTGTTACATATTTGGACTTTACTGCATTTGTTCCCGAAAGTGACTAAGTTGTATATTTATCAAAAAAATCTAAATTTATATAATTAAGGGTTTAGAATATTTATATGTATTTCTTTATAAATTTGACTGAACTCTTACAGTCTATAGCTTGACTTGTTTCAATTCATTTAAAACTTCCCTTGTTACTACTAAAATTTGTTAGTTAAAATATTATTTGCCTTAAGTCTGTTTTGTGTCTCATCATGAAGATGATAATATAAATCAAATAGTAAATGAACATCAAGCAAAACTCTCCAAATTCTTCTTGATCCATTTTCAAGCAGTATTTAATTGAGCAAAATTGCATTTCCAATGAAATGGGACTTGCCATATCGTATGAAGAGAAAATGTGCTAGGTGTCCATTTGTATGGCTAGTGTTCGGATGCCTTGTTAGTCTCTATTTCGGAACATTGCTATATCCATCATTGTTTGCAGCTATTATACTAAAGAAGGTGGTACAGTATCACAGATGCACACTTCAAGAACAAGCTTCCAGAGATGGGTAGATAGCACAGAGCTAGAATGCTTGCCTGGGATGTATAAAGCCCTGGCTAGGTTTGCTCCTCCAGTTTCTATCGAAGAATATTATCCAGATCGGAAATACTTTGTTTTTCTGTAAGCTGTATTTTGTATAGGTTGAGTAGAGTATATTTGAACGGGATATTCAGGACCTATTGTCACTGATCCTTGCCATGCACTGGAGAATGAGTGCAGGTGATAGATATTTAAATGAATCTGCTCTTCTGAATAGATTAGAAGCATAGACTCTCTAAGTGTGTAATAGGGACAAGAGAGGGGTGGCGGTTCTGGATTGGATGTACAAAAGGATCCCTAGAGCCTTTCCAGCTAAGGTCTCTCATTCTTACCTGCTCTCTATGGTAACTTTCCCGAGGTCACTAATGATGGTCATCACAAGTCTTGGCTTTGATTTGTCCTTGTTCAAATGAAATATAGCTTCATGATGAGAGAAATTGTAATACAGGTGTTTTTTTTAGAGGTTTACTGTATATGTATGAGTGTTCTTCTTGCATGTGCGTATTCCTAGTGTCCACAGAGGTCAGAAGAGGACATTGGATCTGGAGTTACAGGTGTTTATGAGCCACCATATGGGTGCCTGGAACTGAACCCTGGTCTCTTGCAGCAGCAATAAGTGTTCTTACCTGCGGAGGCACCTCTCCAGTCTTGAGAAACAGAAGCTGTTAAGTGGACTTTGAGGAGAGAATCTGTAGAACACAATTTTATTTCATATGCAGATAAAAAAAATATTGGCCGTTCTATACACAGACCCATTCAACTGGAGAATCCCAGTGTGATTTCAACAGAGATGATGAGGATGGACCATTGGGTTATTTAATTGGGCTATCATTGGGCACTCAGGGATTCTCATCCTGCCTGCCAAGCAGATCCAGCACACTGTTGTTTTTACAGGGTCCCAAGGTTCTACATATGAAAAATCAAACAGAAACCAGAAAGGGAATCAAAGCACCAAGGTGCAATGTTATTTATAGCCTAAAAAATTGGATAATATTTCAAATGAGAGTTCAATTGGGGGAAGAACAAAAAGGATCTTTTGGAGAGGACTCCCCCACTGTCTTCCTGTCATAAATCTCAGAGCCTGTAAGTTCGGGCTTTCCTGTGGAGACGGGGAGGGGGGACAGGACTATCCTCCAAGTCAGGCCTTCATAAGCACACATATGTGCATGATGATAGATTTTGCTCTGTGAAAGAGAAGATAAAATAAGAGAGTGTGATGGATCTTTCCCAAAAGCTTAACCCTACACCCTGGGTGGAAGGCCTGAGAGGGATCCATACGATGTGGTGATTTAAATGTAATTGGCCCTCATTGGCTCATTGGGAGCGGCACTATTAGGAGGTGTGGCCTTGATGGAGGAAGTGTGTCCCTATGGGGCAGAGCTTTGAGGTTTCTCATGTTCACGAGACTCCCAGTGTCTCAGTTCACTTCCTGATGCCTGTAAATCAAGATGGAGAACTCTCAGTCCCTTCTCCAGTACCATGTCTGCCTGCATACCACCATGCTTCCTGGCATGATGATAATGGACTACACCTCTGAAATTGCAAATCAATCCCAATTAAATGCTCTTCTTTGTAAGAGTTGCTGTGGTCATGGTGTCTCTTTACAGCAATAGAAACCCTGACTAAGATACATGGGAACAGGCTTTCAAGTGCCTAACACCCCACAACCAAACACTGTGGCTCAGTTAATGAAGTTAGGACAGACGCAGAGAAGGTGTGAGAAGACTTCAACTGGCTGACCACCACCATTTCCTCAACTATTCAACAGCTACTAAGTGCCTATCAAGATCTTGCAATGCCCATGGCGGACATAGGATGCATGGTATTTACTGTATTCAAGTAGTCTGTGGAGGACAATAGGTGATAATCAACTACTTAACAATCTACGTAAGTAAGTAAGGAAAGATAGCTTAGTGCCAGGTGCCATGACGCTTGGCAATGTGTCACCAACTATCCAGCAGGCCAGCTGAGCATGTGTCTAGAATGTCTGTCTTTGTGCCGAGGCCTGGTGACTATTAACATGGGCTCAGAAGTCCTTTCTCCTGCCTTCAGAATATGGTGGCAATGCATGGGTGTAATCCCAGTGCTGAGGTCACAAGGTCACAGGACAGATGTGGCATAACCAGCTGTCACTGGCGTGGAGACACAGAAGGGAGCCAAACACTTCCTCCTCTCATCTTCCTCCCCAGATTCTCAGCACTCCTCTTCTGGTGTAAATGATGAGATAGTTACTGGGGTGGTGGGGGAGAATTGTCTGTAATCTATCAATCATGTTTTAAATAAATGCTGATTGGCCAGGCAGAAAGTATAGGTGGGTAAACCTGACAGGAAGTAGAAATGATATAATGAGAACAGGAGAATTCTGGGAAGGAGGAAGTTGGTTCTTCCTACTCCTGCCCAGATCACCGAAGCAGCAGGATGTGATCTGCCTCACTGAAAAAGGTGCTGAGCCAATGGCTAACATAGATCAGAAAAATGGGTTAATCAAGATGTGAGAGTTAGCCAGTGAGAGGCTAGAACTAATGGGCCAATTAGCTTATAATTTATGGAGACCTATGTGTGATTTTCTTTGGGGCTAAACAGTTGTGGGGTACCAGGCAGGACAAAAACCTCAACAACAAGCAGGGCCCCGTTCATGTTACACTGGGAGCTCAACCACATCTTCAGATAGTCTAGAATCTGCCTGTTATTTATAGTACGCTAACTTCCCATCATGAAGAAAGAAAAAAAAACATGATTTAATGAAACAGAACATTTGTCTACGAAGAGTTGATCATGATTATCCAAAAAGTCCCGAATCATTGCTCATGGCTTTTTGAAGAATATTCTACTCAATAATTCATAGGCATTTAAAGGAGTCTTCCAAAGAGAAGATGTCATATCACTCCAAATCACTGTGAAAATAAGTTGAAACTTAAAAAAAAACTGATGGAGGAAATACATGTGTAAAACACACACATACACACACACACACACACACACACACACACGAAGGGCAATAAATCAAATGCCTGCAAGTACAAAAAAAAACAAAACCCAAAAGTATTAGTAATTTCTCACTATGTGAATGGATAAAGCTTTATGGCACTCAAGGTGACAAGGACAGCCTGTGCCTGAAGACAGAACATTAGGAACAATAGCTAGCAATCTGTGCCCTGTCCACTGTCTTCTTTAATCCTCATGCCCTTTCTTTCCTGTAATAAAATGGCCCTTTCCACATTCTTTGTCATTTTCTTGGTGCATCTAGACTGTGAGTGACATGCTGAGTTTTGGTTCTACTCTACGCTAAATTTGGATGTTCATCTAGGGACTACCTTTTCTTCTGTGGGCGCCAGAGCGCTCAGCCTTCAAGTGGCATGAATAGGGAAAGCGTAGGAGGAGATTCTAACACATGAGTGATTCAAGGATCACAGAGACGTGTTTGGAAGTCTTCACTGCGGTCAGAAGAAAACTGGTGGCTCTTGGCATATATGGGGGCTGTCAGTTTCTCATCCATGTTTCCAGCTGGCCAAGAAATACAGACTTTTGAATCAGTCACAGGAATGAATCGAAGCCTTGTTCTGCAGAATTCTTTTTATATGAAAATTTTGCTCACACTCTATTTCACCTGGAAGCCGGCTCCTTTAAAGAAAGCATATAGGAGAACTCATACAATTAAGGGCAAGTGGAAATGTAAAGATTTAGATTCCTCCGTTCAGGACACGTTATGGCAATAAAATCACCTCCTATCTCTTGTTCCCTCGGCTGGCAGAGTCGTGATGTAAAGGTGTAAATAACCCTTGTGCCAGCTCCATGCCTCAAAGGCAAAGTGAACTCATGGCCCAATTGCTTTGGAACGCTTGAGGTTCATTGCTGGTGGTGAATCTGTCTGGAAGATAAACTTGTTTAGTTAAGTCAACTTTGAAGCCTTATAGAGCTAAGGAGCACTGGCTGCAGGAGAAGGCCACACCCATACATTTTCCTCTCAATTTACAGATACTGGCAAGGCCATCTGGTCCACCAGTTCTTTACGCTGTCAATGAATGAATCAAGAGCATGACAATGTCCCATCTCTGCACAGAGTCACCGTAGCCAGAATTAATTCTATGTATGCCATGACCATTGTCTAAAACCAGGTTCACCCTGCCTTGCCTTGTGATGGCACTGTCCCTGGGGAAGGAGGCAGAAAACAGCAATGCCAGGGTTGCTGACAGGTCCTCCTGCTCCTGTGGAGTCATACTCAGAGGCACATTGGTTGCCAGAAAGAAGGCTCGGTGAACTCCATACAGTTTTGCCAGATGCTCTTGGCCATTGCTTTTATAAAGTCTGAAAGTTCATATAATATTAACTTTCCTAAGCAGATCTTTATTAAAAGGCAGACAGGAGCTAAGCTAGAATATTTTAATAAAAATATTGATAGAACTTCAAGAGAGAAATGTAGTTGTAAAAATAAAAGAATGCATAAATTACCTTCTCTTTTAACTTTAATTCTTTTTAAAAGAGATATACTAATTTTAATACTTTTTGCTACTGATTTGGGCCAGATTTTCTTTTAAAAATTTGTTTGTTTTTTATGTGTATGGGTGCTTTGCTTGTATTCATATCTGTGCAGCATATATGGGCCTGGTATGTCTGGAGGCCTGCAGAGGGCCTCAGATCCCTGTAACTGGAGTCGTGGATGGTTGTGATCCACCATGTGGGTCCTGGGTATTGAACCTAGACTTCTGGAAGAACAACCAGTGCTTTTAATTCTGACTCATCTCTTCAGCCCCCTAAGCCACTTTCCTGAGGAATTCCATCAAGTCTCATTGTATTGTGCATAATTGTGTGTGTGTATGTTTGTGTGTGTGTGTATATGTATATATGTATGTGTATAAAATTTCTGACTGGAATAGTCATGAGTTAAAAATAGCTACCGAAATCATAAACTTTTATATGTATCTGTATTTAAATCACATGTGGGCAATGAGAGCTTTGTATTATTGATGATCACTAATAGTTTGGTACTAAATGCCGCAAAATTCCTTGATATCACCCTAGTCCTTCAGCTAGCTCATAGGTGATAATATCGGACTGTGTGGGTACCTGAGTCAAGAAGAAAGTGTTTCTCAGAGCCAGCATTCTTCTTTCAATAGGTTTTCTCTCCTGTCCTCTGCACATCATTTTTTAAATGTTTCATCTTGCTTTTAATGGTTGAGGAAATGAAGCAGACAGATATGTGACTTAGACACAACTCTAGAACCAGATGGGGTAACAATTTCTATAAGGCTTGCAAATTTAGCTTTGGGTGGGCTGTCTAGGTCCATCTTGTACTGATCATACTTGCTGGGGATAATGCACTTAGTGACTATAAACTGATGGGAACTGAGACAGAGAGAGAGAGAGAGAGAGAGAGAGAGAGAGAGAGAGAGAGAGAGAGAGAGAGAGAACAATACATTGTGTGGTGTGTTCATGTGCATGCGAAGGACAGAGGATATCCCAGGTGTCATTCCTCAAGCACTACCCACCTTTTTTTTCTGTTGTTTCTTTTTTGGTCTGGAACTTGCCAAGTAAGCTAGGCTAGCTGGAGGTCACCAAGCCTCAAGCATCCACTATATATATTGCATTCCCATTGCTGGGATTCCAAGCTTGTACCACCATGCCTGGCTTTTTTACAGGGTACTACCATACTACAGACTGGGTTTAGGTCCTCATGCTTACAAGGGAAGCACTTGAAAGGCAGATCTGTCTTTCCAGCTTCTTATGGGAACTTGTGAACGCCTTTAAAAAATAGTGTTAGGTAGGTACTTATTGTCTGCCCTACTGATAACGTCCACAGAACTTCCTCTGCGTAACTGGTGGCTAAATTTCTAGTCAAGTTTGTAGAACTCTTTTTTGTAAGGCAGATAACAGAGTCTTAACATTGCAAAGCTCCTTGACTAGCTGCCGCAGGGATAGAGAGTCAGCGAGGATATACCCCTTTCTCAAGAAACATCCTCATACATCTGCGGGTGTTTCTGTAGCATCCATCCAGATGTATGAGGATGATATCCACGGAAAACTTTGAGACTGGGTGAAGTACAAGTTCAAAAGGCTGGAGGTTCTCCTGTCTCTTATTCGGGTGCTCCTTGCTGAAGTGCCTAATGAAAGGGAAGCCTAAAGTCTTAAGTGCAGCTCAGCATTCCTAAGAAAACCAGTTCCTGTGCATGCTAAGTGGGCTGCTTGCTCCTACTGATTGAATGCACCTTGGTATTCACCAGAAAAGCACAGCCACTCTTATTCAGGATACAGACATCACTGGAGTTATAGCTGACTAATGTTCTTGGATCTAAATAAGGAAGGGATTACAGGCATTTTAATTTACAGCCTTGGGTTTTACCCACTAAGTTCAAGGGATTTCAAGAGAAACAATTACTTGACAAAGGCATTCAATGGCAGTAAAAATTTCTGCCTCTCTGACTTAAGCAACTGAAAAGCTGGGCTGTTCCTCCTTTGAGCATTTGCACACTTCCTGGCTTATTTGGAGCTGGTAGGATAAGAGATCAAAGATGACTAGAGATCCTGTACTGAGTCCGATGAATGTTAGATGAAAGTTGGGTGCCATTTATTGGTTTCTTTTGTAACTGGAAAGAATATGTCATTCACCAAGTTGAATCAAAACTATGGAACAGTGTCTCTTGTATATTTTGGATGAGAATATAGGTATTTGGCTATCATGCAGCAAAGAGAATCATACTTGGTAACAGCTCAAAGGTCTCCCTCTGGGCCATCTGGGCTCTAGGATTGGGGAAGCCACTGTCTTTGCTTCAATGGGGTCCTATTTGTTCCATGGTTTTGGATTTATTGGTAGAGAGGCCAAGATGCTGGGCACCGTCATACCCATCCCCACCTCCTTTGTGTGTAGGTGTGTGCTAATACCTGAGGATCTTTTGCTTTAGCATAGAGGAAAAATAAAATTGTCTTAGCTTTGCTTGGAGTCTGTCCTCTCTCGTGTCACTTGTGATTAATGCCATGGACCAGCATGAGGCCAACACCTCAAGGATGCTGCTGATGTGACGTTAAATACTTACTTCAGTTTGATTTTCTATTGAAACCAGTTTCTGTAAGTTCAAGGTGCGCCCTCATCACTAGTGAAGGCTGCATCTAAGCTGTTACTTTGAGAAGAGCTCTGCCTGCTCTTATTCAGTGTGTTTCTGCCGCTGGCCTTGACGCTTGGTTCTCAACTATGGCTCTCAATACTTACTCTCCTGTAAAGAAGCATGAAGGAATAAGAGGAAAAGCAAAAGCTTAGTAAAATAAACTCCTGTGATAACAAGTGGCCAACCATTCTTCTGTTGCTTGGTGTTTCCTCAGAAACACTCTTGGGACACAGCAAAGAAAAGAGGCTTCCAATGTGGGGAGGTCTATGGAGGACAGGCAGGATTCCAAAAATGGCTCCCTTTCCAAAAAGCAGGAATTGGTAAATGACTCAATTTGCATATCATGCCTGGAACAAGACTTGATTTCTTCATAAATAGGACAGGAGAAATAGCTTTTACCTAGCCTGTTCTATGTAAATATTGCTGAGATGGAAGGGAAATGCTCAGCTTTGTGTCCAGTAAGAGACTCCGAGTGGCAGAATCAGTGCACCACAGACAAGACACATCTGTCTATTCTTACACTTGGTTTCCGTATTTACACCTCCTACTCAGAGACCCATTATCTGTAGGTCTGGGTCTTATTTCTGTCCTGACTACTAATTCCTAGTGGTTCCCTTTGATGGTCCCCCCAATAGTTGTATATTGCTTGAGCTTATGGACGGTCAGTGGCTTTTGAAGTTAATCTGAGTTAGAATTCATAGAATCCTTAACCTTTAGAACTTTATTTGAAAGATAAGGGAGAGGAAGTCTAGGGAAAGTATTTAATGTTCTCTGAGTCATGCTATTTTCCAAATATGGATTTCTGGATTGTCAAGATTGTTTTACACACATATACACACAATTGTTTTATACACAAAGGGTTTATGAGTCCTTTGAGCCTAGAAGGGCAAACCTTGGGATGTGGACTGAAATGAGATCCTTTCTGAAGGGGAGAGAAGATTTTTAATGAGATGGTTAAAAGTTGTGTGGTCTTGTTCAGGAAGACCAGTTCTCTATTTCCAGAATAGAATCTAGCCTGCTTATAAACAAATGTGAGGCAGCCTGGGTAAAAATCCTTGTGGACCACAAACATCTGCAGAAATATGTTGTTTTCTATAATCACCACAACAGTTTTATATATATATATATATATGTGTGTGTGTGTGTGTGTGTGTGTGTGCATCGTAGTAACTAGTGTGCTAAAAATGTCATTTGCACAAAGCTGAACCTTCATGTAAGTATTTTAAATAAGGTTTGATTTACAGCCATCAGGAGTAGAGAGTCTCAGAATCTTGTATCTTGAGGTTAAGAATGGGGAAAGAACACCCCTGGGACTCTGCTGTCCCGGAGTCCCTGCCAACCCCTCGGGTACTGAAAGCCCCTTTCTCCTAGGGAGTCAGGACATGTCTTTGAAGGGCTGATTCTACAGAGAAGGGCAGGTCACAAGCCACCTGCTTTCTGAGTCTTGGTGGCTATTAACCGGATTGCTGGGGTTACCTACTCTATATATGTAAAGAAGTAAGCACAGTCCTGATGCCTTGTGATATAGCCATATGTAGCATGCAGGCCCGGCACTGAGTGTTAGCAAAAGGGAGGTCTTTGGATGACACAGGTGGCATTGGCTTCCAGAACTGTGCAAAAAGTGAAACAGAAGCAGTATATAGATCAGGCTGAGCAAAAGCCACAGTCAGTCTCCTGTTTGCTGAGGGCTTAGGTGGGAATAATACAAACACACAGTAGAAGAGGCTAGGGCCCTTGCTTGTAACCCTGGTGCCACCACCACCTACCCAGGAGACCTGAAGAAGAATCTCACTGGCTCTCCATTTTTCTCATTTCATGTGCACATGAGCGTGTGTGTGTATGTGTGTGTGTGTGTGTGTGTGTGATAGCTATAGCCCCGCCCTTCTGTTTATTGTATCTTCTGCCTTGAAGAAAAGTATTTTATTCTGTGCTATTCACGTCAACCGTGCCTAATCTGAAGGAAGATAGCCAGGCTTAAGTATAAGTCTTAAGGACAATTCACTTTCCTCACTTCCTAGGGTCTTTTGAGATGAGAATCCAGAGAATACGTGGGTACGAAAATACTACATAGACGGCAGCAGATCATAGCTTCATCTCCTCCAGTTTTCTAAGGAGCAGGCTCCATAGAAAGTCCAGACTATGAAAGAAATTCCTTTCCTTTTACAGAGTATTCACAGAACATTCTTTTAGCCACAGCAAAGGAAAATAAAATCAATAATGCTATATTTTATAAAAGATGGAAGCTGTGCGTGTTTGACTTGGAACCTTTTATCATCTTTCTCTGGTTCTCAGGGGGAGATAAAATTACCGAGCTACTTTTTGCATTAAGAAGGAGGAATTAGCGGGCCTGTTTGTTTCTTTTTGTTTTCTATAAAAATATACACTCTTTTTCTTTCTTTTTTATTTTTTTTTCTTCCATTTATTTACTTAAATAAATCTTACTTAAAGATTTCTGTCTTTTCCCCGCCACCACCTCCCATTTCGCTCCCCCTCCCCCAATCAAGTTCTCCTCCCTTGTCAGCCCTTAGAGCTATCAGGGTTCCCTGCCCTGTGGGAAGTCCAAGGACCACCCACCTCCATCCAGGTCTAGTAAGGTGAGCATCCAAACTGCCCAGGCTCCCCCAAAGCCAGTACGTGCAGTAGGATCAAAAACCCAGAGCCATTGTTCTTGAGTTCTCAGTAGTCCTCATTGTCCGCTATGTTCAGCGAGTCCGGTTTTATCCCAGGCTTTCTCAGACCCAGGCCAGCTGGCCTTGGTGAGTTCCCGATAAAACATCCCCATTGTCTGTGTAGGTAACTGTTGGGCATGGGAGGGTAAGAAGGAATTTGCTTCCATTTACCCAGCATTGCAGGAAAATCCCGGTTACTGATCTTTGGCCTCTGCTTTTCAGATCAGACTCCAACCCCCACGAGATTCCTGAAGAACTGTGAGGAGGTGGGTCTCTTCAGTGAGCTGGATTGCTCCTTTGAGCACGAGTTCAGGAAGGCTCAAGAAGAAGAGAACAGCAAGCGGGTAGGTGGGCCTGGGTGGACCCTAGAGGTGTGGGTCCCCAGTGTCATGTGGAACATGTCAGGCACTGCAATCTGTATCGAGGTGTTCTTAATGTACAATGCCCGGACTCAGTCTCCCCGTGAGGCCTGTTTGTGATAGTGTTTTAATGTATTTGTGCGTGCCTTGTCAACCTTTTTCTTTTAAAGTGATCTATCTCTGATGGTGATAGCACACAGAGCTGAGGTTCAAGTATAATCTGAAACATGGAATTCAAGCTTTAGAAAAATATGACCTATTTATTCTTAAAGCCGTGTCAGATAAACCCCCTGCAAACAGATATTTTTTTTTCCTTGCTAAGTATTTAACAGCAGATCTTATATAGGCAGTGTGTTCAAAAAAGACCAGGCCAAAAGGGCAAGAACAGGTGATTCATCAAATGGCAGGAAACAGAATTTTCATCTGATTTGGACCCTGCTGACAACTCTCTGTTTTCCATGATCATTGGCTGTTTTCTACCAGATGCGAAATCACTTTCTGGTCACTTTCCCTGGTCAGGCCACTGAGCAGAGGTTGTTGGTGAGTGAGGCACACAGAGTGAGTAGCTACAACTGTGGGTCGCTTCACAAAATCCTTCAGAGGTTTTTTTTTTTTTGGTCCATATTATTGTGATAGAATTTTAAAACCTACTAACAAGATAAGCAAAGGAGGTAGGGTCACAGGTAAATTTGACAAGTGTGGTTTTTATGAATTCTTTGTTACTGTCACAGGATGTCACCGAGGGCACAGTGTACTGAACATGCTAGACACAGTCCCTGGACAGAAATGCAAAATGTCGAAGATGGTTTAAAGGGTCAAACAGCTAGGTGGCAAGGAAACCTTGAAAGGAACTTTTAAAAGGCTCTGATATTTTTCTACCTGCCTCCAAGCCTCTGGCTCTTCCTCTGTGGGAAATGACAGTAATCCCTCTCCGTCCAGATTTTTGTGTCACATGCATACGCTGGGCTCGCTCAGGGCAGGCTCATGGTGACCAGGCTGCGTTGCTTTAGCAAAATGCGTGACATTTATAGGAGGAACACAAAATCACAGTCATCCCGCTTTATGTATAACTATAACTTTATTTATACCAGTCCTTCCCTCTCCTGCCCCCACTTTTCCAGACGTCTTCATATCTGTTGTTCTTTGCTGGGCAAATCACTTTCAGAAACACGTCACAAAGTCTAGAAGACACAACTAGATTTCATCGGGATACTTACAAACTTTAATACCCCACGAGAATAACAAAAGAGAATCCGGGATTCCCATTCAGTAAATTTCCTCTGCTGGAGTAATGAGCTTAGTTCTTTTGATCGATTTGCATTTGTGGAAGACTGAGGAATCAGTGTCATTCATTCCCCCAAGACAGTCGAAGTGGGTTTCTTTGACTATGATAAAGACGTGGGTGTGGTCAATGCTATCTTCATATTCCTTGCGGTAGAATGGTGGTAAGCCCGTGCCCTTGATTTTCCTAAAGATCTTTTCCCCCTGACAGGTTCTGTACAGCCTCGGCTGGGGGTGTGGCTGTAGGCGTGCTCCTGGTGAGTTATTCATGACTCTCCATGTGACGCCGGCCGCCTCCTGCTAGCAGTTCTTGCAGATCTGAATTCCAGGAAATGGTTTGCTTCCCCTGAGGAACTTGGGCATTTTTTCTGCTGTGGCTAGGAGAAGCCTGTACCGCTTGTGATTCTCTTTTTGCTCTGCCTGCTGGATTATCACAAAGCCAAGGGTACTGCTTAACTTGGAGAGCGCTTTAGACCACTATAGTGAGTAACATTTTACTTCCTCCATCTACCAGACTTTCAGTTCTAGTTTATATTTCCTCTGGTCCTCATTTCCAATTAAACAAAAATATTTTCACGCTAAACATATTTGGTGGATTGCCTTCAATTTCTCGTAGGCTGAGAAGACGTGAACTCATTAAAACTTAAAAATTACATAATGAAATAAGCAACACCAAGCAAGAGTGCTGTGGTAAATGGCAGGATCATGTTTTTCTCGTGTTCATGCGTTGCTCATTGCCGTGCGATTGCTCATGATGGGTGTGAGGGAATGACCGCAGACAGGCCCTCCAGGACACCACCGCAAGCACTGGGAACCAGACAGCCTTCAGCTTGCGGAGGCTCCCTCTTGTTCTGTTTGGTTCAAACCAGAGGGACCAAATCCAGCCTTGGGTGGCCATCACCACAGGAGGGGACTTCTCCCCAGTGACTAATGCACTGTGACTCACTCCCAGCAAAGTGGCTGTGTTGGTGGTGGCTTACCCGCTGGCGTGGTTTTAGCAGCACTGGGCGGGGAAGGCACAGAAGCATCAATGTTCCCGATCTGAAGGTGTGCTTTCGCCTCCCTCCAAGATGGCTGTTCTCCAGCTACTAGCATCCCTGTAGCTCCCGCTTCACTTATTCTTTTGCTGCTTAGAAAAAGTAGGGACAAAGTCCACACTCGCCGAGTTCTGTGTTTTCCGATGATCCTCTCCTTCTGCCCTTTTGATATCCATTCAGGTGCTGATGCATTTTCAGGAAGGTTTTTCTTCCCAGGGTTCAGGGGAGGCCTAGGGCTTCATGTATGACAGATAAACATTCTGTCACGGGGTAGATCCCTAACTCCAATTATTTCCCTTTCATTCTAAACCTCAACTTTTTATGATTTCTTTACCCGAGACTCCTTTCCCTCCCTTTTTTCCCTCCCTCCTTTCCCCCTATGTAGTACACATGTGGTCATGTGGGTAAGCATGCCATGCTTGGCTTTCATGTGGGTACGGGGCATCTGAACTCAGGTCTGCATGCTTGCATGACATCTCCTCAGCCCATTCTTGACCTAAGTCCTCAAATACAAAAGTACTTGCATTGCTTCATCAGTAGAATCGGATGAAATGGAAGATGTTTTCACTAGGTTAGAGATTTAAATGGTCCTGGGCTTCACCTGTAGATTCCTAGCTGTAGGGTTGGAAAATTCAGATTAGAGGCAAATAGAGAATGGATTCTTATTAGATTAGATTTAGATTCCCATTGAAACAATTCTGGGTTTTTGTTTGTTTGTTTGTTTTAACTCTGAATTTGATTCTGACATCCTTTTCCAAAATAATCTTAGCATGTAGAAGGAATGAAAGGTTACGTCAGGTCATGACCGGGCAGCAGATAACAGACTCCAACATTACCTCTATTTCTGATACTAAGAATTACTCATTGCCTCGTAACTCTTCGAGGGAAATCCCAGATTGAGAGAGGGTTATAGCTCTCTAGTAAGCATCACAAAGCTCGGCTTGCCCATGGCTTAGAACTCAGAAGCCTGTACTCCAAAATGCATAACTTTTTCATCAGCCTCCATTCATAAAATGTTTTAGGGTTATCACAATACATCAAGTACTGTCCAAGTCACCAATGAAGATGCCAACGAATATAAATGATCAGAAAAACAAGCAAGCATTAAAACACCTCAGTCTTCAGATACCTAACTTTATGGACCAGACAGATAACACACCAGTGAAAAATGCCCTTGGTAGGCAGGTGCTATGGAGTTATAGTCCACCGTGGGCAGGTGCTGTGGGCTTATCCCCACAGTGGGCAGGGGCTATGGAGTTATCCCCCCAGTGGGCAGGTGCTGTAGAGTTATACCCCACAGTGGGCAGTTGCTATGGACTTATCCCCACGGTGGACAGGTGCTGTAGAGTTATACCCCACGGTGGGCAGGTGCTGTGGACTTATCCCCACGGTGGGCAGGTGCTGTGGAGTTATACCCCACGGTGGGCAGGTGCTGTGGACTTATCCCCATGGTGGGCAGGTGCTGTGGAGTTATACCCATGGTGGGCAGGTGCTGTAGAGTTATACCCCACGGTGGGCAGGTGCTGTGGACTTATCCCCACGGTGGGCAGGTGCTGTGGAGTTATACCCCACGGTGGGCAGGTGCTGTGGACTTATCCCCATGGTGGGCAGGTGCTGTGGAGTTATCCCCATGGTGGGCAGGTGCTGTGGACTTATCCCCATGGTGGGCAGGTGCTGTAGAGTTATACCCCATGGTGGGCAGGTGCTGTAGAGTTATACCCCACGGTGGGCAGGTGCTGTGGACTTATCCCCATGGTGGGCAGGTGCTGTAGAGTTATACCCCATGGTGGGCAGGTGCTGTAGAGTTATACCCATGGTGGGCAGGTGCTGTAGAGTTATACCCATGGTGGGCAGGTGCTGTAGAGTTATACCCCACGGTGGGCAGGTGCTGTGGACTTATCCCCATGGTGGGCAGGTGCTGTGGAGTTATACCCCATGGTGGGCAGGTGCTGTGGACTTATCCCCATGGTGGGCAGGTGCTGTGGAGTTATACCCATGGTGGGCAGGTGCTGTGGACTTATCCCCATGGTGGGCAGGTGCTGTAGAGTTATACCCCATGGTGGGCAGGTGCTGTAGAGTTATACCCCACGGTGGGCAGGTGCTGTGGACTTATCCCCACGGTGGGCAGGTGCTGTGGAGTTATCCCCACGGTGGGCAGGTGCTGTGGAGTTATCCCCACGGTGGGCAGGTGCTGTGGAGTTATGCCCCACAGTGGGCAGGTGCTGTAGAGTTATACCCCACAGTGGGCAGGTGCTGTGGAGTTATACCCATGGTGGGCAGGTGCTGTAGAGTTATACCCCACGGTGGGCAGGTGCTGTGGAGTTATACCCATGGTGGGCAGGTGCTGTAGAGTTATACCCCACGGTGGGCAGGTGCTGTGGAGTTAATGCAGCTGTGAAGGAGTTCAGAACGGGCTGGGTGTGGGCAGAGAAGGCATCCCAATCCTGTGAGCTCAGAGACTCAGTAGAAGCCTGAGAAGACGACCTGAGCGAACAGAGAAAGGCTGCGTAAAGGCCTGAGGCCAGGTGGTGGGATGCATGTTGGAAAAGTTCTGAAGAGAAAGAAGTACAGCCGCGGAAGCGTGTGTGAGAGAGCTCGGTGTGGGGAGGCAGGCCCAGGAGGGCGCTGCAGGCCATGTGAAGGGTTCGGTTTTGACAATGACTCAAAACGAGATGGGGAACCATAGGGCAGTTCTGAGCAGAGAACTGACAGGGCCTGATGCAGTGCTTTAGAAAAGTCATTTGACTGTTGAGCGGAAAGCCGGTGGTTGGAGGCAGAAAAAGAAAATACTTAAGGAAGAAATGAAAGACATCTAGGCGGATGTTGGTAGTATATTTGCCTAAAACAGAGATGGAGGACGTGGCTGGGATCTACGTTTTTTTTTTTTTAAGGACAAAGGTGATAGATAGTTTTGCTGGTAGAATGTATTGGCAGCAACAGGAAGGAGAGACTCAAAAAGCTCCTGGGTTTTCCACTTGTGCTCCTGGAGGGATGGAAGAACAGGGTTAGAGAAGGTTGGTGTTTGACTTCATGAGACTGAAGGGACTCACTTCTGACAGGAATGTGTGTGAAGGTGAGGTCTAAACATGGAGCTGGCAGAGTTGTCCAGCTCTTTCCAGTTCAGACTTCATTCAACCCTGTTCAGAGGAAACTGAGGCAGGAAGAACAAGATGGAGGCCCAGCTCTTTCAGAGATTCTGAAGAGGAAATTGGGGTATAGATTTTGCGGTCCAAGTCAGAAGAAGATTTTTTTGTTGTTGTTGTTGTTTTTTAAAGAAAAAGAATGAGCTGGGTGGTGGTGGTGCACTCCTTTACTCCCAGAACTCGGGAGGCAGAGGCAGGGAGATCTCTGTGAATTCGAGGCTAGCCTAGTCTAAAAGACCTGGTTCCAGGACAGGCTCCAAAGCTACAGAGAAACCTTATCTTGAAAAAAAGAAAAAGAATGAATTATGAATAGTCTTTCACATTTAATTCATTTTTAGAAAAGACCGAATAACACAGAGCAGGCATGTATTCCATTGACATAACAGCAGCTTTGCACATGGGTGCACACATAGTTTTTGCATGGATGTGAGCACACGGCTTTTGCACATGTTTGCTGTCTCTCTTACCCCTCCCATTCTCTTTCTCTCTCAATCACAGGGGCTAGAAATGAAATCCTTTGTCTTACTGAGAGAAATATAACATTACAGCCTAACATGGCCAAAGACCCCACAGATAAGAAACACAGTGCTGGTTACACATTGGGATATTCCCATAGGACCTAAATATGGCTCAATTATGCTGATGCAGAAATAGCAAATTAGGACATCTAGAATTCCTTCTCAAATGATGAAAAGTGCGGTCTGTCCCTAGAGGGTATTGACTCTTTCACACTTGGGGAAAAGGAACAAACTCTGGTCTTAAGATCTTGCATCTCAGCTCAGTCGGGGGTGGTGGAACTGGTCATGGCCAGGGGCAGCCCCAGCTCTGATAGGTCAGGCTGTTTACTCTCATTAAATTCTGCACCGAGCTATGATACCAGATGCCATGGGTTGCTTGCAGAGAGAAGAGGCAGAGAATAGGCCAACGGAGAAGGTTTCTCCCTACCTACTGTCTTGCTCTTCCCAACTACTAAGCAGGCAAGGCTGCCTTCTGGGGAGGGTCTGGACGGAGTGGTGCTGGACGGAAAGTAAGACACCATGCTGAGCAAACTCGCAACAGCTGCTTGCTTCCGGGTAGGATAATCTGTTGCTGCTGAGATATTTGTGTAAAGCACTCATACCCTCCCCCAGAAGTCCAGAGGAAAAGAATGTTTTGAAACCCAAACTTGGTTTTATCCAGGTTTTAAAAAGTCTCCCTGTTTGCTTAATCCTCTCGGATGAGGCTGTTTTTCATCTTTTCCATTTTTTTTTCTCAGCCTGCCTGAAAGGAAACACCCTTTGACAATGATAATGGAGATGACAATCTCTTCCTCTCTCCACCCCCCCCCCCCAAGTGACTGGGAAACCCAAGGCTTGGAAGGATTCCCTTTGTTCTCCCATTTCTGCCCAGGACAAATGGAGGGCACTGTCGCCTTCCTCCTTGCAGGTTACGGTCCTCACTGTAGCTGGACTTTGGTGAGAGGAAGGGAATTTGGCCTGGTTGTTGCATCCCGCTCAGGGGAGTAACTGAAGCAGTGGATAAACTGAATGCTATTTCATGTGTTGGAGGTCCCTGGACTGTAAGAATGATGAGTCCTGCCCTGATGGGACTAGTGAGAGCTGGTGTCTACTGCTGGATGTGCGAGTGGAGTAGGATGTGACCCAAGGCCTTGCCTCAGTTTACCACGCAATGGACAGCACCACATCCAGAAGATTGTGTTCGATTTTTGTGGAGAGCCTGGTTGCCTTCAGAGCAGGAAAATGCCCGGAGCTTTGTTAGTAAAAGAGAGTGGACACAATGTCAAATAGGTTTGATGTGGTTGGTGAGGGAAGTCCATGGCTTACAGGGGTGGGGCTAAGACAGGCATTAGATATTTCTTTATTGTCACCCTTAGGGACTTCCCTAAAACCCTATCTGTCAGAGCCAAGGGAGAAAAAGTTGAGACTGGTAAGTTACCTTTGATTCTTAAATCATTCGGCCATCAGAAATTCTGTGTTCAGCCGTGTTAGCAGAGAGATCAGAGGGTCGCAAGCAGCAGGAACTGCAGAGCGGCACCTCCCAACTCTGAGTATTAACTATTTCAACTACTTGCTATGGATTTTATTTCCCTTTTCTGTCACCTGACGCTTGTCAGGGTGAGTTAGAGGTAGGGCTCTTCTACCTGGCTTCTCTTTGTCATCTGCAGCTGCAAAGGAGAGGAGCCTGGGAGAGGAACGAACTGGACGACGTTAATATTCAGTGTTGCTTGCCATAGGGGAACTCATTCACTTAAAAACCTTTAGTTGGAAATTTGAGAAAGAAATAGTATTTTTTTTTGCATCAATATTTCCTGGTCACTAGTGACTGGATGTCGTAGTGATCAGAGTAGTCCCATGTTTGCAAAGGCCTTTCAGGCCCGTGTTGTTAATGATAATTCAATTCTCACTCCCTTTCTCCCAATGAAATGCAAGAAAATAACCTGTGTAGACAAAAAAGAAAGTAGACGGCTAGTCTGTGTGGCTCCTTCCTGCCTCTGCAGCAATCCCTTTGGATGTGTTCACCCTCAGGAAGTCCTAGCTACTCTATCTTCAGAAAACTGCAGGCCTTGTAGCTGCTAACATCCAGCCCTCGGCAGAACGTAAAGATTACACTTTCACTACTGATGTCTCTCTTTGGAGACGCCTGTGTGGTCCCACTTAGCTTACTCACGGCTCTTCCCAGGTTACAGACCCACTGCCATTTCTGACTCCCTTGGTTCTGTCAAGCAAACTCTACCCTCACTGGAAGACTCAATTTTGCTCTACTTGGTTGATCCAAGTAGGAACATTCTGAGGAAAAGAAGTCCCTTAGAAACCAAGGCAAAGAGACCATGGGTCTTCTGCTGTGTTCTGTCTCTATCACCTCAGGCTAGAGCACCCTGCCAGGAAGTTGCTGAAAATCCCCAAAAGGTAATTTGGTTTAACACAACTTTAAGTATAGTCGTGCAACTGAGTGCTTCAGAAAGGAAACTAGCTAAAATGTGTAAAACCAGAAACCAATTGTTCTTAAATCTTTTTTCCTCTTGCTAATAGTTAGAATATAAAACCAGTATCCAGAAGTAGCTTGAGATCTCAGGAGGGCAAACAGGAATTGATTTGGAAGTTATTAACCACAGCGTTCTCCATATGCTGCGTCAATATGGGCTCAGCCAGGTCCGGGTACTGTAAAACCTATGCTTGAAATATATAAGAAAAGGACCAATAAGGGAGGTAAGGACCATTAAAACAGTTTTCAAATGAAAAAGAAATGACCAAGTCCTGGGGAATGTGTTTCATCTGCCCTGAGCTGCCTTCCCATCGGGCAGTGAGAAAGTGAATGACAAACTAGCTTCTGGGTTTGGGAGGATCCTCCCTAAAACCATCGTGAGGAAAACAACTTTTTTAGCAGGAGACTTTTCCTCAGGCTGATTTCCCTATTCTGATAGGCTGGATTCTCAGTTTGTCTAAATCCCATTTTACATATCCTGAGGCAGGCTGGCCACAAGGAGGTTTCAATGTATTAACACTAGTGGGAATCACAGTGCCAAATGGGTGCTTTCCTCCAAAGGAACAGCTTGCAGCCGTGAAAAATACAGGGTTTCCAAGGCAAAAGACAGAGCCCTGAAGCGGGCTGGGCTATAAGTCTTTGCTTATGCTGTTCTTCAGGCTGCATTGCACTGACGCTCTCAAAGGCAGGCAGGAAAATCCATCCATTCTGGGCCAGATTCAAACAAAATGGCTACGAAATGAAGCTTCCGTTCCAGGCAGAAAAACAGCATTCACATTTGGAAAACTGACAAAATGTTAGACCCCCGTGAGCATCTGTAGTGAGATCGCTTACCTGGGCCCCTCACAGAGATGTGAGAAGAAACCGACATTATAAAAAGTGGAAAGGAAAAGAAAATAATCGTTGCAAGAACCTGCTCCGCCTCCATTGTGCTGTAAAGCCGGATGGATGTCTGGCCAGGAGCAGGTATGGGAGTGATTTGCCAGGGGAACGGCTCAGCATTTGCTGGTGGTGATTTCCATACTGATAAGTTGGAGGGCAGGAACTGGGATTCCGAGCATTCCTCCCGTTCATATTCCCATCATGGTGGTTGTCAAATCACACCTGTGGGTTAGCGTTGGCTGGCGCATCAGAGTCACGCAGGGACGTTATCCTTGTCCCCAGACTTGTTCCCAGTCCCCAGACTTGGAAAGTTCAGGAATTTTGCCCTGCACTCGATAGTCCTCATTTTGTGGAGAGAGCTCTTGGCAAACTGAAGGGGTTCACAAGCCACCTAACCTGGAGGTGAGGTCCCTTGAAGTGACTCTCTTGAACAGCCACCCACTGTCACCTGCCTGCCCTGCTGCTCCTTGACAGAGGGGCCCCTGGTGGCTTTTCTGAACTTACTGTGATTCCTTTATTTTTTGTTTTCTGAAACCTAACCAGCTGGCTGTTTTCTTCCATTTGAGGCTGTGGCTCTGTGACTTGGGGCATATTTAATTCTCTCCTCAAGTGGCTCTCAAGTGGCATTGCCTAAGGACTGCGCTCTCAGCATCACCTGAGCATGCCATTTCTGACAAAACCCCATCACGCATGGCAGGATGAGACCAGCATGCGAGATCACACAATCATTCTGGAGCTGCAAGGTTGATGACCCCCATATGAGCAAGCCTGTACCCCCAGTCCTGCCTTTGAAGGGAAGACATCACATTTGGGTTTAGCATGGCTTCAGCCGCATGCATTTTTCAGAACTGAGTTACGTGTGGAAAATCCCATCTGCTGTATGAAAACTTTAAAAGCCAGTCAGGGCTGAGCAAATCCTATCTGAGCTGGTGCCATGCACAGCCCTTTTCTGTGGATGTATGATGAGGAGAGAAGTCATTAAAACACTTCTTCCTAAAGAAGAGAAGTGGTTGCTTGGTGCAACTGTGGATAGAATATCTCCAGATCACGTGGTACTACAGAGTGTTCCGGACCCCAGGATGTCAGGACGCCATCTGCTCCTTGCTTCCCCCCAGGATGATTTGTAATACCCAGAGCTTAGGAATGTTCTGGAAGATTTATGAACACAAGGGATTGCCAGACTACTGGTCCTGTTGGTCCCATCCACCACTTTTTTTGTGAGGGCAACAAGAGCTCAAGGCCTGGAATCCTTGGTGCTCTGGATTTTAAAGTACTCCGGTCTCTCTACTTTTGTAACCCTTTAAGCTGGTCTTCTAAATGCTGGAGAGGAACAAGATGGTCCAGTGTAGCCAGAGGCATTTCCGTGTCCTGCCTGGTCCTGCAGCCACTTATATAATAATCATTCAGAGGCTTAATATTAACTACAAACTGTTTGGCCTATTAGCTCAGGCTTATTACTGGCTATCTCTTAAATTCAAATTAACCCATTTCTGTTAGTCTATATTTTACCATGAGGCTAGTGGCATGTTACCTCACATCTTGCTTCCCTGGCAGCAGCTGGCATCTCTCTTGGCTCCACCCCTCTATTCAGTTTGGCTTTCTCGCCTAGCTATGTTCTACCCTGCCATAGGTCAAAATAGCTTTATTCATCAACCAATAAAAGCAACACATATTCACAGCATACAGGACATCCCACATCAGTCCAGAGTTCTGCCAATGCCTTTTTACAGTGGAATGTACCAGGAGTTTGTTCACATGAAAACGGCCTCCTAACTCGCCCTATATTGCCTACATGAGCCTGGGCATGGGCCATGGAGATGTGATGTGGAGTGTGGGCTGACTTCTTCATGAAAGTAAGAAATCTAAACTTCACATGGGACTTCATTTCCCATGTACAAAACAGACTTTTGAAAAGCCTGCTATCTGCATATGTAGATTGACTATATTGAGATCTGAAGGCAGAAATCTTATACGCTATTATAGCCCTTCATCTAGAATTTTCCTTCTGATGTTGACCCAAAGGAGGTCCTGGAACAGGCCCTCAGGCTCCACATGAGCAGAGATTGTAACACAGCACACCGTTGCTGTTGGGAAAGACATCTTTCTCCTGCGTATCAAGAGTCAGCAGATGCCTCCTTACCCCCGGCCTCTGCTAGAGAGCTCTCTTCCCTTTCTGTAGCTCAAGAATGCACACAGCTGTGTGTAATTTTAGGCAACGTGAACAACCTAGGTTTGGGGAATGAGGCCTCACCCATTTCTTGGAGGTTCTGACAGTCAGTGGTTAAAGCCCAGAATCTCCCGCGGTGTTCAGTTCAACATCAGCTTCAGCAGGCATTAGCTGTCAAACCAGCTGATGCCCTCCAGGAAGATGGCACCACTGTTCTCCCCATTATCTGAATGCGCTGGCGTAGATTTACCATGAGCAGTAATGTGTCCGTACAGATCCAAACACACATGTCCTCGCTCGGACCCCCTTGCGACAAGAGGCACATATTGTAAGACAGCTGGCCCGGGCCAGGAGTGCAGCCTGTGATCCCGGGAGAGAGGTGCCACTTTGACCCCATAAGTGCAGCTCCACTAATTGAATGCAATCGTCACGGACTGCAGCCACCACCGTTGCATGCCTGAGTCAGCACACTGCTGCATTTTTTCAGGAAGTAAAAATGTGCGTTAGGAACAGTGATGGAAGATTCCAATTCATTTTGCAACCCTAAATTCTGTCTTTTGGCAAAATCTCACAGTACCACCTCAGACCCAGATTGTCTAACAGGTTTGTTGTTAAAAGATGAAAAAGCATGGAGATGCATTCATACGGATGCTTTAAACCATCCGAAGAGCCAGGCGCTCCTGTAGCTCGGGATGGGTTCAAAGGGATCCCTCTCCATGGAAGCGCACAATATGTTCTACGCCAAAAAGTTGCTCTGTGGGATGGAGGCCTGTTATCCTCGGGTGAATACTGTGTCCCTTGGGGAAATGGGTGGCTTGGGCCTTTTCAGACATCGGTTTGTGACTCAATGAACCCACTCCTGTTCCCTTGGCTCCTCCGTAATCTCCAGCTCATAGCACCACAGCCTCAGCCTCAGGCCTCGGGTTTCCTGAGGCCCCTTCGTGTCAAGGTTCCCCCAGAGACTGTTTGACATCTCAGCCTGCGGGAGAATGAAGTCCAAACAAGAACTGCTAATATTTGCATTCCTCTCTCCTTTCACGGACGAGAAGAAAGAGATTGATTCTTAAAAAGTGATCCCCACTTCCTACAAGCCCCTGGCAGAGGTACCTCTCTCCTGGTGCCAAATCCCTTCCCCAGCAGCTGTTTGGTGATTCCGTGTCACCGGGCTGACGGCAAAATCCGCCATAGCCTTTTAATTACCTGTTCATATTTCTGAAGTGCAGGGCTCCGTGGCACAGGGAGGGGATAAGCCCTCATTGTAATGGACTTTCAGTAAGACTATCTCTGAGATAAGAGTACTAAATCTTGGCAGTCTTTCGGGAGCGCACACTTTGTGATTACACACAAATTCTTGGCTCCCCAGAGCCGTGTTGTAAATGGAGAGAGTACGAGGCCGGGCTGGGTAATAAGATACTGCAGAAATGTCTGAGGGTAAGGTGCACTCTTGCTTTATTTATGAAGATAGACATGCCGGTTGAGGGCTTAATCACAGCTGATAAATCATTTTAAGAAAGCCTATTAGAACCATATGCTGATTTTTTTGCATTAATATGGTGTGTCTGTTTCTAGTCTAAGAAGACAGGGTTTTTTCCTCTTGCGCTCTGTGTCTCTACAGTGTGGACTGTTTATCTGTTTAAGTGATATCCCTTGTGTGGGAGCATTTATCTCTTTAAGAGGCACCATTAATAAAAGAAGGTGAAAGGAAATGGGGACGGAAGAAGGAATGAGGGCGCCTGTTGCCTAGGGCCTCTGTATGGGTGCGTATGTGTGCATGTATGTGTGCGTGAGTATGTGTGCGTGTGCATGTGTGTCTCTGTGTTCATTCATGTTTGCTTGTGAATGCTCACTCTGTGTGTGTGTGTGTGTGTGCGCGCACGCGTGCATGTGTACACAGGTATGTGTGTTTATAGTATCCCAAAAGAAAGACTCTAAGACCTGAGAGCAGGAAACATCTCAATTCGTTTCGGAAGGCCGTGGACCGCTCCTCACTAGGCATAAGGTAGTCATTTCAGCCCAGGTGGCTATAATACTGAAGTAAAAGATTATCTGAAGTTGGGGGCGGTGTACTGACATTTTGGTTACCTCACTTCTCCCCAAGCTAGTGGAGCTTGGCCCCAGGAACAGGTCCCAAGGCTCTTTAATGAGAGCCATATTGGGGCTCCAGATTGGAGCCAAACTCTGTTTATCACTAATTGCAGGGGTTCCTTGCAGAACTTTGCTATTATTTCCTGATTATATCTCTGCTCTTTTTTGTTATCTTGCCAAAATTCAAACAGTAATAATTGCATGATTTATTGTTTATTTGTAACCCTTCTACTGCTTCAATCCCGTTATGCAGTAGATTTTAAAACAGCAATTGCTTCTTCTAAATGCGTAATTTCTTTGGCCTTCCCCAGGGAAGTCTGCCTGTGTGACCCTCACTTGGAAATCTTCAAATCCCTTCCATCTCTAGGATGTTATCTTGGACTGTGTATATAAGGGCTGATGCTGGTGTAAAAGGCTTGTGTGCCAGGAGTATAAATTTTATCCTTAGAATTTTAGCTAGGTTGTTTTATATAGCGGCGAAGTTTCTTTCCAGTTTACAGTTTCAAAGACAGAAACAGACTAAAAACCTACATTACATTCGTTTAGACATGGTGAAGAAACATACCTCCACGCTGTTAGACACCATGACCATAAACTAGTAAGGACAAAATTCACTGTCGTTACTCGGCCATCTTCTTGTCAGATACTGTGTTTGAGATTTCAAGCCCCCAACTCCCATGCTCGTCACCACTATCTTGCAAGATAGGTGTTTTACACCAGAAACTAGACCCGAGAGGTTTGAAGAGTCTGTTGGGATCCACAAAGCTTGGACATTTTAGATCCATTGTTGTCTGTAGAGGCCTCTGTTGGAAACTACGTGGTCCCTACTTCTTTGCATTTCGTCTTCCTTTGCTTTCCCGTGGAGCGCCTGCCCACCAATGTCCAGGGGAAGCTTCGCAGACCACCACGGCATGCTTGCTTTCCACAAATATATGAAAAGTCTTGCTAGCCCCCGCTCTGCCCCCACCATCGAGGCTTTGGCAGCCCCTCCCAGCTGAGCTTCACAGTCTTCCATGTTCCGCAGATGTGGCTACGGACAAGGATGGTTGACTCTGGAAGCTCAGCATGAGAGACAGCTTGCTTGTCTTGTGTGTGGATTTTTTTCAAAGCCGGGAAAGGTAGTTTTCTCCGCTTACGTGAGTTCCCAATCAGGCCTGGGACAGCCTCTAGCATTCTGAGGGCGATCTCAGGTTGTGGTGGTACATGTCCTTCGGCCCCAAGTCCTAGGGGCGGGCTTTTCTGGAGGAATGTACACTTTTGTGGGGTATAGATGCATCCGGAGCTGATGTCTGATACGCAAGCACAAATGTGCTTACCAAAGACGGCACACACAGCAGGCTGCTGGCGTGGGGCTTCAAGGAAATGGCTCGGGATCATGGGCATTGCTATGCCACATGTCTAAGTGCTGCCTATGACCAACTGTGCCACTGGAACCCCACACACTACTGTTCCGGGGTACCACAGATGTTTTGGCAGGCCACTGACAGATAGGCTCTGGTGGCTGTTTAAATGCTACATCTTAAAGGAAACGCTGCCACTCGCTCCCCCTCCACCCCAAGCTTCAACCTCTGGGAATCTTTCCATGGTGTCCTCCAAGCTCAGTCCAACAAATGTTTATGGAGGCTTTAACGTGTCCCAGGTGCTGTTCAAGGTGGGCCAGGTGCCAGGGCTAGATTCTAGTAGGGGAGCCGCTAGTTGCAGAGGGAAAATTTGGCTTTCTTGATAGGCCTTGCGCTCCATAGGCCTTGCGCTCTTCTGGGATCGTGCTCAAGAGTACAAACAGGGATGGGTGTGGTAGCTCACCAGGGCTGCGAGTTCCTCCTGATCTGAACATGGCTTCATTTCCAGTTTTCTTTCTCCGTTGTCCCTCGTGTGTTTCCTGTTCCAATAGAGTAAACCATGTTACCCTCGTCCTGCCCATTGCTTCTCTTCCTGGTTCACGTAGTCATCTTTTCCTGAAAGATCTTCCATTTTCCCCTCATCCTTGACCAACTTCCTCTAAGCTAGCAGTGAGACCCCTTGTGACATGCCACCTCCCAGAGGTCCTGCCTGCCCCTAGCCCTGAATTCCACACTGCTTTGTTGGCCTTTAGACGACTCTCTTAACTTCCTTGCTTGCGTGCTGATATATGCTGTGTCAACATAGGGTTATCCCTGCCCCGACTTCCCATCCTCGGCATCATGTGCCGCACATGGAAGAAGGTCCCTGAAGAATCACCGAAACGCAGGAATGAATGAAAGAATGCTCTTATCCTCTGCTGGGAGATGCTTCCAATAATGAGTTAGAAACTGTTTCTCTAAAAACTAGACAAACGAAAAAAAACAAACCCATCAAAAACCTGATAATTCATGAAGAAAGCAAAGAGGGCATATCCAGTACAATTATTGGTTAATAACCACACTATGTGGGAAATTTTGACCTGAAAGCAAGAAGACTTTGGATAAGAAATTTCTCTATTTCTTTAGTAAAGTGTGTACATGTAAGTCATCACCATGCAATATGGTATCAATCAGAGCACAGCCACTTACAAAAAGTGTGACAAATGTTTGTGCCACTTAACAGGGATTTTTCTACCTCAGGACAGTGTGTGTGTGTGTGTGTGTGTGTGTGTGTGTGTGTGTGTGTGAAAGAGAGAGAGAGAGATAGAGAGAGAGAGAGAGAGAGAGAGAGAGGAAGGTAGGGAGAAAGAGGCAGAGACAGAGAGAGTCAGAAACAGAGGACAGGGAGAGACAGAGAGACAGGGAGAGATAGAGAGACAGAGACAAAGAGACACTCAGAGAATGGTAGGTATCAATCAGTGTTAGGTACTGGCATATAGCCTAACATTGTGAACTCCAGTCTTCTCATATGCAAAATAGCAATAGTAACCACATATCTTCCAGGATGTGGTTGGTGGTGAATGAAACTCATATGTCAAGTACCTATACGCTGTGGTTTTTGATTATTCCTGCACTTACTCTGTTCACTGTAAATATTTCCAAACAAACCAGACTTCTAAGATTCCTGTGCCGAATCTGGCATGGGGAAATTGAGCAAACACTGCATGCTTATACCTTTTCCTAGCTTTTAGATGGCAGTTGCGACTCAGAAATTCCTTTCATCCCTGCAGTATGCCCAAGGACTAAAACCTTGCAAAGCTTTTGTCAAAACTTAGATGGGGGCTCAGCATCTGTGACCCTTAGAACAGGGAGGTGATCACTGTGTTGTTACAGGTGATTGTTATATAAATCAAAGGTCCGAGGCCTTCTCCTGAAGTCTTCCCTTCACAACTCAGGTAATACAGGAAACCCGGTATTTATTTTTTAGGAAGGTTTGACAGATGGTAGCGGGGCCACCTTTCAGAGCAGTAAGATCAGCAAAAAGACCGGTCGTTCGAGGATGATTTGTTTAGAACAAAGTGAGAGGCGTGCTCATGAGACCAGCAGAAATCAGATCTTAGCGTCTTTGGAAGACATTTGCCTCTCCCTCAGTTTATGCATGAAACCATTTATCCTGTGTGTTCTAGCTTGCTCTGCCTGCTTTGACATTTGAGTGACTTCCTGCAAAGACACGCTTCCTGATAGGATCTAGGTGTTTCAGATTAGCAGAATTTTGATGGCTATAGAACATTATTGGAGGGAAAAAATTAAATCCTTGGCTTTAAAAATTCACTGTCAAAGTAGAATTCCACGGTGTAGGCCAGTTTGGTCTGACAGGGAGAAAGCAGTCTGCGTGGACCAGCTATATAGACGGGCCAAGGCCAACTGTGCACAAAGGACACGTTCCAGTGCTTCTGGGACTCGGGTCCAGGAGAGAGTCCTGGTTTGCACGTAGGCCTCACAGCAGAGAACACAGCTCTGAACCAGAGGATTCACTCACCCTTGTTTCTTTTCTCCTGTCACAAGGCTGCAAACTCAGACTGGCCCTTCATTCCATCCTGTGGCCATGAACCCATTCACATCCTATTACTTCTGCGGTAGGTTCCTATCGCACACTGTCTGACATGAATGAAATATTCAGCACAGCGTTTTTGAAACTTGTCGTTTAACCACAGAAACTTTTTCTTTGTGTGCCACAGCTATGAACACCCCAAAGAGTTGGGAACCTGCAGAAGCAGACAGCGTGTCTTGTGTAGCTCAAGACACAGCTATATTGACAGACTCGCTCCACTTTTCGGCTCTCTTGCACCAGACTTTGAATGTGCATAAAGATTTCTCAGAACTTTAGCTGCTAACCTCTACTGCCCACGGGCGATCTCGTTGTCTTCAGAGGACTCTAACAGGGCCCCTTGTCAACTGTTCCGTACTCATCAAGAGCAGTATTCCGTAATGAAGAGGATGACTGACAGGGTAGAGTTTGCAGGGAAGAGGTTGACTATAGCTCTGGCGTTCAGCTGGTGGCCTGCTCAAGTCCTGTTGGGCTGCCGAGGATGCTGGGGTGGGAAGGGTCAGGGCGACTCCCCCAAGTGACTCCCTACAGAGGTCCTCCTGACAGGCAAGAAGGGTGGGTCTGTGAACGCAGGGAAGGAGCGAGGCAAGGGAAAAGACATCAAGATGTCCCAAGTTTCCGCAGTTTTTATCAAAAATGTTTCCATGACTCATCTTGTGACTTCTCCCCGAATTTAGCACAATAAATCTACTGGTCTAAGTATAATTAAACTCTAATTACCCAAAAGCAAATGGTGCTGCGTTTAAATCAGCCCCCTTGACCTTGAACCACGCCGTCCCAGGTGGGGACGGAGAGGAGCAGCGGTCGTTTCTCTTTCTGCCCCATTCCCCCGATCGTGGGGTTGGGGTGGAGGGTGCTAAAAAGAAGGCATTCTGGGGAAAGCGGCACAGGAGAGGCCGGAGAACAGAGCTGGTCATTGCTTACTTGTTTATTCAGCTCTACCAGGAGATCTAACGGGCTCTAGTACTGTCACTGCCCTCAATGTGGTAGAGAGTTTGGAACACCTGACAGCATTCCCGGCCGTTTACCAGCACAGACCAGGTCCCATAAACCCTCATTTCCTATTTTTATCACTTCACATCCTCGTCATCATTTCCTATACTCTGCATCCCTTCCTATTCTCGTCCCTTGCTATTTTCATCATCACTTCCTATCACATCACTTCCTGTCTTATTATCACTTCCTATCCTCATCCCTTCCTATCCTCAACACTTCCTATCCTCCCCATCATTTCATATCTCATCACTTCCTATCCTCATGACAGCTCCTTGAGTCAGGTTTTATCACAACCTTCTGCTTCACTGATAAAACATGAAGTTCCTTCTTTAGCTTTGGAGCCTGTCCTGGCACTTGTCCTGTAGACCAGACTGGCCTCGAACTCACAGAGATCTGCCTGTCTCTGCCTCCAAAGTGCTGGGATTAAAAGCGTGCGCCACCACTGCCCTGAAGTTCCTTATTCTTAGTCACTTATGGCTCTGTGTGTGTGTGTGTGTGTGTGTGTGTGTGTGTGTGTGTATGTGTGTGAATGTTTCTCAGTTGCTGCAGTTGCTTTTGACTATTTGAATTAGGCTCTTGGTCTATCTCATCTGGCTTTTTCTTCACCATGTCATAAACGGTCCAGGCCATGCTTGACCTGAAAGTCGTTGAAAGGCCCGCTGCTGTGTACAGTCAACATAGGTTTGCTATGGCTGTGACCTGGGATGGTGCCGTGGTCCTGCTGGACCCCAGTCCAGCCACTCAGGGGCAGTGGTTTGGGTTGCCATCCATAATGCATGGAGTTGTAGCCAATGTCAAGGGCTCCTAGTGTCCAAGCAGGAAACTGTGATGGAGAAGCTGAAAAAACATATGATCCCATAAAAAGCTGCCTCTGGGGGAAACAAGCCATTAGTCAGCCTTATTTATTTATTTTTCCTTCTGGCTGCAAAGTTCAATACATAGGAAGGAGCTGTGATTATCATATAAAAGGCTATGCAAAATGGCTCTCCAAGAAAGCCGCACAAGGGAACTTTACCCTGGCCCTTGGCCACAGTCAGCTTTGTTTGTGTTCTGATTCAGAGTCCTTTGACCACGGTTGAGATGGCACAAGTGTGTCCCAGAATAAACAAGCAAGGCTTCAACTCTCCAGAGGCCTCTCTCATTTCCCTCTGCACTCTGTCCTTTAACTGACACAGAGGCCAGGGAAGAGGGGTGCTAGCGGCCCTGATCAGATGATAGGGCCAGGGAAGAGGGGTGCTAGTGGCCCTGGTCAGATAGGGTCAGGGAAGTGGGGTGCTTCTGGGAAGGGGAAAACCAGTTTTCTCCACGGAGTGACACTCTCCAGGCAGGCCTCGTGCCTAGGAGCAGTTGGCCATGGGAGTTGGTTTTCTGTTCTCTTCTGGGGATGCAGGTCTTGTCTCTCCAACCCTGGTGGAGCACTTCACCCAACAGTAGTGGATGAAAGGCTCTCAGACCAACATGCTTGGGCCTCAGGCATAGGAATTCCCAGAAGAAAGCCCAGGGAGCTCTGGTCCCTCGCATTGTTGTCTGTCTGTCTAGTGTGCTAGAAGATTGCCCATGGGCTCTTGGATCCTTCTCAAATTGGAGCGCTGTCTTTCAGAAGTTTCTGGACATGACAAAGACCAGGACATCCTTATGAGGCAGATTGTGAGATCCAGCCTTCTAGGAAGGGCAGACAGATGCTCTGGCCTGACACATTAACTCAGTTTTCCCTCCTCCCCCAGAGCCATCTCTGGCTTGGCCAGCGAGGGGGAGAGGATGACAAGGGAGCAGGCTTTTATAATCATCATCTCACACGGCCATCCACTCTCTCATGACTGTAGAACACCTCTGGGCTACATCACCAAAGCACAAAATAATTTTCTATAGTGTGTTCTTGGAATTTTTTCATACTAGTGTGTTCTTTGCATTTACTTTGAGTGCAAGAGTATTTAAATACCCTCTGAAACAGGCCACTGATGTGTATGTCTTGGAGCTGTACATGGAGCTTGGTGTGGTTGCATATGCCTCTAATCCTAGCACCTGAGATATAAAGTCAGAAGGTCAAAGCCAGCCAGACTACACAGCAAGTTCGAGACTAGCCTGGACTCCATAAGCCTTAGTTTCAAAAACAAAACAAAATCCAGAAAGGAAAAGGAAAAGAAATGGAGCCTGGATGGCCAAAGACAGGAGATAGTACAGATACTGGGGTTCCCCTGACACAGTCAAAGTGTGGTGTGTTGAGCTAAGTATAAGAGTGACTGAGGCCGGACCTGTTCCAGTCTGTGAAAAGGCAGAGGGGAAATCAACAAGAGAAACACAACATTACCTTTATAAATCTTGAAAAAGTATAGCGCTGACTTTCTGGGGTGAGTGGGTATAACAGGGAGGGACATAATGGCAGGAGGCTGTCCCGAGAAAGGGGACCTGGATTCCATTCTGAGCCCCCATGTCATCCTCAGAGCATGTATATACGTTTCTCGTTGTCCCTTCGTTTCACATTGAGTGGTCCTGGCCACACCTTGCCTTGATAGAAAGGTAGGTTGAGTAAATCAATGTGACCGAGTTCAAGTAAAATATTTTAAAATGCCACTTCTATAAACACCGAGGGGGGATCTGTGCATTGCCCTCCCTGGTTTCACTTATTTTAACTCGGCGAAGGGCCTCCATCCTGTGCTGAAATCCCCCACACTGCCATTTCCTCCGCGTATTTGTGGTGGAGTGAACATCATTTGCTCAGCTGTAAATCTTCTACTCCGGGCACTCTCTGAGTGTGCAGAGGGGTATTTTGGTTCTAATGCTCGTATTTTCCTTTTGCTTTAGAGAAGATTTGGGTTTGTAAAGTTTAAAACCAAAGGAAAGTTAGAGGTGGTGATGGACGGAGGAAGTCAGGCTGCCCGCCCAGCTGGTGCGGGTCGTTTGTCATGATGTGCTAGGTACTGCTACGCGCTTTCTGGTTTTTCTATAGCAAAACAAAACAGGAAACCTGGAAGGCAGATGCTATTCTCTCCCTAGTTTTGCACGTGAGGAAACAGGAAGAGAGGGACTCGGATGTCTGCTTGGTGTCACCCAGGCAGTCGACAGCAGTGCTGGGCATTGACTTCCAGACTAGACGCTGTGCTGTCCTCACCCACTGTGAGAGAAGTGCAGAGTCTGTATCAGGCTCATTGAAGAAAAGTTTGTTTTTCATGAAGGTTACCATACATTTGACTCCTCTAATGTGCAGAGAGGTAGAAAAAACACTGGATCTGGAATTCGAAGACAGCTCCAGTCTGGGCTCCACCCATCACTGCCTACTAACGTTCTGGCCAGTCCAAGTAAATGCTTATGCATGAAATATGGAGGTGCCGACCTCCCTATGGACACCTCATCGGCTGTAGGATGAAGAGAGAGCTTTGCTTTGTCATCAAACACTGAAAACATTCCTGCCGTGGAGAAAGGTTGACAATCAATGGTGAAGGCCAGCATTTCATAACTGTGTGACCTTGTAAGTGTTAGATACCACAGTTCTTCTAGACACCCAAGAGAGTGAACTTAACACTGACTGCTTTAGACTGAGGAGGAGACAAAGAAATCACTCGACCTCGACCTTGAGCTCTGGTTTTGTGTCCTCTCAGGAAGAGTCTAAGTTAGCAGACTCTTCTGCAAATGATGGTGAGAAATGACAAGGGTTGCTACCTCTTTGAGACAGCTCGTGGATACTTCAAGTGATGATGATCGTGGTAGTGGTGGTGGTGCTGATAATGACAAAGATGATGATGAAATATGTATACAGCTCCTTTGTAAAATAGTATCACAGAACACTGGGGAAAGAATATTTCTTCTTCTTCCTCCTCCTCCTCCTCCTCCTCCTCCTCCTCCTCCTCCTCCTCCTCCTCCTCCTCCTCCTCCTCCTCTTCTTCTTCTTCTTCTTCTTCTTCTTCTTCTTCTTCTTCTTCTTCTTCTTCTTCTTCGTCAGAGTTTCTCTGACTAGCCTTGGAGAAGAGATTAACATGTTTTTATTTATGAACTGAGATTATCCAGGGATGTGTCCTTTGCAGTAAGCTTTTCAATTTGGTTGGAAGGGATATATTGTCTATGCATTTCTTTCTTTCTCTTTTTAAATGTCTGCTGTATTTGTCATGATTTCGGCCTTCTCCGGGTGTAACTTGCCCATCTTTCTGAAGTCATGGATTTTGGTAACTTTCCTTGTCAATGCAAGCATGCACAGCTGTGCCTTTTCTGCTGAGCATTGGCTTTAGTGGCATCATACAAATGCAGAGTGCTTTACATTTTAAATTATGTGTATTTGTGTGTGCGCATGTGCAGGAGAGTACAGGTAGCCCTGGAGGTCAGAGGTCACAGGGCCCTTAGAACTGGAGGTATAGACAATTGTGAGATGCTAGCCGTAGATGCTGGGAACTATCTCTGGCCCTCTGCAAGCACATTGTGTGTTCTTAACCACCAAGCCATCTCTCCCAACCTTATTTTTAATTTTCTCTGTGGTCTCAACTTTAGCACATGGGTTATCTGGGGCCATATTATTTCTGTTCCAAACATTTTAGAATTTTCCAAGCTTTTTCTGTGATTGACCCAAGCTCAGTTCTGCCCTGAGCAGATACCATGGCATGGGCAATTCTTAAAAAATTTTCTGAGATTTATCTTATCATTAAAAACCAATGAGAGTCTATCACATCTGACTTTGACAGTTTAAAACTGAAATTTTTAGTGTAATCACTACAGAGGTCATTGTTTATGTCACCTGCAAGTTGCTTAAGCCTATGTGCCTCAGTTTCCTTTTGAGGAATATGAAAAGAATAGAAGTGTTTATTTTGGTATTGAATTGGAATTTTTTTGAATTGCACTTTGCGCAGAGTATTGGGTAAATTTTGTTGTTTTAATTGCTAGCTAATTAATGCTGCTGTTGACTCTTCTGTAGGGTTTAATGTACACATCCACAGCCTGTGAATAGTCTACCGTATCTGTCTACCCTACCCCCTGCCGACTCCTGGCCTGTGAGGCATGTCTACTAAATATCACCCAAGCCTCTTAGCATCCCAGTCTAGGAACTCAGTACTGTTGTTTCCTGTGAATTCATGGACAAAGTAGGTAAGAAAGACTAACTGAATGGCTGTTTCTCAAGACGTTTTTCACCAGTTTGTTCCACATTCCCAAGAACCTTCCTTATTAATAACACATAATAATCGGCTATTTAAATATTTTGTGGGTGGTGGCTCTGTCAGGTGTGCCCTATGGATCTGTAGGCTCTTCAAGTCAGGGGACAGTCTGCCGCACAGTCAGTAGGCTAACCCGGCCACAGTCTAGCAGCTGGCAGTGAAGGCAGAGGCCCCTGGAAGGGAACAGATGTTAAGGCTCTCAGCACTTAACATCTTTCAAAGACAAAATCCACCATGGTCATCTTGTGGGAACAGTGCAAATGGTGGTTGATGGATGGACCGCCATGGTGTCAGCTCTAAAAATAAGCAAAGACATTTTTGGTCACTAGCCACCATCACCCAAGCCATAAAGCAGGCGGAATGGACATTCTTTCTCATTCATTAAGCATAAATTGTTATGGCTATGTCCAAGGATGCATGCTACATGTGTAGCATGTGAGGGGGTCTTTCAGGGAGACCTGCCATCGAGCCCAGAGTCTTGAGAGACTAGTCACTATTCTCAAGAAACACTGAAGACTTCAACAGATTTATAAAAGGCATTGCCATCTCTGAGGATGCTGGCTTTTCAACTTTGCTTGTAGTGTGGAGTACCTGGCCTCCTGCTTGCTATGAGTTCAAATGGACCAGCAATTTTTCCGAGTGTTAAGCTATTCAAATACCCTGTGATGTTGCAGTCTGAGCTTCATCCTTCTAGTGTGCCTCATTGCTACTTTGCTTAACAGTCCTAATATATAATACCTTGGGAAATGTCTCTAAGACTCATTAGCTGCCCTCCTGTGGGTGACTGAGTTTATGAGATTCCCTCTTGAGTACATGCTTCGGTTTAGAGGAGGTGAAGGGAGGTAGATATGATCGCCGTGGGTCCTTGGAGGTGCTGGGTAAACGAGCCCTGTAGTCTGAGGCTGGGCGTGTGATCTCAGAAGAGGCTTCCTTTTTGACCCGAGGCTGCACCTGTCTGTATCTTCTTTTTTTTTAAATATTTATTTATTTATTTATTATGTATACAATATTCTGTCTGTGTGTGCCTGCAGGCCAGAAGAGGGCACCAGACCTCATTACAGATGGTTGTGAGCCACCATGTGGTTGCTGGGAATTGAACTCAGGACCTTTGGAAGAGCAGGCAATGCGCAGGCAATGCTCTTAACCTCTGAGCCATCTCTCCAGCCCCTGTCTGTATCTTCTAACCATGTGTCCCGATGGATTCTCCATAGCATTTAATGCGATAACTGTTCTTATGCCCTCGCAGAAACACCATCGCTGCACGCCCCCAGCACCCATGCTTATACTAAATGTCACCCTTCTGTATGGTCCTTCAACGGGTGCACATCTGTCTTTTTGTTTTAATCCAAGCTTTTACAGTTGGAGCTGATTTTAAGAGCAAAGAGGAATTCTCAGGATACCAGATCAAACTCTGACAGGGAAAGATGCTCAGGGATGATGAGAACCAGAAAGGCCTGTGAAGTTTTATGGAAAATCCACAGGTTCTTCTCTAAGGCTGCTTCTCAAAAGCCCTTGAGTTCTTGTTCTACTAAGAAATGTCTAAAGTTAGAGAAATAACCAGTCTACACCGGAGGGGCTTATGTAGAAAACAAACACTCAGAATCACTCAGCAGACCCACACCTAGTCCGGCGTGTTAGTCCTGTGTCAGGAGATCAGCCACAGTCAATAGCTCAGAAGAGTGTGTTAGCAATACACAACTCTTGATTACAGTCCTCTGTCAAACCAATTCATTTCTCCATCTCAGTGGTTTCTACTGTCATTAACAAGATTACCACCTTCTCCTTTTTGTTGAGTTCAAAGGGTTCTCTTTAGCGTTCATTCCAGTTCCTCCCGTGAATCCTACTTGACCCATGGCTTGCTTACAGCTGTTAATCAAATATACTTACGTGATTACATAGCTGGCCATGGTGGTGACCCTCTGTAATCTTAGCTCTTAGGCGAAGGATCTCAAGTTCAAGGTCAGCAAAAGGAAAGGAAAGGAAAGTCGGGCCTCAGAGATGGCTCCAAAGGTAAAGGCACTAGCCACCGAGCTCTGTGACCTGAGTTTGATCCCTGGGACCTACAGGGTGGAAGGAAAGAATCAGCTTCCACAAGTTCTGCTCTGACCGCCGTGTACATGGGTGGCATTCACATAGAACAGATTCGATTGAAGCTTAAAAGGCTAAAGAAGGAAACACTGCTACGGAGGCTGAGAAGGTAACGAACCTTTGAGGGGAGTGACTGCTGCTCTAGACTGGACTGAGCATGGTCCCCATGTCCGTGCCCTCAGCGCTGAGGGGGTATATTCCATTCTCACAGCCATGTTGGAGGTAGCTGAGATCCGGAAAGGGGCCGCAGGCTGACTAAATAACACAGGTTGCAGTTAGTGGAGGGGTGGATCCCATCCAGACGGAACCCAGACCTGATGGTCCTACTTATTTTTAAATAAACTCCTGCCATTTATTTTTAAGTACCCTCAGTCATTTTCCCTGCTTTTAGTATGTTTGTGGTTCCCAACTAGAGGACAGGGGGAACAGACGGATTACCTGCCAATGTTCCTTTATGTCCAGAAGGTGGCAAAATGCTAGCTGTTTCAGAAACGGCGCTGCATGTGAGCAAGCCTGCTAAATCTATGAAGGAGGCAAGGTGGAAAATACAGCACCCAGGGCCGACGATGAGAGATCCAAAGAAACTTGAGCAGGAGACAGAGACAGAAAAAGAGACAGAGATAGGAAGATAGAGACAGAGCTGGGGGAGGAGACTTACACACAGAGAGACAGAAAGAGACACAGACAGACAGAGAGACAAAGAGAGAGGGAGATAGAGACAGCCCGAGGGAGACGGAGACAGAGCGGCGTGCGGATATGCACGCTGCTGTCCTCTGTCCCTCCTGCTCACTAATAGGGAACCCATATTTTAGTGCCCTTTTGTGCCACTGTGCTTTTAACTGCTGTTAAGATAAGGAATAATGTCCCCCCAGCTGTGCATAATAGTGCTGTAATTCCATCAAGGGGCTTTGATAACTTCATAAACCCTGACAGCCAAGCCTGAGTGGATTTTCATGTCACTGTAACACTGAGATGGAATTACAGCCTTAATTTACTGGGTGTACATTTTGGGGGTACATTACTGAATGTTAAATCCTGTTAAAAACAAATCAGCTGATGCCATCTGGCTGTTCCCATCTCATGGTGGCCTCCGAGCAACCACAGGACTCTGGGTCCTGGTTCTTCTTCACCCTGCTTCCTCCGACATTGGTTTCTTCCCCCGTCAGAATCACAGATTCCCCATCATTATCAGTATCTTATAGCTGCATAACTTAATTTGAACTTCACCGAGGTCTTTTGCACACAATGCTGTTAGCGTCCTGAGGATATCAGTACTCCCCAATCACACATCTGAAGTTAGGTTATTTGTGTTCCATGGAGCGAATGCCTGCAGGCTCTTAAGAATCAAAGCAATGTGTTCAGGGGGACCTTTCAGATCCCTCCAGAGGCTGCAGCAGCAGCGGCAGCAGGAGCAGAAGCAGAAGCAACAGCAACAGAAGCAGCAGCCGTTGCCTCCCCCTGCCTGTTCCCCTTACACCACTCTCTTCACACAGGCCCACCCTTCACAGTCTCTTTTATACCAATTCAAAATTTTAATTCACACGCCATAACTTAGAGCATTCTTGAAGGCATGTCACACATTGATGTTTGCCTGTCTGTTCCTCTAGCCACCTCTCAGTTTTTCTACATCCCAGTGACATTACTGGCGACATTATTCTTTTTGAAGTACTTAACTGTACGTGAGATGGCGTTTTTTCAGCCCATCGCAAGTAGCTTTCTGTCATTCTTTGGAGCCACCTCAGAAGAGTGTCAACTTTATGAAACCATATAGAAGTCCCTTTTCCAAATATGATTCATGTCCCTTGCTGGAGGGAAGCATACGTCTGTGGAAGAGATGGGTTACCGTTGGCCATCCAGGTTTCAACAGAATACATCTCAATCGAATCTAGCAAAGAAAAAGAGAGAATTGTTTTTTTTTTTGTGGCTTTGTTGTCATTTTGGACACAGTGTCCTGTGTTCTGTGTTTAATATAAATTTAGAGCAGCTCTGAAAATGTCACCACAGGGACTGTACACAGGGCAGTGGGTTGGGGCGGCGGCACCCTGGCCCAGCTGCTTGGTGACCAGTTGCCTAACGTTGATTCATTATTGAGTTGTTTCTCACCCGAGATGCGGAGTTGATCTTATCTGTCACACCCGAGTGCTTGCTGTGATCTCTAAATGCTTCAATCCACTTTGCTGGATAAAGGTTTGGTTTTATGAGTACTATGATGTTGGAAGCCCATAAAGTAACTTCCTTTGGAAGAGACTGTCTTGGGAATAGCCTGTTTTCTTGTAGCTTGGTTTTTCCTGTTGGCCCCTGGCTCTCTTGATTCTAATTTGAGGCTGACTTGGAAGCTGACCTGCGGGAGCTGTTCTCTTTGTCATAGTTCACATATTGCCATCATTTCCTTCTCACAGCCTAGTCCATGATCACGCTTCATAATCCAGGCCATGCCGAGACACATGGACTTTGGAGGCTGGCTTACTGAGTCTTTGAGCTAGGAAGTAAGGTCTTCTCTCTCACTTTCCGTGTCCTACGCCACATCTTCAGAGGCCTGCATGCTGACCATTGCACCACGGGGCCTAGCCTGCAATACCCATCTCTACGGGACAGCCTGGTGCAGTCACATGTGACCTTGAAACTTGCCAGTTGCTCTAACAGATTTCCTGTGAGGTAGTTAATATGTGCCCATTAAACACAAAGGCCTTGGCATCCTGGCAGCAGCCTGGCATACTTGCCTTGCATTTTCCAGTACGTTAAACAAAAAGACAAAAAGGCAGCAATGTATTTTCCCAAGAGAACAAGTGTCTCCAGAGGGCAAGGCTATTGGGACACAGGAAGAAGACAGGGCCCGGGCTCCTCCCTGCACAGTTATGAGTGAGCACTGCTGTCACTTAGAAAGTATGGTGCCCTGAAGAGCTGGAAGCCCAGATGGAGTGTGGGGGTGGGGTGGAAGGCTCCATTAACTTAACTGATGTGCAGAGGCCAGAGGGACACGGGGAATCTGGGAGCTGATCTGCTGAGAATGCCCCCGCAGGAGGGATGAAAAGGAGGCAGGTCTGCGTAATGCTGTTGGCTGGCAGGGTCAGACTTGTTCAGGAGCAGTAGCCATGGGGATAGTAGGAGGACGCAGATAAAGAATGGGGGCCGCATATTTGTCATGTGATCTGGAGGTTACTTGCACTTTGACTCTGCATAGACTGACTTTACAGACCTGGGGACAGCTGTCTTTAAGTTAGTGACATGCCCCTCTTTGAAATTTTCCTTTCTGACCACTGAGACCTAAGACATCTATTTTCCTCCCGCTGCTGGTACCAAGCCCAACCAAAGATCATGAGACGAGGGAAGAGAGTAGAGGTTTCCTCTTGTGCCCGCGTCTGCCTACTTTCTCTCTACCTATCCGGATGCTGTCCTTGATGCTCTGGGGATGAGCATTAGCTCTTGCTAGCGTGTCTTTGGTTGGTTGATTTGCATGAATCCCTTCTGTCATCACCTGTTCATCGTGCAGGGAGCATGTTATCTTTTTCCAAGATAGAAGCTAAGATGTGTTTGTCCCCTTTGACCTGAGCATTACGTTGCCGTGTGTATCCTCCCTACCCTAAAGGGGTGGCATATTTTATTACTCATCTTATTTGCAAAAAAAAGCAGATCATCACTAAGGCTGCGTATTTAAGTAACAATGCTCTTGAGAAGTTTTCTTCTACTCTATTTTTAATGACCTTTTTTTCTCAGCTCTCAAGTACATAGAGTTGAATTAACATTGTTAAGTGACTTCTGGGGTTGGAGCGCATGGTCTTCAATGGTGTGAGAAATGTTCTCTTTTGCTTTCTTTCTTTTCTCTTTATCTTCAATTCCCACTGCTGTTTCTAGGGTACTAAAATGAGAATATTTGGAAATCTGCACACTTCTTATAGAACTCAGGGTTAGTTGTATGGGAAGTGTAACCATGTTAGCCCCCGAGGAAAAGCCAACAGCCTTTTATTTATTTATTTATTTATTTATTTATTTATTTATTTTTATTTTTTGTTTTTTTCGAGACAGGGTTTTTCTGGTTTTGGAGCCTGTCCTGGAATTAGCTCTTGTAGACCAGGCTGGTCTCGAACTCACAGAGATCTGCCTGCCTCTGCCTCCCAAGTGCTGGGATTAAAGGCGTGCGCTACCACTGCCCAGCCCAACAGCCTTTTAAAGGGATAGTAAGCTTTCTGTGGCTGCTGCTATGTTTGAACAGCTCTGCTTGTGCACTTCAGGCAGGTGGGCCTTCTCAGGATCCCTATTCATAGTTTGTATCCATTTCTTAATGGTTTTGTCCTCTCTTTTGTTGATGCTCGTGGTTAGTATATGCATGTCTATTGAGAGAGGAAAGAAAGAGCTAACAATGTTTAAGTTATTATGAAGCCAAGAAAAAACAATGACTATTAGAAATGACTTAAATAAAAACTAGACGTAGGTGTGTGTGTGTGTGTGTGTGTGTGTGTGTATGTATGTATGTATGTGTGTGTGTTATGTGGGGAGGTGCATGTGATTTCCATCAAGGAGTCAAGGCACCTTTACCTGTCAATTCTGTGTGTTCAGAGTACATCCATTGCCTGTCCATGTTAAAATCACTTTTTAAGTCATATGCGTATGAACTTCACATGGGTATCACTGAAAGCCACCCTTTACTACTCTGTCTCTCTTTATCCCAGGTGCTCTTAGACTAGTGTATGCAAAAGGCAGCTGAATCCAGTTGTGATTGAGCTTAGTGGAACTGAAGGCCAGGAGGAAGCATCAGGGAGACCTGTCACCATATTCATAATAATTCTTATATTTTTCTCATGAGTCTAGCCTTTAATGGCAGAGAAATCTATCTAGTCCGTAATCAACTGAGCAGGGCTCATAGGGACTCACGGAGATGGAAGCAACAATCAGGGAGCCTGCATGGGTCTGTGTCAGGTCCTTTGCATATGCTGGGTTGTGTAGCTTGGTGTATTTATGAGACTCTTGGCAGTGGAAGTAAAAGAGTCTCTGACTCTTTTGCTTGTTCTTGGGACCCTTTCTTTTTAAATTGTGTTTTTGTCCAATCTTGGTATGAGTATTTGTGCCTAGTCTTTTTTCTACCTTGGTATCCCTGGGAGAACTACTTTTTTCCTGAAAGGAAATGGAAGAGAAATGGATCTGGTAGAGAAGGGAAGTGAGGGGCTGTGGGAGGAGTGGAAGGATAGGAAACTGCAGTTGGGATGTATTATGTGAGAGAAGAATACAGAAAAGATTACTGTGGGGGTAATTCTTCAGACATCCCCGGTGCCATACTTGGTCAACGTGCTTGTGCCCCCGATTTGCAAATGGACTCATTTGAGGCTATTTGTCTCTCCTGTCTTACGTTTTTCAATAGATCCAGAGGCCCGTCTTGTTCTGGGTAATGGTGCTTTATCCCTTTCTAGAGAGTGTGGCACCAAGGAAGTCATTCTGATTGAATTTCTGCTTTTCCTTGCTCACCCATAGCCTGGCCACTGACGTATAAAGCCAACCTTCCTACCTTAGGACTCTGGTTATCTGGGGCACTTCTGACCTGTGCAGGTAAGCCAATGGTGCCCACATCCTCACACAGTTCAATTCCAACAGATGGTCTTGGCACATCTTTAAAGACAAGGACAATGTCATAGTTCTTATGGGAGTTCTAAAGGAGTCAGTAGAGGGCCGTGTGTGTCACCTAATAAACTATTATCCACAAGTGAATACACAGAGAGAGCAAATATATACATTTAAATACAGAGATATGACTTGGGGGGACAGAGATATGACTCTGCTGTTAAAAGCACTTGTTGCTCTTACGAAGGATCCACTGTCCAGTTCTTAGCACCCACATGGTTTGCTAATGATCTGCAACTCCAATTCCAGAGCATCTGATGCCCTCTTATGACCTCAATGGGCACTGAGTACATGTGGTGAGCATAGGTACGTGGCTATGAAACACCCATACAAATATATATATATATATATCTTTGGTAATGGGCACATCATTCCTTTTACTTCTCAAATATTATAAAAGATTCTAACAAATTCCCTGGAAGATTCTTGATTAGAAATTTAATTGAATTAATTTTGTAGCTAACCAAACATTTCAGTTCCCGCCCATGGTGCTGGCTGAAGTTCAGACTCTATGTAACTAACTCAACTAACTCGTGAGTTTGGGGCTCTTCCCCTGGTCTTTCTCACAGGGTAAACATTTGGCCTTTGGTGAGTGTGCCTGGTTTCATTCCGTTGCTGTAACAAGTACTATGGCTCAAAACAACTTAGAGGAGAAGAGGGTCTGTTTTCACTTATAGGGTACATCCCATCGTTGAAGGAAGTCAGAGCAGGTACCCAAGCATGAACTTGAAGTAGAAACCACAGAGGAACGCTGCTTGGTAACTCATCCACAGGTTTGTGCCTAGTCAGCATTCTTATACAACCCAGGATTACCTGCCCAGACAATGGTGCCACCCACAGTAGGCCAGGCCTTTCTACAACAGTTAACAATTAAGACAATCCTTCACAGGATGTCCCCTAACCAATATGGTCTAGCCATTGAGACTCCCTTCGCAGGCGTTTTTTACCCTGGGTCAAGTTAATAAAATAGGACAGTGAGAAATTTTGAAGACCGTTCCATCTTCTCTGACCCTTTTCAACTTCCTGTTTCTTACACTTTACAACAGAAGGCATGATCATATGTTATGATCCTGGTACCAACTCTGTTAAACTCCAAGAGAGTTTGACTCTGTGGTTCTATTAGCAGACAGTGAGATGCCTCAAGATGTTCTAAACTATTCCATGCTGACCCGATAAGCGGCCAGTGTCCGATGACAGGGACAGATGACATTCAGATCAACGCCATAAATGTACAGAGCAATCATAGTAAGATACTGAAGTGTGAGTGCTTTGGTGGGGGCCAGTGGAGAAAGTTAAACATGCAGAAATCTATGGCCCTTGTTCTCGTGTGCGTTGGGAACTTTCCAAACTTCAGGGCATAGAAATCCCCGTTTTCCGTGACTTCCCAGACCCATCAGGGTCTCTGCTGACCTTTAGAAAGTGCAGCGCCTTCTTGCAGCCTCACAGCTAGCTATCCTAAGACCCAATTAACCCACACGATGCCTTTGGCTAATGATTTTGTTAAATCTCCCCACGAATCATTTCTTTCTCAGTCTTCACTAGGTTAGAGGTCTTTCTCTGCTGCAGATACTCTGTGTGTATATTTGGGGGAGGGGACTGGGAGGTGGAGACGTGTCTAAACCGAAAGAAATCACCCACCATTCTGCTTAGCAAGTGCTCAGGTCCAAACACTTCAGTGAGCACATGCGTGTTTGTATCAGTTTGATGGAATTAACAAACAGATAACAGAAGAGCCAGAACAATTGTGCGCCTTCATCCTTTACCAGAGCTGCTTTCTGCCGCCGTGTGCCGTGTCTCGGGAAACCTCAGGTTCAGACCAGACAGAACCACACTCTTCCTCTGTGCATGTTTATTTTTCTATGCCATTGCTTTTCTTCATAACAACCACCAACAATCTGGCCCCCAACACGTGTGATCTAGTCTAAAGACGTGTAGCATGAGGTCATGCTGAAACCCCGGCAACCCAAGCTTGCGTAGTGTCCGACAGATGTCTTGCACTGCTGTGTGTTCCTCGAACTTAACCCCATGCCATCCCTGTGAGATCAGTAAAGCCTCTGGGGCACCTAGACATACATCTTGGAAACTGTAACCCCAGCATCATATGAGAATTATTAGATCCATTATTAAAATCTATCAAATTTCAGAAGAATGGGAAATTCTGGTTTCAACTTAGCATTGGAGTTTTTTTTTTTCCCCCATGAGATCCCGTTCAGCATCCCCACATGTGAAACTTCCTCTCCACTCTAAGGGAACCTGGTGTTTAGGCTCAAACAGTGCTGCCCCTACCTTTGAACTACACACAACCTGCCTTTGGTACCGATCACATTAGCCCAAAGGCTGGTGAGCAGCGTCCCTCAATCACTGGCTTTTCAGCTTCCAGTTCCATTTGCTTGTGCAGTACCCCGAGTAAGAGAGAGCTGCTGCAGGTTGGAGGTATAGGAGATGGCCCTTCAGCACTGGGTCTACTTGCCCCACCCCTTGTCATTTGGGTGGTTTACTTCACCCCTTCGCTGTTTGTGAGCCACCGGGTGCATCACATGAACTAAGACCCCAGAATCCATCAACCACACGGCTGCAGTCACTGCCCGTCCCCTGTCGCTTTGTGGCTGGTTAATACCTTGACCTTTGCCTGTTTGCTGATGGGGCCTCATGATGTCACTAAGCTTTGGAAGCAAAGGTATTTTTAGCCTTCTTTCAATCTCTTCTTATTCTGATACAGATGGGGTTCCTGCTCTGGCTGCTTCCTCCTCCTTCTCTTCCTCTATTCCCTCCGCCCCTTCCTCATCTTCTCTGGCTGCTGGGGCTGCTTTTCTCGCCTTTCTTGGGAATCCCTTCTACTGCTTGCTCTTTGTGGCCATGTTTACACTGTGCTCTGGTTAGTTTGTCAACTTGACACAAGCTAGAGCCACCTGGGAAGAGGGAGCCTCAGTTGAGGGATTGCCTCCATCAGATGGGCTGGTGGGCAAGTCTACGGGGCCTTTTCTTAATTAATGATTGATCTGGGAGGGCCCAGCACACTGTTGGGGATGTCATCCCCAGCTGGTGACCCTGGGGTGTATAAGAAAGCAGGCTGAGCATGCTATGGGGAACATTGCCTCCATGGCCTCTGCTTCAGTTCCTGCCTCCAGATTCTTTTGTTGAGTTGATGCCCTGGCTTCCCTCAGTGATGGACTATAAACTCGAAGAACAAATAAATCTCCTCAAGTTTTACCATTGCCACAGAAGACAAACTAGAATACATTGTTTCCATTGGGATCTTTTGTTCTGAAGAGCTGAGCCCTGGACACTAAGCCCACTGGAAAAGGATGGTAGCTGCTAGCCAGTGGTGTCCCTGGATCCTAGGCCCCAATCCCTGGCATTTTTCTAACAGGAGGGCATATCGAGACTGAAAACTGACTGCTCCATGGTGCAGGCAGTGGAGAGTAAGGCTGAGCTCCATTTGGCCATCTTTGGCTCTTTCTTTGCTTCCTGCGACAGTAAGTGACTCTGAACGGCTAGTCCTCCCAGACTCAGACATCTTTCCTTTAGAGTTTTCTCCTCTGCCCATCTGCTCAACCCCCTTACTTCCTTGGCTCATACTTTGCCCTCTGCCTTTGACCCCAGCCTGTAAAATGTCCCTGCGGCTGTCACCAGTCAGGTAGATGCCCCATAGCTCCATGATATCAATAACTCCACTAGTGAAGCCAATGAGGTAATAGTCCCTGCAGCTCTAAATATAATTTAACAAGTTAAACACTGTAACATTGTGGTGAATGCGCTATTAAGGGACTGTAAATTGCTTACATAGCGTCAATAAACACAGTGCCCTCAAGCAAGGTGCTGTTAAGAGTTTATAATCTAAAGCAGCAGTTGAAGTATCACCCCGAGGCTCCAACTCCAAGTCAGATAAAAACAAAGGGGCTGAAGACTTTGCACAGTGCCAAGTGCACACAGGAACACCACACGCTTTAGGGGGTAATTACCTCGTGAACGCTTAATGTAGATTTGCCAAGAAACACATCTGTTATCAAATTTGCCAATGATTAATTTGAGTCCTCCCTTTCCCCAGAACGCAGGGGAGTGAAGGTGCCAGTAATACTTGGTATATGTGTCCCTCGCCAACTTCCCTTTCATGTCGCCTCCTTTTCTTAGGACGAGGACAAATATTTCCATGTACTCTCCCACGTTGGCGTGCATCCTTTGGGTTTGTGTGCAGCGGAAACCGTTTTGTGTAATTAGTTCTTGCTGGTGTTGCTGAAAAGGATGCAGAGTGTGTGTAAGTTCATCGTATATTTTAGAAGCAAGATAATTCATGTTTCAGATTTGCAAGCCCCCAAGCATCCTTCCCCATCACTGCCTTGTTCTTAGTGCCCCAACCCTTAGCCAAATCCTTTTACAGAACACACCCCTCTTCAGTCCCCTCCCTAGAACAGAGCTGCAGCCAACTGGTGACTAACCCTTTCTGTGCTTTCACTGCCCTCCAGAGTATTTGGTCTGGGGCTTTTGCATTTGATCATTAGACTGGGAAGCGCTTAGCATTTTACAAATATTACCTCATTAATCACCGTGACCATCAGCCCTGATAGTGTTTGCTGTGGATTTGAAAGTGATGGAGCAAAGAGCGTTCTGTGGTCAGGAGACTTGGGCAAGACTGTCTGGTAAAGGGAGAAATGGCAGCGGGAGGGAGCCACGAGCTCAGGTCTCGATGTCACAGTCACCACAGGGAACAGGTTAAGAGAGTGATCTCTTGTGCTTTCTGTGCAATTTGTTATTTCTAACGAGCTAGCAGAAAACATCTCAGCTCTAAGTGAGGTAAAAGGTTCATTTCCTATTTTGATTATAAAGGCCATCCTGGGATCATAGAAACTTAGATTGTGTTGCTCCTGGTCACTATGTATGTGATGCCCATGTCCTAAAGACAGGTGGTGTCATGAGAGAAGGCTATTTTATCGGAACAGCAATCAAAATGTCTTCTGTGACCACTGGCAGACAGTGTCTCTGTTCTCCTGTAATCTGCCCCCCTCCATGTGTGTGCGTGTCTGTGTATGCAGGCTCATGTGTGGGGCACATAAATAATGCGTAGATGTATGTTTGCATGTGCACATGTGTGGAAAGCAGAGACCAACCTAGGGTCTCTTCCTTTAGGAACCATTCTCCTTGTTTGTTGAGACAGGGTCTCTTCCTGTGACCTGGAGCTTGACAATTGGACTAGACTGGTTGGCTGGAAAGCCCTAAAGATGTTCCTGTCTCTGCCTCCCCTGTGCTTGAATTAAAAGCAAGCCTGGCTTTTTTAAAACAACAGCAACAACAAAACTGTGGGGCCAGAGAGTGCTTGCTCCACAGGCACTCGCTCCACTGAGAAGCTAAGTTACATGCTTACCCCTCTTCTGCTGCCTTGCCCCTGCCTCGATTGTCACATTCTTCTGAGGAGCCTATGGAAGTGTTCCCAGGCTCCATGCTACCCAGTTTCTCAGGCAGACAAGGTTTGGAAGATGAGCAGCGTGGGAGATGTTATGGGATGATCCACCAGGGACGGCTTTGGTTTGAGGGCCAACTTCACCATTCTTTGTTGTAAGGGATGAGGTAGGCAATTTACAGTGAAGTTTCTTACACATTCGATTACCGAAACCGCTTCCAGCTGGCCACGGCCTCTCCATTAGGAACTAGGCGGCTCTCCAGGAGATGTTTCCACTGGTGCCCGGCAGCCAAGCCAGCTCTCCCAGGATCTCGGAGTGGGGTGGGCGCCATTTACTTTCTTCCTTTCTTCTTGGGTTTAGATTTCATTCATTAAGACGATCCTGAAGGTGGGCTTCTTAAGTCTGTTGATACGTTATGAAAATCCTCAGATAAAATAATTTGTCAAGCAAGACTAATTCCATTTGTTTATTTTTTATTTTTTTTTGCAACTTTGGTTATTTTTTAGATTCTCTAACACCGCAGAAACCCCCTCCCTACCCCCACCTAATTTATTTCATAAAACACAATCCAAATATATCCTGGGAGATACACCATCGTTTTCCTTTTCTTTCAAGTAATGCATTCTTGTGTAAACATGTTGTTTATGAAAAGGGCCTTTCATGGATGCTTTGTGTTGCTTTTGCACAAGAAAATACATTTGAAAGGAATTCTCCCCAGCCTGGCATGTAATGTTTCATTAGCCCACATAACCTTGTTTATTTGCTTTTTACAATTTTATTTGGGAAAGGAAATCAATTTGCACCCCTGACATGCTGCCAGGTTCCTGTTTATAAGCACACAATAGGCAGCTCGGAGGGGGTAAGGATACATAGTTTAGGGTTTCAGCCCGGAGTGTGACACAGTCAGTATATGAAACCGTAGTGGCAGTTGACTTTTCCTGTCCCTGCAGCCGCACTCTGCTATTTAAACTTTTTTTTTCTCTTTTAATCAGAACGTTATCCAGTGTGCACGCAGTAAGAACTTAATCGTGCTGGGCGCTGGAAGTGCAAGGGGGAAGGCCAGCTGAGAGGCATGGACTCTTTGCTCTTTCCTCGCCGTGCTTTATCCTGCCGCCGTTCTTTTGTCTTGTTTTCAAGGACACTTTCAGGACCCTTACTTCAACTGAAGTAATCCTTTTCCTTCGCCCACAACCAGGCCAGTAATGGCCGGCATATAGTCCCCACAGCTTGACTAACATCTCCCTCCGCTCAGTGCCTCTCAGCTTTTCTTCCCCCACAAGATGAAGTCGTTTCTTAGCAGGTCAAACACATAAAGGTCCAAATGCCAATAGGAAATAAAAGTGTGAGACAGAATCTCTCATCAGCTAAACAAATCTGCTAAAAGAGTCAAGAGACCCACCCTCCAGTCCTGTCTTTGGGTGGATGTGGCCCTCAGGGCTCCATTTTTCTCACTGCTGAGGCCAAAGTCAGTCCCAAGGTTCTCTTGAATACCTTTCCCTCAGAATGTTCATAAAGGAGCCTTTAGCTCTTGCAATGCACTTCTTCCTGTCTTCTCAGTGTGCACACGGGCCCAGTATGAGATTTACCCATCTGAGGTCTTGTCCCCATTTCCTTGGGTAGCTCCATCTTTTGCTCAGCTTCCTGGGTGTCAGCGGTCTGCTTCCTGTGTTTGGAGTTTTCCTGTTCCTTCTCATTTTCCTAAATTCCAACCAAAACTGAGCCCCTAAATCCTGCATATTAGAGGTGTTGAAACGTTGCAGCCCAACACTATTTTGGCCTTAGAACTTTGCCTGGAGAAAGGAGAACATCCCTTTCCATGCGCCTTGTAATTCACAGGTCAGCTGTTAGCCATAGCCTCTCCTCTATGAAGGCAACGGGCTTTTTCAGGTTTTTCAGGGACCCTCTATTTAATTGAACACAGTATCAGATCTAGGTATGATCTGTATGTGAATCCAGAATGTTCACAGTAGTCAGGTGAAGGGGCAAGCAGGCTTGTTCAGCGCTTGGCTTCGAGGGGACCTTTGGACTTCGTCTGTGCTACAGGACACTCTTAAATTGGTGTAATTAGATCATGTCACAAAAGTTAAGACAGAAGACAGTAAGCCTTCTGTACTCTGTGTTCTGATCGAGCAGTGCTCGCTCCTTAGTCCTCCATCCTCCCGGTTCTGACCAAGCACTCATCACTCCATAGTCTCCCCTGGAGTTGTACATGACTGGCTTGAAGGCTCCACACACATTGCCTTCCTTCCCGTATGTTTCATGCCTCCCCGAGGCTTCTCTCCTGTGCCTTCATCAACTGCAGAATTGCGAAAGGATTTTGGAGTCAATGACCCCATGTGCACGATAAGACATCTGGGTTTAGAACAGGCTCAGCTCCTGGAAGGGAAGGGAGACTGGGCTTCATCTCTAAATGTTACTGTTCTGTAGGAAAGAGGATGGAGTTGGTGGAAACTTAGCCATCCAGAGATAGCAGCCCCTTGGCAACACCGCAGAGTTCTCACAGGCAAAGCTCCATCCGCAGAGGAAAGATCATCCAGGAACCTCAAGTGCTTTGTGGTTCGTTTCTTTTCTGCAGCACATGTTTTACCTGCAGATATAATCTTGGAAATGAATTCTGGTGCTCGAATTTTTGGGGGGAGGGGTTTTTTTCAAACCAATGTCAAATTTCAAATTCATCTGCAAGGCCCTGAAAATCATTTCGTAAGGTGACTAATAAAGTGTAGGAATGTCAGATATGTTGGAGAAACCTATTTCTTCATATAAATGCCTACAATTTGTTTATTGTACAGTAACCAGATGGTAAATAATAAACATGCACTACACACATACACACACATGTGCATGCACACACTCACACACACATGCACACACACGCATGCACACACACTCACTCATGCGCATACACACAACACACATCGATCTGAAAAAAAAGCAAGAAGATAAGCACACACACATGCACATATATCAGAGAACAAAGCTACGAGTCCCTTGGTCTAACAATTTACCAAAAGTTTCAGCAACGTCATCATGGCTCTTCTTGAGGTCTTCAACTTTCCTAGCATGGTTATTTTTGATTTGCAAACCTATCCTATTGTTTTTTTAATGTTTATTGAATAGCCAATAAGTCTGCCCAGTCTTGAAGCTGTCGTCAGAACATAATGAAATGTGAAGGAACTCAGGAGTGACTTAGAGTGTCCCAGTTACTGAAGGCCGATAGCCCAGGTATCACACCACAAAAACGTGAGGTTGCTAAGGGGAAGGCACCTAAATAAAAATCTCTCACGGCATTAGCACGTTGCTTAGCAAGTCAACCCATATATCCTGGTTGCCTAGGTAGAAACATGCGGTTCTGGATCCCTCTTCCTCTCCTGCACAGGAATTTTGGCAGAAAAGAGAGTTGTTCTCGGTCTGGCGATGGCTTTATGGTACATAAACACCAGGTGCCAAATTCTTCCTTCTGCGACTCTGGCATATAAAGCCCTTCTTATGCCAAGCCCAATTGTCTTGCCAGCAGGAATGTCGGCAAATAGGAAGCTGTGGCCTTAGAGGGAGACCTTGTTTGAAGGGTGTGTCCCCGAGTTCAGAGGAGTGATGCTTGTCTGGGCTCATCTCTGTGGGGTGGGGCTGGGTTACTTGAGCACACCACGGGACAGGAGCACATCTTAACTCTGCCTTCTATTGTTTTTTTTCTGTCCAATGAGAAGCTCTGAATCATGAGTAAATGAAGTAAGTTTATATTGTTACTAGGTGACCTTAGACACTAGGCAATAAAGTTGGATATCTTAAGTTTTTCCGTTATGACAGGTGGGCTGGAGCAGAAAGACAACGTATGCCTGTCTCTCAAGCCAATCTTGCTCTTTTGGGGCCCCTTGAACACAATAAGAATATATATATATATTTGTATGTATATGTATGTATAATATACAGAAATCATAGTTTTATTTCTCTATGGAAAAATAAAAATGATTGGACCATTTCTTTCCCTCCCATTCATTTTTTTCTTGTATTGATTTTCTCTAGTGAGACAGTGTATTACAAATAGCTTGTCTGTGAAATAAAAGTAATGCATAGTTTACTAAACATGTAATTACATTGGACAGTTTTGATTGTAGATCCAAGCCTGCTTCCACTCTGTCTTGAAAGTCTCCCCGCAGACTGGAACGATGATGTGATGGTGTCCTGGTGGAGGAGGAGGAGGTTTTAGAGGAGAGCATGGTAGCAACAGAGGGCAGGATATTAGATAGGAAAACAAATTTGTGCTTTTAGAAGGTGATTTAAAAACCATGAGGTCTGAGGGAGCAAACTCATCGACGACCTTGGTGGGAAAAACAGAGTTCGTTGGTGTTTTGTGTGGTTTTCTCATCTGAAGTCATTGTTTTCGGCACAGGAATCGGAAGTGTGGTGTGTTCCGCTTGGAAGATGCGATGAGGATGTCATGAATGGGAAAGGATGGGCTGGGGCAATCAGAGAAACAGAGTTGTGATTGTCTGTGAGATGGTCAGGAATCTCATTAGAAGTAGAGCAAGTGCCTGGGAGAGGAGGGAGCAGAGCAGGTAGAGGCCACTGGCCCGCAGGGACAGTCGGTGTCTGGTCTCGAGGACATTAGGACAAATGGAATCACAATGGTCATAGGTGACATCTTAGCCACACTGAAAATGGAAGCTACCTCACAGGCTCTCGTCCACTTCTCTGCAGCCCTGAGGATCTGGAAAATCCAAGATACTGCTGGCAGAAGCGTGTAAAATCTGGTCTTAATATTCAGACAGGAGGTCCAGAAGCTTCACTGGGGACTGTTACAGTCAGTCAGTTGTGACTAGTCTTTCCTATGCTGTATGGCAAATGCTGTTTCGCTTGCCGTGCTCAAGAGAAAAATGTTACTTCACTATATTCTTAGCTTGTCATCAAACATGGCAAACCAGATGTCTCCCTGACTCTGTCTTGCATTACTCAGTTTGGTTTTGTTTGGCTTTCAAGACTGAACAAGCCAGCTGGCGTGGCAATTGCAAGGCACCTTTCCTCCAGGAAAACAGGTGATTGCCAAAATAGAAAAAGGCTGCCGAGTCCAGATGGGTCCTTAGACCAGCACCGCAGCAGCTCCGTTCCCCAGTACCAAACAATTTACAAAGCCAGGCTATTCACAGAGAGCCACTTGACGGGTTCTACCAGCCCCAGATGAAGTACCAGCAACTCATTCTCTATTGTCTCAGAGGAGGAAGCCTTGCAGCACGCTTCCTTGCCACGGAGGCAAGCCTGTCTAGTTTGTGGTCAGGCCATCCCATTTCCAAAGGCTCAAAAAGGCAGATGCCTAACCAGAGCTCCAGGCAAGGTGGTCTTCCAGAAATTTCTTGGTAGTAGACCAAAGCTTCCCAGGTTTTTAGGCCAACAAAGAATAGGAGTTGAGAAAGAGGGTCTGGGGGAAGTGGGGAGCAAAGGTGTGACTTCTCTCAAGTCAGTGATATCCCGTGTGGTTTCCAAGAGGGTGTGATGGTTTTGTTTCAAGAGTTTGTGACTCTTGTTGCCAAACTGGAGAGCATCAGCATCCTCGTGGTTGTATGATACATGCTCTTATTTGAGTTGACAAAGTTCTGGTTAGGAAGGAAGGGAGGTTACCTTGGTAATGCCCAGAACTAGCCACCTACATCTTATACCACTGCTAGGTTATTGGCGACTGCTCTCCATTGTCTTGCATGCTTTGCTCCCCTTGTGACATGACCCTTTTGTCCTCTAAGCCATGAAGGTATGAGAGCCTGCCAAGGTCAGGGCCACCATCTGCTTATCTTCCCCACACCTTCTCTGGGACTCCAGGTCCTCACTTGCTTCTGATCCTTGCCTTTGGATTTTCCCAGTCTGTGTTCACTTCAGTTGGTGGCTCTGGTTGAAGCTGATTACAGAGGGCCTCGGAGGAGACTGCTGAGCAACGTGTTAGCTGCACGTGCTGAAGTCTTAGGAGGAGGGAAGGCAGCACTTGCCATCTCTTCCTATTAGGATCTCAGCCTTAAAGTGACAGTGTGCGCAACCGGAGCAATAGGAAGTTGGGTCTTTGTACTTGTGCGACATTATCTCAGAAGCTGTAACTCATCTCTTAGCTCAAGCAGCAGATGGTTTCTTCTGTGTCGGTCACGGAAATAGGGTAGCAGCGAGAGAAGCAAAGGAGATGAGCGCTTTCCTGGGAGTCACAGTACCAAATGTGCCATGAAAACTGGGTTTCAAAGAACACTGGAAAAGTGATGTCCAAGGTAAACCTGGAAAGAGAGAGGTGGGGAGTCATGCTGAGAATAAGGGGTCGTCAGAAGAGGGGGCGGAAAGGTCGAATCTAGACACCGTGTCCTTTAGGAAAGCTGATGGAGTAACCCCTCTCCCAAGCACTACTGTTTATGTTACCTTTATGTTCAAAGGAAGCAAGGGTGAGCATCCTCATCTAGTGTGTGAGAAAATGCTATTGAATAGTTTCCAAACAGTATGTGACGGAGCAGAGAGGGCCTCTGAGCATGCTCAAGACATAGTGTGGAGGCGACAGTCTTCATATACAGGTCTCCTGGTGGCTAGAAGAGAGAGGCTTGAGTGGAGGGTTAGAGCCGACAGTGGCAAGAGTGAGCTGAGATAGAAAGTCTTGAGGACGAGGCTAAGAACGGGCTTTGCATAGAAGAGATTCTAAGCTGTAGGCTTTGGAACTGGGAGGAGAACCAAGAGAGTGCAAGGTTATGTTAGTTCATCGCACGGTCTGGGAGGGACCAGAAGAGTTACAAACTGGAATGATAGTTTGAAGCTGAAGGAACAGACAAGGAGACACAGCCCTCCAGAACCAGTACTAAAATATGGCAGGGTGGGTGTTGGAATCATTAAAGCAAAATTGCCAAACTGGAGGCATTAAGTGAGATCATGTGCTTAGCTTAGCGGTGGCTTGTGAGCAGGCCTGTTGACTAGCCTGCTCTCCATCAAAGGGCAGACCGTCAGCCGTTGGAGACGCATCTTCGTTTCTGTTGTATGTGTGCCGATGTTAGATATTCCTCTGGCCAGGTGTTTGTCATCTACTCCTTCTCTTCGTTGCCTCCCTAACCCCATGAGCTACTGGCAGCAGTAAGAGGCCTGGTTTTATTTTTCTTTTCATTTGCACAGCACTAACTGTTGACTTACTCAGCAAATGTGTTAGGTCAATCCCCACCCTTGTCATCGAAGCATTCAAAACAGGAAGTAACAGGATGGCCTTAAACATACATGAATGCCAGCGTGGCGCAAGAGTTTTGACAGAAGGATGCAGGGACTAAGGCAGAGAGCACCTTAGTGGTCGGGGATGCGGCAGAGCTGCTGTTATCATTGGTAACCATGGTGATAATGGTACTTACAGTGGAAGCTATAAGGATACTAACTGTAGCCAACAGGCCAACATGGCATTAAGCACTGTACTTACATCACCTAATTATATCCTTACAAAAAACTTTTTAGGGTAGGGTTTTTCCCATTTCACAAATGAGAAATCTGAAGCACACAGATACTACAGCTGTGCTTAAGAACATACGACACTTGCTCACTTACTAACTGTATATGTGGCGTGGCTACAGAGCACACATCATGGAGACAGGCACTGACTGTTCTTAAGAAGATACGGTTCTCCCTCGAAGTGTGAAGAGGGCAGGACAGGAGGGCAGAGCGAGGAGACGCGAAGCAGATAACAGGAAAGGGGCTGAAGGCTCCACAGAGGAAACAGTCTGAATCTTGAGGAATGGATTGACTACAGAGGAACCACTACCTGCGAAGGTGAAGCTGCATCCAGCTGTTAGGAAGCACTGAGTCCTGTGTGTGAATGGGATGGGGGAGGATCTGGGAGGGAGCAGGCTGCTGGATAATAATATCTAGGTTGGTGGGGGCATCTTGTGAACCTTTTGGAGGCAAATGCAGAAGGTACTAGATAGCCTACGGAAGTCCTTCCAGGCCACAACAGAATGAGCAGCTGTCTGGAAGATTCTGAGAACTGAGGAATCCCATCAGTGAGTGGTGCCATCAGATCACATTTGATGGCTCGAGCCTTTTTTTTTTTTTGTAATGCCCTTATGAGTCCAGGTACAGCAGCCGCTGGCAATGGCTCTGTTCTAATTCTAGGGTGTGAGTACAGCAGAGAGGAGTTTTTTCTTTTAATATATGGGGATTAGTTCAGTTTGTCTTACTAATAATAAGACAACACAACACCACAGAATTGGTAAGTGATATCTTAGGGGAACAGGTACATTTTTGGTTAACGTTCTGGGTGTCCATGGTCAAGCTTGTATCTTCTTGTTGACAGGGTCCTGAGAAGGACCCATGGCCAGAGACAGCCATGCATGAGCCTACACCCTCTGACACCTTTTCTTATTAAACCACAAGGATTCAGCCATGAAGCCCCATCCTGCACTTGTGAGTCATCATGAAAGGCTCACCTCTCAATATCAGAGTAGGATTAAATTCTGCCTTCTTATTCCCTCCCAATGGGAAGGAAATTCCAGCACATGAGCCCTTGGAGGCACACAAACCATATCCAAGTCACAACACCACGCAGATATATGATGTGGAAACAGTGGAGGTAATGAAGAAGGTGAGAACAGACCCACGGATAGTTCTAGGTGTCTGACTCTATAACGGAAGGGGTGGGGCCTTTGGGAGACACCTGGAAACTTTCTCACAGTCAAGGGTGGCACCTGAGAAGATGTTTATTGTCTGGGGCATTTTACTATGGTATTAAATGAGTAGTTATAAACTGTACCCAGGAAGAGCTCAGGTGCTCCACCCCGGCACTAGGGCAAATCACAGAGATCTGCAGATGCAGGAGAGCGGAACCCTTTGGGTGGGTGTGCGTTCTGGATCATACAGGCTCCAGACCGTCAGGGCCCCTGAGGGAACCACGGAGGGTTCCAGAAGCCATGTGCAAGCTTTTCTCACTTGCCTACTATAACAGCATCTTCTCCCAGTTCAGAGCAAGCATAAGCCTCAGACGAGGACACTGGTCTTTGGGATAAATTAATGGTGTCACCCCAAGCGTGTCCACATATGGAGGTGCTGGTGGAGACACGGACCTGTACGACTGGTGCGACACACTGTGATTCTCTGGATGCAGAGCAGCGTTATTGACGTCTCTGTGACGCTCGTGTGAGGAGCATCGACACATTGATGGTTTGCCATGACCTTTTCCAGAATGAAATATTCTCACTACAAGGCAATTGCAACATCTCGGCTTCCTGCTGAGGACTCATTTATAGATCTGAACACCTGGCTCTAAGCTGTTCTCATCAGTCTTTCTGTCCTCGCTTTTCTCATCTCTAAAATGGGGCTGTTCACATTATCTACCTCTTGACTGACGGTCAGCTTTGAATGGATTTTCTTACATATGGTTTTGTTGTGTAAGTGCTGGTCATTATTGAAATGATTCCTTTGCTTATTAATCATGGGGTTAGTTATGAGAAGGCGCTCCCCCCCTCTGAGCTTCATGGTAATTTACTACAAGGAAAGCGACACGCATTTGCTATTGCTAACCGTGCTGGGATAGTAGCTATGTCTCACGTGCGCTTGGCTGCAAGCCTGTCGTTAGACGGTTATCTCTGTTGTAAATCGAGGATGGTAGGGTTCAGAGAACTAAAATAACACGCCCAAGTGATACAGAGCTGATGTGGACATGACCCGATGTCTAGCCGATCTCAGGCTCAGGCTTCCCCTGTAACCTTGTCTCTCTTCAAATGCTTCAGCAGCAAACTCGGACAAAGTAAAGCTTCTACTTGCCGCTCCAGGCTGGAGTTTTCCCAGACCCCTGCCCTCCCCTCTTCCTTCTCCTTCCTGAAGAAGTTACAGGGTGTGCTTTCTCAGCCTGTGCATCCTGCTCTATCCCACTATGGTGTGGAGAGTGCAATCTAGAGAGAGAGCTATGGAGAGAAAGGAGTCAGCCTAGGTGGACCTTGGGGCTTTTCCCATTTTGTGTCTCTTCCATTTCTTCATTATACCCCCATCCTCCCAGCAAGACTGCCACCAAATAGTGACAGCTACTGAAAACCCCAAAGAGAAAACCGCGCCCACGATCCTCTTCCCTATACCCCGAGGCCTGGTACCATCTAGAGGGATGGAACTGCTGCTATTCTGTGAATGTCTTAGACATCTTTTGGATGCGGTTCATGGACATTTAGCTCTGGGAGGTTCTGGAAGTCTTCATAACTTCCCCGGGCATCATTAAAATGCAGACAACCCCAAGATTGCACAACTTGGCTTGTAAATGCGCATCAAGGATGACCCTGAATCTTTATGAAGAAACTTGTAAAGCCTCCACACCTGGGCAGTTGGATAGAATGTAGATTTGAAGATAATATTTTAGAGTCGTGTGGGAATCTTCCTTGGTTGGACTGTGCATGCTAACCTTTACTTTCAGTTGTGGGCCACTTCCCCTCATCCTTCATTAACACACCCTGAAATTATAGTTATTTTTTTTAAGAACATAGATGTGCATTCTTATACACTGTTTTTTTTTTTTGCATTTTGTGCTCCAAGTCCATGCATGTAGAAAGTCAATTACCACTCTACCTCAAGCTCACTGACTATGCAATCAAGACTCATTACTCCCCTGGTTCTCATCCCATTCACACTCTGCATGCCTCAGAAGACCAATGGATGGGAAGCCAAGCCTTTCAGGGCAAGAAGGAGGGAGATGTCAAGGACAAGCTGAGGAGTATTAGCCAAAGAGGAAGAAAGTTAGGCAAAGACTGTTTTTAGAGTCAGTCTATGGAGCCTTGTCTCTGATGACTGGGAGACCACACGGTCGCTAGATCCCTTCCCTCTGCTGTCATCATTGAAAGGTCCACTTCCACAAAAGCTTATGGTTATAGAGAAAAATATCAGGTTGTAATCCAATGAATCACAGCCCCAAATGTCTGTTTTGAATATTTAGTGACTCATAAGATGTAGCTGCAGAGACTTGTGGAGTGCCAAAGCTGGAGAAATAATAAACCATGTGGTCCAGGGCTGCCTAACTCCTGTCCAATGTTGAGGGTATTGAGCGTGAGGTTGCTGAGTGATTGACCTAGGTTACGTGGCAACTAGGCAGCAATGGGGAAGATTGGGATGGGGAAGCCTACTGACTCTCAAGCCAGTACAGTTTCAAAGGTAGTATATGTACCTGATCATCTAAACGATGTCAACCCAAGTATGATCCATGTAAATGAAGGTGCCTTAGCCATGGGAGAGATACGAAGGTCATCCTGTGCTATTTCCCTCCTGATGCAAGAATCCTGTCGTGAACATCCCTGACCATGGATGATGGTCATTCATCCTGGCTTACTCCAGGCCCAGGGAGCTGGGTATTTTATGGAATATTTTATTTTGTTTTTGAATATCTCTACATACTAATAAAATCACTCTGACATAAGGTCAATTTTATAGTTTTGAAGTATTGACTCATAAATTTGAGGGTGTCCAGAGGTCAGTGGCATCATAGGTGATGGTGACTTTTGCTTCTTAAAATGAAAGCAATGATGCTCACCTTGTAGGATCATCATAAGGACTAGTGATGTGGTCTATGAAGTATCGGACATAGTGCCTGCTTCAACATAGATTCTCAAGTTGTAGTTATAATTGATTTCTGAGCATCGTGATTCCATGTTCTGAAATTATGCCCTCTGGAGCGATGCAGACTGTGTCTAATCCTGCAAATATTTAAAGGCATTTAGTGTGGCCCTCGAGGTCTTCCCTCTCCAGACTAAATATTCCCTGCTTCCTCGGCCATTCTTCCTGCAATGCATTTTGAACGCGTTCACTACTCTCATTTGTCAATTTCTCCCTTCAAATGTGGTGGCCAAATGTGGTCAGGCCCACGTACCCTACTGTGGAAGAATTACTTCCCCTGATCAGGACGTTTCACTTCTAAAACAACCTAGATTTATGTTAGCATTTTTGGAAGCCAGATCACACAGTTGGCTCGAGGAAAACCTGATTCTGCTTTCCAGAACACGAGCTGGGTCTCCAACTTTGTGTCAGCCGCAGATTTGACAAGCACGAGTTTTATATCTTCATCCAAACTGTTGATAAAGATGTCGAACAAGGAAAGGCCAAAGGCCGAACTTCGGTGCACACATCTGATCCTGGTCTGCAGACTGACATCCATCCGGTGTCATCTGTTTGGTGGCGTTGTTTCTCTAGCTTCAAATCTGCCCACCTGCACGATTGACAATAACTTAGTCAGATAATATGCTCCTTGTGTTTTTGAAATTGGATGTTGAGTTTATGTGGATGTAAAATGCTATTCTTTTATCAATAAAGATGGGTTTGAGATCTATAATTGGGACAATGTGAGCTCCGAAAATAATTTCACATTTGAATTCCTACGTAATGCTTAAAGGAAACAGTCACCTTCTCTAAATGTGAAATGAGAGTGTCTTTGCCAGATTGTTTATTTTCCCAAAATGTTTTAAAATCGCTCTTTGGGTCTAGGGGAAGAAGGCTAGATAGCATGCACACTTTATGTGTGTAAATTGGGAAATGGTGAAAATATAATTCAGGAGTCATCTTACAGAGACCTCAGAGACAAAGAGACTTCTGAAAATTGTTGCCGGGGAAGGATATCAGACTTCTTCCTAGATAGTAATTATTTTCTATTTATTGCTCCTCAGAAAAAGCTTTGGCATCTTGGGGTGAAACCTTTTCTTCTGATCTGACATGCCGTGCTCTCACAAAAGCCAACCATGTTCCTTGGGGCGCAGCCTGAGCCTAGTCTTCCTTGGTTTATGTGTAGACATAAAGACGGTTGCTGGTCATTCGTAGCAAAGCATTCGGGGTTCAGATGCTCACCACTCGGGATGCTTTGAGTGTCTTCCCAAGGTTTTCCTTTCAAGTTTTCTTCTGGTTTGTGATCTCCTGCCCATGATTGACCAAGTTCCTTAAAATCTGAAACTCAGATGCTGCCAGCATGCTTTCTGGAAGGTGAGCAGATGAGATGCTGGCGCTCTCAAAAGCTGATTAGTAAACAGAGGTGTGAGGCTCAACAATCTGAGTATCCTGGGAATTCTGTCCAGTAGGTCACTAGGCTGTCACCTGTGATGTGGTGATGGAGTCACAGTGGAGAGTGAAATCAGGTTTAGTTTCTACTCTCGCTGTGGTTGCAAGTGATAGCAGGAAGAGTGAATAATCACAAAATTAAGCACATTTATAACCTTTTTGTAATGATTTATTTATTCATTATGTATAGTGTTTTGCCTGCATGCCAGAAGAGGGCACCAGATCTCATTATAGATGGTTGCGAGCCACCATATGGTTGCTGGGACTTGAACTCAGGACCCCTGGAAGAGCAGGCAGTGCTCTTAACCACTGAGCCATCTCTCCAGCTCCAGCACGTTTATACTCTTTTAAAAATCCCTCTAAAGGGAGAAGTCCCCATCACTAGGGAAGGGTGGAAGACTTCCCACGGAATGACCAGTCTGAGAGTTGAAGGTGAAGTCCGAACAAGAGCATTGGTGTCCAACAAAACAAAACAGCCAAGCAAAAATCATATTACAAGGTCTGGTACTGACATGAAGTAGTATCAGAATGAGGGCAGGAGAATTCCGGAAAAGTGGGAGGAGGCACCAAAACTGGAACAAAGATGGGATTAGATGAACTGCTTAGTAGGAAGGATCCCCCAACAGCTGGGGAGGGAGGTCACAAACAGTGCTATTGGCGTATTTCAAAGCAAAGAAGTCAAGCAGCGACTTAGGGTGGGGATGCATACTGCACTGTGTGTAGTGTGGTAGGTTATACATTTTGAAGAAATCTCAGCGTGGTAACATGGGAAGGAAGAGAAAGAAGAGCCAGATAGAGCGAATAAAGTCTGAAGTCTCCCACGACAGGGCAGGAGATGACGGTAGTTCAGTATAGGTTTCTGGAAGAAGGCATGGGGATATAGAAAGAGGAGGGATGCTTGGGGGTAAACGGGCAGAATTTGGAGCTGCATCTGGGCATGGCAGAAAAGAGGAGTCCTGGGTAACTCCAGAGACCTCACACGTTTCATGGTCTCCTCTGTGCGTGTATAGATGTGGTTCTAGACATCAAACAGTACTTTAGTGATCCAGGGCGGAAACAGCATAATGCCATTATAAAGACTGAATCAGAACTCTCCCAGACTTTGGACCTATTATTGAAATATAGGTGACTATAAGCAATATGAGACATTTGAGTATCATTGAGGAGCTAAACAACACAAGAGATTGCTCACACAGTTTCTGGAGCTGGAGATAGAAGGGTATTAGGGCGTACTTTTGAGTGAGAAGACCAACAAATGATCTTGATTTTTATCATTGTAGTGGCCCTTGATGTCTTTAGATCCTGTAAAGGAAAATACAGCAAATCCTTGCCTACGTGACCATATGACTCTTCACACCATTCCCTTCCTTTTCCCTTTGCCTGGCCACAGTGTTTCCCCATGCCAGGAAAACCATCAAGTGTGTTGGAGGGGCCTTAGATTGTGTGTGTGTGTGTGTGTGTGTGTGTGTGTGTGTGTGTGTGTGTGTGTGTATGTGTATGCCTTTGGGATCCTGTGACAACACAGTCAGCTCTCAATCTGAGCCAGGTGCCCGTTTCCCATCTGGACTCCTTACAAATTGTGTGGTCAGGGCTCAGAAGTCAGAAACCTGGGAAAGGTGCCACGTGATGGGTGCAGCCACCCCCCAATGCCTTCCATGTTAACACCATCATTTAACACATAGTGCAGGAAATCCTGCTCTTTGCAGAAGAAATTCAAAGGGCCACTTCCCAATCTCCTGGGTAACATTGATTCGTTTTCCTTGCTAACACTGAAGTGTGGACAGATATATCCCTTTTTCCCTCAAGTGGATTGCAAGGGACACCCCATTGCTCTCCCCCCACCGCACCCCATCTTCAACCCACTATCCAACTGATCTCTCGAAGCCCCTTACCCTTCTGGACTGAAGGATGGTACCTCCTGCACAGGGGTCTGCCTTGGACCGTTGCCTATGAGTGGTTGGCCATTCACTTTCTCTTCCTTTGCTAGGCTCTGACTCTGTTTCATCTTAGCCCCAGTGCCCTGATCAACCTTTTCCTCCCTTCATGTGCATTCTATCCTGTGGTCCCACTAGCTTGCTTTTCTACTTAACCATTTAACCCAATTTTATTTCAGCTTACTTCTGAAATTCAAACAACATGACTTCCATGGGAGTCATCAGAAATCAATGCATGACAGTAGTCTGTTGTGTGGCTCAGACAATGTATGTGTTCCTTCTTTAGTTCATCTGGACAGCAGCATTTGTTGAAGGGCCACTCTGATCCATGCACCACCATTCCCTAGTCTGGAGGGCCGGATCACTGTTCTATATTCTCTTATTCCATACGGTGCTCAGAGGGAGATTTATGGAGACCGAGCCGTATGATGCAAGTGTTATCCTTGTCATTGGATTCCCGGTGCTCTGATCTGATCTATTAGAACCATCCCTCCACACCCCATAGCTTGTTCAGCACCCCAATTATAATCTAGGAAAGTGTTGGTTTCCCGGAAAAAGTGGTTGTAGTATTGCAGTACTGAGAACAAGGAAGCCAACAATTGGGTGCAACGCTGTGCGAAGGAGGATGGGGAACTCAATCCATCCGATCACGGCATTCTGTCTACACCCTATGCTAGTGCAGTGTGTGTTACCGAGTCAGACAGGTATACACTAATCCTCCCGCCCTCCACCATCTGAGCCTGCCTTCAGGATGGCTGGCGGCAGATTGCTCAGCAAACGTCAGCGCATTTCCTCTGGTGCTTTACTCTTTGGTAAGTAATCATTTGTTTTAACCCCCTCAGAACTGTGGTTATATATAGGCAAGATCAATGAACTCACACCTTGCCGGAAGCCATAACCTTGTGACGTGACCAGATTTCCAACTCGGCTATGGAGGGCTGGGGAGTAGGTGAGACTTTGGCTCCTTCTGATCTTTCTCCTCTGTCTTCTCTGGGCAGAATATCTCCATGCATAATGCGGTTGGAGGGACCATGACGGGACCTGGAGCTCACCAGCTGGGCAACACCCGGATGCCCAACCACGACACCAGTGTTGTGATTCAACAAGCTATGCCGTCGCCCCAGTCTAGCTCAGTCATCACGCAGGCTCCCTCTACCAACCGCCAGATCGGGTAAGGAGACTTCCTCGTTGTCCCTGGAGACGCTCCGGCAATCTTTTGAATATTCTGCTATTTTGGGACTTGGGCCTGTTGTTTTGCCTGTGTGATATGATGCTGCCAAGAGGTCAGAGGGACACTTTTGATGAGAGGAGGGAGGAGTCTCCATTTGCTGGGAGCTCATTTAATCCTGGATGTCAAGGGGAAAGCTTTTCATTCTGTGACTTCATTTTTTTTTTAAATAAGATTTCTGAATGACAGGCAGAAATCGCGGGTGTCGACCACAGAAGAGTGCTCAGGCAAATATTTGGTACCAACAGAGAGAAGTTCTGCCAGCCCAGGCTCCTCCTTCCAGTGTGCTCCCCTCCCCTTCCTGGGAGTTTTGCAATTGCTTGGCTAGGTTCACCTGTAAACTCCATCGTTGCCTTTCCCCCCTGTCTTTCTTCCTCGTTCTCGTTATTTTTTTTATCAGACCTCACCCCAAGCCTCTTCATTGGCCCATAATTACTCCTGTCACAGAAAAAAAACAATGTAACCAGGCCCTATTTCTTTTCATCTATGGAGCAAGACAATATTGAGACATTGAGGAAGACTGGCAAAAGTGTCTTGACACCCATATCACGGGATGGAAATTGTTCTTGCTTCTTCCTATCATGTGACTGGTCCAGCCCCTTGCCATGCAGAGTGTGGTCTGACCATCTGCAATGTGGGTATTACCCAACAGCTTCTTAGGAATACAGCATCCCGCACCCCACTTACATCTCTCCAGAAGGAGGATGCAGTGTGTTTCCAACCTCTAAAGAGTTAAGAAGATGCGGAAGCATGCGGGCTCTTGGGGAGGAGACACTGACTTGTTAAGTGTACCCTGCTGGGTGCTGACCACTGGCTGCCCTGTGTCCCCAGAACTGTCTGCCGAAACCAGAAGGGGAACTGGCTGTGGTGGGTACATGCATCAGAAGGCAGTCTGACTTTTCACCACTGGCTGTGGTGACCTAAAACAAATTTAGATGCTTCCTTACAATTTTTCCACGCATGTCCCCTGAGAGCAACAGTGGGCACAGGGAGCAGTCTTATCTTACTCTTTGAGTGCTCTAGAATAGGGATCTGTCTCTCAGGATTCTCAGTTCATAGGAAGGACACCTGCCCTGAAACCAGAGCTGTGGGGAACGACTCTTCTCTTTGTCATGGGCGTGTTTGGTGGTTCGTTCCAAGCGCGGACAGTGAGGGTGGGTGGTGGGATGCTTCCTGTTGCTTCAAGACGCTGGCATGGCTGTAGCACGTCCCCCCTGAAAAAGACGTCTTCTCAAGCAACTTGGGAAGCAAGTATGGCCACTGTATCTAAACCGCAGCATTCTGGGAGGGTGATTTGGCTTCATTCATGGCGGTGTCTAAGTCTCAAGGGACTCCTTCTCTCTTGGGCCTTGGCTGTGGGCAGAAAATTCACAGCTGGGCCAGCTAATTATAATTATTTTATTTTTCTTTCAAGGGGGGAAGCATAAAACGCGCTCAAGTTTACTAGCAGTTTTACAGCATTCCTTCCCCCCGCCCCCTGCAGCGCCCTGCCTGCCCCTTGTCCCCTCGCCCACAGCCCTCTCTGAGGCCCTTAGTGGTCCCCATTGTTAATGCAGCCCTGGGTTTTATGGAGCAATCCCTTTAAGACTAGCACTAAATTTTAAGATGGGCATCGACGCTGTCAATAATTTACCCAGCTGGCCCGAGACTGTACATTTTGGGTGACATTCGTAGGCTGCGTCACTCTGCCATTTATCCTGCTTCTTGGAGGCATTGTGAGTCTCTCCTGGCGTGTTCTAGGAGATAATTGTGGCTTTTTGGACTCCATCTTCATCACCCAGCTTGAGGGAGGCTGTTTCTTTTCTCCAGATCCCTCCCTGTCGCGCTTACTCTGTTGATTCAAGACCCCCACATCCTGTCACTTGCTCCGCTTCTCCATGTGATGCAGCCAAAGCCCTGCCCAGATGAGCGGGAGGTTCAGCAAGCCCCAGCCCTGCCCTTCTTACCAGCAGATTGTGTATGGAACCCTAGGTGGTAACATTTGGAGATGGCTCTTTTATTTCCCTCAGCAAAGAGGAAATGAGTGCTCATTTTAAAACGCGAGTTCCCTCGGGAGACGGCTGCAAGTGAGCGTTTGAAATTTGCAGATAGCTTTTTAAAAAGCCTAACGTGTGTGTGTGTGTGTGTGTGTGTGTGTGTGTGTGTGGTGTGATATGCATGCCCGTGTATGTGCACATGCACGAGCGTACAGAACCATATTGTAGTAATATTCTGATTTTTATCACAACCTCAAATATTTAAGTGTCAAAATCTGGCCAAGCCACCTGCAAATGTTTGTCATGGCTATTGGCCAACAAAAACAGCACACAGCAATGAAAGTCTTCATTCAGGCTCAGTGCTGAAGCTGCATCCAGCCAGAGAGACTGGGACCCACCTGTGCCCATGTATAACACGCTCGTGCTGCGGCCGGTGGGTGTGTTCACAACTGGAACTTTGTGAGAGATGGGATCGGCTGACTCCTCTCCTTGCCTTTCCTTCCCTGCTATTCTGCAGGGCTTTGATTCTGCAGCCATCCCTACATTTCTCTCTCTCTCTCTCTCTCTCTCTCTCTCTCTCTCTCTCTCTCTCTCTTTCTCTTCAAGCTGTGAAGCTTACACTTAGAGGCTGGATATAAGGGTCTGAAAAATGGAAGTGATGCCAGTTGTCAGCGAAGGCTTCCAGGACAAAGGGCACGTGTCTAATTTTTGTACGTGGGGCGGGCGACACTGAGACAAAGCAGACCAAATGAGTGGAAATATAAAAACACGAGGAAATATGGTTAAGAGCGTAGACAAGCAGAAGATCCAGCTCCTATTCTAGTCCGTGGTGACCCCTGCTATGCCCTGGACTCAATTCTCTAAAAGTAGTGCTATTATCTCAATAGAAACTGGAGGGAAGTATAAGTATCCAAGATTGCACTTGGGTGGTTAGGCAGGCTAGAAAAACACACAGCTCTAGGGAGTGTGGGAGACATCCCCCAAACCAGTGACTGCTTGTGCTCAGTAAAACTGGAGATGCCCTGTCAGGGAGAGTGTCTTTGCCTGATTGATGGGGGCGTTTGAGGAGATAAGTTTCCCAGATGGGCTTAAAAAAAAAGTGAGCTACAGGTTGTGGAGAGACAAGACAGAAAACAAGCATGTGTTAACTAGAGATGAAATCGATTTAGCCTTGAACCAACTATGTGGCACATTCCAACTCCAGCCGTTTTTATTAGATATCATATAACACGCTCATTAATTCAGGATCAAGACAGCAAAGCCTGGGAAAACAGGACACGAGCAGGTAATGGAATGGAAATCCCATGCACCTCTTGTTCTCCCCCATCACAAGAGGCGTTTCTGGAAGGAGCCCGTGAGTGGATGAGAGGCTCGATGGGTCTTAACCCTAATGGGTCCAAGTGTTCTTAGAGCAGTCTGTTCCCCTCTCTGGGGTGGGAGATGACACATGCTGAGCAGTTCCTGAATAGAGTGATACAGATAGCATGCACATGGAGTTCTACCACCCTGGTCAACGGTGGGGAGTTCTGACAGGTGGTTGGAGGCACCATTGACCTAGGCTATGGCTCTTCTTCTTGCTTTTTAATATTCTCTGTACATTGGGGAAATGCATGCATGCTCAGTGATTGCTTCCTGTGGGAGCTTTACAATTTGATGTCAGAATATATAAGCCTGAAAAATTTGGATTGCCAGCCCCCCCCTTCCCCAGAAGTGACACAGAGACTTAATTGTGAAAGCTTGGCAATTAGCTTAGGCTTGTCCCCGTAGCCTAAAATTAGCCTGTTTTTATTCATCTACATTCTGCCATTTGGCTCGGTTACCTCTACTCTATACCGTATGTACAACCTCTACATTGTCTCTCCTAGATTCTTTCCCCTCTTCCTCTCTTTCCCTGGAAGTCCCACCTATCCTCTCCTACCTAGCTATTGGCCGTTTGTCTCTTTCTTAAACCAATCAGAAGGTGTCTTGGCAAAGACACATCTTCACAGTTTACAAATATTCTGCAACTTGGTTCTTTTAGCAAATTAGCCCAGCTGCACCAGGGAATCCAGCAATACATTTCAACAGAATGCATATATAAATCTGCTTCTGCAGGAAATAGCTCTGATTTTACTCAAATTCTAGTCTGTGGGGGTACAAATGTCCACATTGTGCATAGCAATTGGGGATTAGGTCATAAACTCTGTTCAAATGGAGCTGAAGGTAGGCTGATCTACTTCTTAGCAATAAATTATACAAAGTATTGTGAAAAAATCTCATTTTCTATAAAAAGGTGTTGTTAGCATAAGTTAGCATGAATTTTATCTGTTCCGGCCCTTGTCTACGCTGCTTTCCCAGTGTTTCTCTGTAAGTCCTAATGCTGTGTCGTGAATAACGTCTGGCGATGGCTTGTGGGCATACCAAGGAAAACACACAAAAACAAACACTCAAAAATAACACGGTAAGTGAAGCTTAGGTGTCAGAACACAGCTGCTTTTTCCATGGAGGACATCAGGAAGGCGTTGCTGTAGGGATTGCCATTGTCACTCAAAGTACCATCAGATGGGGATGTTTGGAGGCAAAGGGTCCTGTCACTGTTTCTCTGGGGAAGGGGAGAAATAAGGAGAGGCTGGGAAGTGCTGCATTCACAGATGGGAAGTTTCAAAATCTAAATAATAAGACATCTTCCGGTTAAAGCCGTGCTTGCACATACTGGGTTTGATCCCATCATTAAGGGTTTTCTTAAATGCTTCGACCAACGTGAGCCTCGCTGTGACTGTCACTGTCTACCACAGTCTGTGTTGGGGACGTTCTGGCCACTTCCTTCTTGCTAGAGGCAGTGGGGGTAGATTTCAGGTTGTCCCCGCAACTCCAGCCCCTCAGCCAGGACAACTCGAAGCTCTGTTTGAGTAATTCATACCAGAAGTCATTATTTCCTGCTTTGTGTTTTGCTGAATATCACGGCTATGAACATAGCTTTATTGTTTAAAAATTGCTAGATCTTTCACAGCCCCAAGAACATTTACGAGGGCCCTTCAGGGGGATGCTTTCTGGGAGGGTTGACAGACTTAACCATATGGCTTCCGTTAAATCCCATGCAGAGCCTTGAGAAATTACCTCTGACAAGGGGGCCAGCAGCCTTCCCCTCCTAGGATTTTATGTGTGGAATGAAACATAAAGTACTGATACTTGAGGAAATAGAATGTTTCTGAACATTCAAAGGTTGTAACACCACATAGCATTACAGCCAGATGAAAGGGTGGAGCCGCAAGACGTGAGCACAAGGCTCAGTGTCCCAAAGAGTAGAAAAGCAGCCGCTCTTGTTTGTAAACCTGGCTATGGCCTCTGATATCTCGGATGTTTGTGTCTCAACTGCTCAGCTAGAGTACAGAGGCCTGGTCTCCTTGGCAGAGGAAACCGTAACTCCTTCAGAGGCTTCAAGCTCATTGTTAGAAAAATCCTCTGTTGAGACCAGTACCTAAGATAAGGAAGCTGACATTTACCTAATGCTTATGATGTGGTAGATCCAAGGTAGCTCTGTGTGGTATTTCCTATCCTTCTCCAATCAGTGGTTTGAGAGGTAGGCCTTATAAATTCTATCCCTACATGACTGCCCAGGAAGAAAAATAATGTGTCCTAAGTCACCAGCCAGTGATGTACAGAGTTCCGAACGGAGGTCTCGTTGAACTCCAAATCACTTATTGGCTGGGGCCATGGAAGGCATATGGGCATATCTGCAAGGACAGTGCAATCCACAGGCAGGAGTCTCCTAAGGCTTGGCTGGTCACAGTGTAAGAGTGTGTGTTCATCTACCCGCTGGGTGGCTCAGTGCAGAGAGCTGGAGGTTTGTAGCTGACAGCGGGACCCACCAGAAAAAGGTCAAGCTCCTCTTCTAGAATGGCAATAGTAACCATTTCCACAACGAGTTTAATTTTAGTGGGAAGATCTTCAGGCATTCAGTGCTGTGCGCACGGCTGTGTGGGCTTTCCTCTCTAACTTTATTACTTACTGTTATCCTGCTATGACAAAAGCAACCTAAAGAAGGGTGTTTGACAAAAAGGTTAGGGTTCATTTTGCAGTGGTGACAGTCATGGGTGTGGGAACCTGAGGCATCTGGTCACATTGCATCTGCCCACAGTCAAGAAGATACAGAGACAGAGAGAGAAATGAGCACCAGTCTCTCTCTTGTCTGGGATCCCAGCCGGTGAAATGGTACAGCCCAGTTATAATATGGGACTCCCTCAATTAGCCCAATCCAGAGGGTTCTCTTGGGTGGTTCTGGGTCCTGTGAAGCTGATAGTCAATATTGATTGCCATACTAACCTCGTCAAGAAAAATTTAAAAACATGTTGAGAATTTCACAGGGGCACACAATGTATTTTGATCATATTCTCCCCTCCTTGTCTCGTAATTCCACTCATATCTACCCCCCCCAACCGCACCGCTTCCCACCTCCATGCCCTCTTTGTGTTCTGTGTTCTATCTCACGGTCCAATGTGTGCTGTTCACATACTTATTCCCGAGTGTGCGTCGTCTATACACTGGAGTATGGTCAGCCTCCCAGAGGCCACAACTTAAAGCAAACTGATTAAAGCTTTCTCTCTCAAAAGTCATCAACTGTCAGTAGTTCCTCAGTTAGGCAGGTTGGGGATTTGTGAGCCCTTCTCCCTCCATTCAAAATCTGCTTGGCAGACTCCTGGGAAGTAGATAATGGGTTCCTTGGATTTTTCTGGTGAATCCCGCCATTTTCCCAGTAAGGAAAGGGGAAGGATAAAGTAGGTGGCCTAGCTTTACTTCTGCTTCAGGTCATTGATAGGACAACCTGTGGGAAGTGAGTGAATCTGTAAAGTGGATGTGGTGATTCCCATGGAATAGAACTGTGTTCAGAATTAATAGGTGGTGGTGGGGATAAAGAAGAGGCTGTGGCTACCAGGCAACAGGGGAGTCTATAGGCAGGTCTCCCTGGCTTCCCAAACAGGGCATCTCTGGCTGTGTGGACCCTTCCATCCCACTTCTTCCCAGGTACCATTCCGTTCACATTCTCTGAGACACATGGACACACCTGGAGTTCAGCTAGTCTATGGCTCTTACCAAACTCATCCTTGGGGCCTGCAGTTTGCATGCTATTCCCTCTCATGTCTCCAGCAGTGCTACTTAACTTGAAGAACCTAGAGGGCTAAGCAGTGAAGGTAGATAAGTTGGCTAATCCCGACTGATTCTGTTTCTGTATTATGTGGATCATGGAGGGTAGAGCCATTAGATGAACTGGTAAGGTCAATGAAGCCAAAGTCTTCTTTTAAAGTAGCTCTACAGTCTTGTGTTAAGCCAGAGTATATTTTTAGTGACAAAGTTAAACAAAACCACAACATTGTGGGTGCATATTCCAAACCATGCCTCTCTAAACCACTGAAAAAAAATGGCTTTAAAATAATCCAAAATAAACTGCCCAACACTCTTAAGGGTGACTGTGGACTTTTATAGCCCAGGTGCACCCAAATGAAAAGTGTGTATATATATACACGTTCCCTAATATTTTGCTTAACTGGAACATAATTTAGGCTCTTTGACGGGTGTGTAGCCTTATTCAAAACAGTTGAAGGCTTTTCCAGGTGTACCCAGTATATTCTGAGCAGCAAGGGTTTTCTTATATCATGAATGCTCTTGTGTAGTTTCTTCTCACGTGATAATAGTCAAGGTGACAAGTGAACGTCAGATTCCAATAGGAAAACACGTGGATGGCGGGCAAAGGAAGCAAAGGCACTTGTCACCAAACGATGACCTGACTCAGTCCCCAAGGCCACCTGGGTGGGAGGTTGCCCTCTGATCTCTGTGGATCATGTGTTGTGGCACAGGTTCATCCTCAAAAGGTAAATAAAAGTCATGAAAACTTTAAAGAGAAGAATGGATTCAGGATCCCCTTGCTTGAACTTTCGACAGCACAGACAATTCCTCGTGGTCTAGAGAGACTGTTTTCATGAGGGCTGCTTTTTATTTCCCTGGCACCCCAGGGTTACTGGCATGTGGGAATAGGTACTTGCATGCTAAAGCTGACGTCCTAGAGATGGTGACCGGCTTATCTTAGGCTGGGATGGGTATCGACTTAGGAGTAGATCCCCACTTTTGGTAAGTGGGGGAAATGGGCTGTGGAACTAACCAGATGCTGCTTCACCATGGAAGGCTGGAATGTCAGTGAGGAGATGCAGACGGATACAGGGTGGAGTGTGGAGCTGGGGCAGGGCATGCTTCCAGAATCACCAGTTCATCTCCCTCCCTCCTGTTTTCTCATCTCCCCAAGAAAGAAGTTGGAATTAGAAAAGTTGGAGACTTTTACCTCAAATGAAAATAAGGGGCACACAGACATTCAAAGATTACATGCATCCCAGTCTCCTTTTATTGTGTGGATAGCTGCTGTTTATTTATCTTGGCTCTGTAGTTATTCACTTTGCAGAGAAGCAGAGGAGGAAATCTGTCAAGATTTCCTTTTCTTCTTCCTCCTCCTTCTCTTCTTCTTCTTCCTCCTCCTCCTTGTCCTCCTCTTCCTCCTCCTCTTCTTCCTCTTCCTCTCTCTCTCTGTCTGTCTTTGTCTCTCTCTCTCTCTGCATGCATGTGCATGTACATGTGTAGCCTCTCTGTCTGTCTGTCTGTCTGTGTTTGGTTGAGATTTATAAAACCAGTGTGCAAAGCTTTGACTGCCCCACCTCAAGCCACAGACAACCCATCTAATATCGGGTGCCCTGCATTCCGTAATTATTATTGCCATTAAGAATAATTATTATTTGCCCCGTTGAGCTGGCAGTTTGGAGCCTGCCCGAGACTGAGGCGTCTCACAGAAGCCATGGAACACAAAGGACAGAACAATCACCCACAAGTGCTCCAACACGTTTGCACCACACCCCCCTCCTAGTTCCCGACACCGGGTTTCCTATCCAGTGGCCTTAGGATATAAAACTGGTGTGAAAGGGGCCCAACGACGCTTCTGGATTAGCTATGCAAATTCTAGGTTTTTCTTAAATGTAAAGACAAAAGTTGGTTGTTTGGGGGCCCTTTTCATGTCTTTATTGAAAAATTCCAAAAGCAAATAAGAAAACGTGTCTGCACTGAAAGGTTAGGCCAAAGGGGCTTAGCCTATATTGTCAGAAAAATGAAAAGGGTCAGAAAAGGGAAGTAGAGGCAGAGTCTTCACAACATTAACTGTTTATTTTCTTGCTTATTTGTTTATTTGTGCATTCGAAATTCTGAGACAGGGTGTTGCTGTGAAGGCCTCGAATTTGTACCCTGTCTCTGCTTTCCTAGGTCTGGGACTGAAGTGTGTGCCGCCCCCCCCCCATCTTCCTACTTCTCCCTTTTCTCAATTAGCCTCCTTGCCCACAAACACCGTAGATTACATATTCTGTATTGTTTCTTGTTCCCTTTGCTGTCTTATATGATGTTCCTGAGCCACAGGCACCCTCCTCAACCCCATGCCCTTCTGGGGGGATTCGTGAAGGAGTCTTTTAACCATCACAGTGTTCACAGCAGATGCTGCGGCTGAAGAAACGAACCACCAGACACGGGGTGGTGGAGGGAAGAGAAGGACCAGGACAAGCCAGTCTTCTAGAAGCAGTGTTTTCAAGTCACTTCCTGGGTTCCCTGCCAAAGCCTGTTCCACAGTCACAGGCAGAGGCCTGTGGGTGCTTAAAGGGAACAGCCTACACCCCAAGTGCAGTATCTCTCTCCTCTCCGTAACCTTTGCCCACCCCCACGGTGAATGGTTGTTAGCTCAAGTTGCTAAAACATAACCTCCAAGAACTCCAGAAAAAAAAACTGCAGACTCAGAAACAAAACAAGGCGGCAGCCTGCCATTGGCATCTCCTTCCCATAGGGACTGTCAGCTTTGTCTTCACGGACACCCACATGGTCCAGCCATTCTCCAAAATGCCGCTGCCACTCCTGTGCTCACGAGAGACCGGGGTCACCCGGCCAGAGCAAGGGAGGTCCTGTCAGAGTGACACATGCTTCCTAGTCAGTCAAGAGTGAGGTGGCTTGGTTTCTGGGGTGTCACCAATACAGTGCAGAGGGCAGCCTCCCCTGATATGTACACTGAAAATAGCGACCCTCCCCATTTCCCTTTGCTAACCAGCTCCCCTTGGTGAATGCCCTGCCCAAATAAGACACAAAAGCAAGGCTGTCATGCTTTCCAGGGATTTGCGGTCCTGGCTATTATTTATAGAAAAACTGTTTAAGTGGGAAAATATTACAAAGGGCCATTCCCATCTGGGTTTTCATAAAATATGACAGGGAGCGCTGAGAAGCACCAGAAACCCTGCAGTCACTCCACAGCAGAAAGCCCGGCCTTAGGTACGGTTTCATGGGAGTATAGGGTTGCTGCCTTTTCATTTTTCATTTGTTCTAGGAATTTAAAACAAGGGCTGGCCAAGGGAGAGGGGCCCCCTCAACATGGGGTTTTTAATAAAACAGAACCTGCCCATGTTGTTTTGCAGCGGTAGCTTTCCCTGGGATCCACCTCGGTGCGTCGTAGGGAGTGTGTGTTGTTCAGATCAGGCCTCTGTCCGTTCTTCACCCAAAGGTCCCGGGGAATGGAACCCGCTCCAACCTGGCAGCGAGAAGTACTTGTTTTTAAGAGCTGCGTTAACAAGGATCTGCTCCTTCATGTTCTCCTGAGAGTTTCCTCGGAAAGCAGGGAATTTTCCAAAGTCTGCCTGCTTCTTAAATTGGTTTTTATGGTGATAAGTCTGATTTTTCTTGTATTAAATTTTTTTCTATTAATTGACTTAATTTTAGGTCCTCTCCTCCACTTGTTCAGGGAAGAGAGGTTCAAAGTATTGTTAATTGTTTTGAAACTAGGTGGACAAATGGATTTTAGCAGACGGAGCAAACCAAAGGGCACGGTCAGGGACTCGAGGCAAGTGGCATTGGCAGAGGCAGACATGGAAGGGTCAGGCACAAATACTGCCTGGATGTGACGGCTCTAGAGTCCTTTCTTTCTCCATTGCACGGATATTTTTCTCCTTCAAATAAAAACTGACTGGAAATAAATACATATTTTAAAAAAACAAAGTAGACTCCAGGCCATTGTAATGTGATATCTAATCCACAGAATAAAGATTGATGATTGGAATATGGGCACTTTGAGTCCACTCAACTAGATATGATATAGCTCGCTCAGGATCTGTCAAAGATAACGGGTACGGGATTAATGAGGTAGGAGGGACACTTACCTCCCAGGCCCCCCTTTCAACCACAGCAGCTCCTCATTTGATAATTCTGTTGGTTTTCTCTGGAACCAATTCACGGAATAATGGGTTCTGTAGAAAAGACAATAGTGTGCGAGCTACAGAATGAGGACCCTTTTCCCTTCTCTTCCCACTACAAACTACAAAAGTGTGAGTTTGCAGGTGAACCGATTCAGACACCATCCCGAAACCCACTTTCCCAGAGAAGTGGTGAGATCTTCACCTGTGGAAAGAGGATGAACTTGGAGGAGAAACCTCAGGTTTCCGAAGTGACTGGAGGGCTGGGTAAGCGTGCAAGAGCGTTTAGCATCTGGACGCAAAGGGTGCTAAGCATTAAGAGGAAGAGGCAGTAATCTCATCTGAGCCTGTATATTTTCCTGTCTCTGTAAGAGTTAGAGTCACAGTAGGTAGTGTCATGGCAGCTCACCCTGTGAGTCAGGACACATGGAGAAACATGGGAGACACTGAGTTCTAGGTTGAGTGGAAGGGCAGAAGTCACAGACGGAGCATAGTTGGTTCCCTGGCCACAGCCTCCTCTGCAGGCCACCACTCTCTCTGATTTAAGTCTCCAATATTTCACTGTCATTTCCTCTTTCTCTGTGACTTTACTTCCCCACAGTCCACCCTGTCCCCCAGGCTAGGGGACTATATTAAGGCTATTCCTATAGAATCCTCCTCGCCTTTACCCCAGGACAGCCTTTAAATTATTCATGGGCTCAGTGAGCACTCATCCCAGAGGCAAGACCCGGTTATTTGTGATGCTTAACTGTCGAAGGGGTGTTGCTGTAGGCTGAGCTGTGTTCTTCTAAAAGATGCATACTAGTCCTAACCCTGGCACATATAAGTGACACCTGACTTAAGATGTGATTCAGGCTAAGATACAGACATGGATGGGCTCTAAAATCAACAACCAGTCTCCTTATGTGAAGATGAGGGGACTGAATTGTGGGGGTAAAGTGTCAGGTGATGACAGGGAGTAGCTGAAGCCATACATCCAAAGACCACGGGGAAGCAGAGGACTGTGGGCAATATTCAAAACCAGAGGAGGGGCACACACATGCTCTGCCTCAGAACTCTGGAAGAAATAGCTGGGCTACGCTGCCATGTCAAACTTCTAGCCTCCCAAATAAAATCCCCTGTGCTGTCACAAAGCCACCCAGTCTGGTAATTTATGTTAGCATAGCTTCAAGATGTATACACACATCCATGGATTATGGACCTGTCCACCTTGGCAAGAGAGCTGTGGTAAAGGATATACCACCCATTCTCCTTTTGTGGGGCTGTAGCAGATGTGGGGATAAAAAATATTAATAGAAAAAAATCAAACCAAGGATGAGAGCGAAGGTCCGCTCAGCCGAATGACTGTCCTGCAGCCTGAGCCTCTTGGGGGCAGTCTTCAAGTCCCCACAACTACAGAAGGGACCTTGAGGCCTTATCCAGCCAGAAGGGGCTACTGTTGGCATCTCAGTGAAGAACTTAGTTCTCAGGACTGCACCCCCACGTGGTGGAAAACATCCCTCCTGAGGGGAGCAAAGGTGGTTGTTCTTTAGGCTCACATGTTCCATATAGCAGCAACTGTCGGATGCTGGAGCACACGGTTTTTGTGGATTCGGCTATCTGTTCTATAATCTGCAAAGAAGGGAAGGGCGGTATCGCAAGTCAGTTTAGCACTTTTGAGCTGGGCCATCCACACGCTTGCAGTAGCGTGTGTCATTCTCAGAGTCCCGAGTGCCTCGCTGCCTGGTCACAAATGATGAAGCCATGAGGGACAATTATGAAGGACAACCCAGAGTGGACCTCATGTTTTAATCTGTGCGTGCTTGTGTTTGGCCAGGAAAGCCTGTGTTCATGGATCCATATGTGTGTAATTATATGTTTTTTACAAGCACTGAATGGAATGATCAAGAGGCTGGTGTGGGCTGTGCCTTTTCCCCCTGCTCTCCTGCAGGCTGATACCAATCTTCAAGAGTGCCCAGTTTGGGCAGCTGTACCCCTTTCACATTGTCTTGAAAAGGGGAGTAGCCTATGTGGTGACCCTGCGGTTTTGATCTGTAGACTTCTCCTAATTCTTTTGAAAGTATCCTTCTACCTCCTTTTAGGGTTCTAGTTGATTTAAAGTCAAATACAATGAAAAGCCATTGTATTTATAGACTCCAAGCAGTCTCATGGTCTGAGAGACCCATCAGGCACCCCTACCAGACTTGTGTGGTAGGTGAAAGAGGTACAAGCCAGTCCCCAGGGTGAGAGCCACGTAGGGCTTGGTGTTAGGAACAAAGAGGCACAAACTTTGCAGAGCTGTCAATCACAGGGTGTGGGTTTAAAGTCACAGGTTAATATTGTTTTAAACCCTTGAAAACCAGTGTTTGCAACCAGCAAAGAAAGTCACGGTGCTTGTCCATAATATGTAAACAAATTATTTTTCTTGTCTCAGCATCCTCCTTAGGTTTTGAATGTTCCTATCTGTAGGACTTTGCAGTTTCAGGATCCACATGATCCTTCCCTTAATTGGCTCATCAAACCATGATGTCACCTTGATTTCCATAATATTTTTAATGAGCCAGAAAATTGAAGTAATTCTCCTCGCCAAAACCACTGACTCAGTTTGTGGTCCTCGCCCTTTTTGGACAGAACTCTGCCTGGGTGTCTTCTAAACACAGGCTCCTCTAGGAGCCCTGGTGCAAGACCTCTGGGCAAGTGTGGTGACTGCCATTGCCAGTGGATATAGGGGGACAGATAGTTCCCTTGTTAGCTAACAGCAGTAGCAGGGATCCAGGAATGAGAGGAACATAGAGGAATAAGGAAACTTGTTGCAAGTTTCTTTACAATAAGGAAATTTTCCCTGCCAGTTCTCCAGATGCCCAGCCATCCCCTACCCCCTCAGCTCTCTGACTGAAGTCCAGCATTGCTCCTTTGCCCAGTTTACTCCCTCATTTTGATTGAGCCCTGTAACATTCTCATAAGAAATACAGAATTATAGGAGTGAAGAAAAGGGACCAGGATAAATGTAATCACATTTACCATCGAGCGTTTTCTCTTGGCATAGTAAAGAGAAGCAGGCGCACACCATGAATTTCAGGCTTCAAAAAATCATTTAAAAAATTCCAATCTAAATAGAAAATGAGCTCTAATTTAATAAGGCTTCGGAAAGTGGTTTGTAAGAAAGCGCCAGTCATCATCAAATCCTGGCTGGCAGCAGCAATTGGGAAAGAGTGGGACATCCCAGCGTGTCCTCGGGCTATATATGTCTGTCCCCCACCCCCCGAAGAAAACACTCTTTGGTTTGGCATCACTCTCTCACCTGGCAACGGCTGGGCTCCTGGGGCCGCAGACTGACATGCCCCGGCAGCACCCATAGTCACTGCTGATGGCAGTAAACCAAAGCTGGGGTAGAGAGAGTGGTCCAGCTTCTCGCGCTGTGATCCACCAAGAGAAGATATAAATGTCATTGTAAAAGTTGGGTTGTTAAATTCTTTGGATCTAAGTAGTTTATTTGCTTAGTGTTGCTTGACTTCCCTCAAAGGGGTTGGGAGGGACTTGAAGAGATTCTGAAAAAGACAACCCAAGATTAAGAACAAAAGAAATCTGCAGGAGAAAGCGCGAAACCGAAAAACATCGCTGATGGCGCTTACCACAATGGCCATCTTTCAAATGAAACAAAATGTCAGCGTTTGTCACATCTGTCTGTTCTGCATGCTTCATGCAGGGATCACACACATGTTAAGGGTAAAGCAGTCTGTGCCAGGCACTAGTGTGGTATTCTCAGGGAGATGCTCCCTCTTCTTCCCATTGATGCCATGAGTCACCAGCCAGTGTGCCATTCCAGAAAGTGTAGCAGTATTCTTTGGAAGTTTTTTAAACAAAACAAAACAAAACAAACACCCAAGTTTTGTAAAACTAAGCAGGCCATTGTGGAGCGGGTCTGAGGTGGGGGCCGGGGAGGGTAGACTTATATTAAAACTCTGATAGAAAGTTCTGAGCGACAAGTAAGAGGCTTAAGTACATAAAGAGCAAGGCTAAATTTGGACCAATTTCCTGTGAAATCTCTTGTGTAATATTTTCAATTTGTGCGTGTTTAATGTGGTTTATTTTCCTAAGGTTCACGGTATAGGTTTTAATGTAGCCTGCCTGCACACATGTGTTGAGAGGTTATACCGAGAGCCAGCTTAGACCAGTCTCCAACTGGTTGTCCCTTAGTGGAAAGAGTGACTGTCTCCTCATGCCCTTATGGGGACAGATCATCTTGAACCTTCTTCTAACTTTTTCTGTCACCTCGCTCTACCAGTCCCCACCTAGCCTTTTTGTGTGTCCAAGGATGTCGCAAGGGGCTGCCTACTCCAGAGCAAGGCACTATTGTCTAAATTCTAATGAAAATGAAAAATGAAATTTATGCCTTGGCCATGCTGAAGCATGCACGAACAGCCCATACATGGCGGTGGTTCTGTTGAACTTGTCCTTATTGGGTTTAATGGTCTAAGCTGATGAGGATGACTGACCAGGTCTCTTCCTTAAGAGGGCGCCAGATCTCACTACAGATGGTTGTGAGCTACTATGTGGTGGCTGGGAACTCAGGAAGTTTGGAAGAGCTGGCAGTGCTCTTAACTACTGAGCCATCTCTCCAGCTCTAAATCCACATAGAAAGGGATAATTATACCCTTTGGGTTGAAATGGAGGTACCATCTGAGACCCTGATTTGGCCTCAGATACCCTGAGTCACACTGTGCTTTGGATGGGGCCAGTCACTCTATGTGGGATGAGGTTTTAAGTATCTTGAATGCAGTAGATAGGACCTACACTCTCTTTCTCCATACCTGCTCCTGTGTGACCTCACATGGAGGGATTATAGGACAGATAGATATAAAAGGGCCAAAGAGAGACGTGTGCATGTTCTTAAATAAAACAATGAAGTCAATAGTGGCAGTGATTTGTTGCCTATTTCCAATACCATGATCTTCTTTAGTATCTGTTAACAAAATATTCGTTTATTCAGCAAACATTTACCTGGATTCTGTTTTTCAATATGGCTACTCATTTCTTATAAGCTTCCAAGTCTAGACTCTCAGACTCAAGCTCCAAAGGACTATGTATAGTTCAAATGCTAAGTTCCACCTCTTTCTGCGACATCATATGCAGTGTTAAAGTCTGGTGTCTTTTGCTTGTCTCCACTGTATTCTCTCTCTCTCTCTCTCTCTCTCTCTCTCTCTCTCTCTCTCTCTCTGTCACATACACACACACACACACACACACACACACACACACACACACACACACTCTGTACTTTATTATATTCCTCCGCATTATCCTCTCATCTCCTCTCACTCTTTTGCTTTCCAACATCCCTTCTTACTTTCTTGTCTTTCTGAGTTGAGGCTTACTGCATGAGCATGGGTTGGGGATTATTTGCTAGAGGAAAAGTTACTCATAGGTTCTCATCACCCCCATCTTGTCCAGGGAATCACCTTTCTGTGAGTTCATGGGAACAGCAAGCCCTGTCTTTTTGATGAGATGGTGTTTTGAGTTTTGTTTTCTCTTAGCATGAAAATCTTTTCTGAGAGTGCGAAGCTAGACTCACGAGTGGTTAGTGAGTTGTTCCCAAGGCTGCCGCCTTCCTTGAGAGGAACAATGTATTTATTAGCTGATGCTGGCTCTCTTCCCACCTGCCCAGTTTCTAAGTAACTCAAATGTGTCAGGAAACCAGAAGTCAAGAAATAAAACATTTACCTTACAGTCACTTTTCCTTTGAAATTCTACTACGATAATTTAAAAATATGTAGGAAAGCTTGAAGGATTACATATTTGCCACATAGATTCTGGAGTGGACATTTCATTTGTTTTTATCATGTTTCCTATCTAGCAAGACACCAAGCCTTGTAGCTCCTTGCTATATTTTGAAATAAGATGCATAGGGACAAGAATTAGGTCACTAGTAAAATAAAAAGCCCTGGGTTCTATCTCAGATACTAAAAAAAAAAAAAAATTAAAATTAAAATAGGCTTTTCAGCCACAGGTATCAATAGCTTTACTCTAACTGCTTTAGCATGCAAACCATTAGCATTCGGTGGCTTCATAATGCTTCTGTTGTTGGATTTGACCAAGAGTGAAGTGTACCACTCTAACGGCACTCTTTCATTAAGAATACCCTTTTCCTTTCTACTCCCTCGTTATCAAATAATTAATTGTACAGATGAAAAAGGTTCAGCAAAGTCTCGAGTCTAGGTGGTGAATATTCAAATGGCTTCCCTCCTTCCTGGTGACATCAGTTCCAGGTAGAATGCACCAAGACTATAAAAGGGCCCTGGGATCTGCCTTCTCTCTCCCTTGGAGACTCTCCCTGGGCTCCACAACCATCTCCTCTCCATCTGTGTCTCTTTGGCCTGTCTGTTCTTCTTTTGCCGAGACCAAGGTAAAGGCAGACTATCTACTGGTAAACAACACTGTGCTGGCCTCAAACAACTTAAATTCACATCTAATGATTTGAAGTTTTGGAAGCTTTACATAATCACTTAGTTTCTGTCCTCTCTTCTGTTAAAATGAACATGGTATTTCCATCCAAGGTTGTGATGATGCTGAGATAATGGGTAGAATTAACTGGCCCATGGAAGAACCTGGTGGCCTTAGCCATGATCCTTGTTAGGTCCCAGTTCATGGAGTGGTTAGGAGTGAGTGTATTTATATTGTGTAGTTAATTTAGAAAGACTAACATTTTTTTTTAGGTTATCTTTTGCAAGTTAATCTTTTGGGCAGTGAATAAACATTTGAAAGGATACTGAAAATGTCTTTTCCTCCATTATTTTCATGCAAATCAGCACTGCTAAGTTGCAAAGCAAATGTCTGCTTCTACTTGTGCCATGATGGCCAACAGGCTCTCCTACCCCATGTCCCACTTGTGTTCCGAGGGTGCTAGCAAGGGAAGCCTAGTTCCAAAGGACATCATGCCCACTCCATACAGTCCTAGGTCTCTCTTTGTGGCTTGGAAGCACAGGTTATTTGGCAATGAGGAATAAACACCATTTGTCAGGAAGCTTTGCTTAAAACTCGGCAGCCTTCTCTGCCTTCTCTCTGCTGTCTTTTCAGTAGAGGATCGCTGTATCTCAGCCAAGAGCTCAAACTTTCTTTCCTGTTGAGTCTAGAAAAAAAAAAATCCAAAGGTATCTGGCTGGGTAGGCCAGGGGTGTGAACCCTGGAGGTAAGGGTACCACATGACCATATGTGATGTTGATGTGTTCCTGTGAAGACTATCGTCATAATTTCTCAGCACTTTGTGTTTGTGACCTGGATGCTCTATGCCTGCCACACACTTATGGGGACAGCAAATGTAGAAGCCACCCGGGAGGATTCTGTAGTTAGTAGGACAGCAATCAAGAAGCCCCAAGGGAGGATCCTGCAATTTCTAGCTGTGTTGGGTTGGTAGAGTTGGAGCAAAATGGAGTGGTGGTCCCCAAACCTACGGCCAGCACCAGCTCAGAAACTAGCCCTGAAGTCATTCTGATTCCTCAGTCCCTTTAAGTTTTTCTTATCAGATCAGGTCATCACAGAGCAGACAGACAGGTAAGTCCCTGAGACCTCTGAACCCAATTAAAGCTATACCACAAAGAAATCAAACTCATGTGGTTTGCATTTCGGAGAGCTACATTTGGTGGGCTGTGCCTGTTTTAATTCAGTAACCTAATGCGGACCATGTGAACATTTGAAACGCTTTTAACAGTTAAACCAGCTCAAATAACACAAAACCAGAGCAGCAATAAAGAATGAATTAAAGCTGATTGCAACTGTGGCCAACATATTTTTTTTTTCCTCTTGCAAAGAACTCAGGGGGAATCGAATGCAGAACCCAGCAGGGGAAGAGACCTCTATCTCCATTTTCAGCTCTGAGTAAGGCAACAGGCGCTTTCACTTCTTTGATTTCTTAAGCAAATGTTTGAAACAGATTAACTTAGAAGGTGTCCTTAAATCTTGAAGGGATTTTGGATGGGAGAGCGAAAGGGGTTGAAGTCCTTTAGAGCTGAAAGCTGGCTAGGCAGTGACCCTGCAAAGCCCCAGATGCATGGGTGCCCACTCAGTGGGCAGAGGTACGGTGCCGAGCCTGCAGGGGTCAAGAGTTCAATGTTGTTGCAGAGATGGGGTAGCTTCCATGCTACAGGAGGTTCCTACGCTGCCAGGTCCTGGACTTCCCGCATGTCTGAAGAAGAGCGGAGATAACGGTAGTAACAGTTAAAGTCCTCTATCTGTAAGGTGCTGTCCTACGTATGTTCAACATGAGCTAGAAAATCTAATCACCGGTTTTCTCTGAGCCTCAGTTTTCTTATCTGTAAAGTAGGGACATTATTGTGATTTTTTTTACAGTACAGATGAGAGGTTGCTGCTTACCCAAAGTCACACAAGTAACATGTGACAAGATCAGCAGTTCCCCCACCCCTGTGGCCTCAGCATCCAGCAGCCAATCCCAAGCTGTTGGCTATGAATACTTTCAGCAGAACCACACGGGCTTTCTAGCAAGCCAAGCCACTGGGAGACAAAGCTGTTTGCTGCTGCTGAAAGAGAATAACATCAGCCCGAGTCGCGAGCCTTTTATCAAGAAAGAATGGAGCATGACAATGTCCACTCCTAGGCTTTATCACTTTGTGTGTTCCTAACAGAATTTTGTGTGTCCCTCAAAGATGTCTTCAGGGAAACGCTGGGTGTGCCCTCGCCGTAAGCGGAGAAGTTTCTGTGAGTCGTTCCTGAGGAGATGCTTGCACAGGCTTCACATTTACACCCCGACCATATTTCTAGGTGCTTAGGCGAGCAGCGGCTGTGGAGAAAGCAGGGGAGCCCTGGGAGAGGAGCCCCAGGTGATAACTAACTGCCTGCCGAATTTCCCAGAATGTGCTGACTTTGTCAGAGGGCCAAGAGAGGAAGGGAGCGAGGATCCATTCATTTCAGATCCATTAGTGACAGAAAGCCTGCCAAGTGGCAAGAAGGAATACGACAGGAAGAAACCTCATTTGCAGCAGGGAGCTGAGCAGCCATGATGGACAAGTGGCAACGCTGAGCCCCTGGGTGCCAGTTCCTCCCGGACAAGTGGGAAGCCAAGCATCCTTGTCAATCACTTTGGTAGACAATGCCAAGTTCATTGGCCTGAAGTATTCCTTCAATGCTACCACTTCACGCTAAGAATGGGAATCTGCCTTGCACTTTCTTTACAGAATGAGAGGGTGTGGGTGTGGCTTGCTAGAGTCTCCAAACAAAACTTAGAATTAGCAACTAGAAATGAAAACCTGACACGTTGTGCTGGTTTCTCTTTCTTGACCTCAGAGACAAAGTCAACCGGTTACAGTATCTTAGCCAGGTGACTGTTTTCACAGCTCAGCTTGGTTTCTGGGGGAGGGGGCCTGTGGATTTAAACACTTGATGAATATGATGCCTGTTCCACTTGAAGGGCAGGGAAGTTGAGTTACCCCCTTCTCAACCCTGGTTTCAAGGATTACAGCCCACTTAACTCTCTTTAAGGCCTGGAAAAATACAAGCTGCCTGTCTCCTAAACATTCCTTGAGTTATTAGTCTACTTTCTGCCAGCTCTCTAGAAAAGTTTTCAAGCCCTCCTGATTTCCCCAGGCTCACTCTGGACTCATTCTTTGGCGTGCCTGGCTGTCTTTTAGAATTCCAGCTATCCAGCCAGGCTATGGGCATACCGAATGAAGGTCCAGAACCTGGTAGGCATTCAGTAGATAATTACTGAACAGTCAGTGTGAAATGGAGCAAGGCATAATAGGATCCTGATAGACATTAAGGATAAGGATGAATTTTGTGTATTAAGTACATGTAGTGTATGTATATGTGTGCAGAGATAGACATCAGGCATCTCCCTCAACCATTTATCCACCTTAATTTTTGAAAGAGTCTTCCACTGAACCTGAAGTAAGACCTTATTTCAGAAGAAGAAATGAATGAAGTAAAGAAGAAAGAAAGGAAGGAAGGGAGGGAGAATGAGGGAGGGAGGGAGGGAGGGAGGGAGGGAGGAAGAAAAGAAGGAAAGAAGAAAAGAAGGAAGGAAGGATGAGAGGAAAGAAGGAAGGAAGAAAAAAGGAGAAAAGCCTTCCAGAACAAGGCCCTTTATAGGACAGAACCAAATCTCTGGACCTGTCAGCCTTTCCCCCTTTATTCTTTCTCCCAATTCTGTGTTCTCTGCCACCACTGTGAATTTCTGTTTGGGAGACTATCCCAACCACTCTAGCCACTCAGGGCTCGAAAGTCTCTGAACTTGAGTATCCTCAAGTTCAAGATCCTGAATTGCCATTGATATCCTTACATCCCATAGCCTCTCAATATATGTCCAGCATTTCTCTTTTTTAATAATTTATTTATTCTTATTTTATGTACATTGGTGTTTTGCCTGCATGTATGTCTGTGTGTGAGGGTGCCAAATCTTGGAGTTATAGACAGTTGTGAGCTGCCATGTGGGTGCGGGGAATTGAACCCCAGACCTCTGGAAAGAGCAGGCAGTGCTCTTAACTGCTGAGTCATCTCTCCAGCCCCCTTCCAGCATTTCTAAACTTAGTCTTTCAGTGGCTATTTCTTAAGTTTCTCATCCCTTGTAGTCTCAGAACCCAATGTCTATGTGCGCCTCTATGCCTACTGTCTACGTATGCAGGATCCCTTAAAGCCACAGTGAGCTTATGGAGTAGGATGATGCTTACAATTTTCAAATAATCTCAGAAAGGCCGCTGTGGGACAATGCTCTTGTACCCTGTAAAGATATGTCAGTTGTATCGGTTTAATAAAATGCTGATTGGCCAGTAGCCAGGCAAGAAATATGGGCAGGCTGACTAGAACAGGAGAATTCTGGGAAGAGGAAAGAAAGGCTCAGTCTGTAGTCATCACCTAGACCAAGAGGAAGCAAGATGAGAATGCTTCACTGATAAAAGATACCAAGCCACGTGGCTAACACAGACAAGAATTATGGGTTAATGTAAGATGTAATAGTTTTAAGAAGAAAGCCTGAGCTAAAAGGCCAACCGGTTTATAACTAATGTAGGCCTCTGTGTGTTTCTTTGGGACTGAACAGCTGTGGGACTGGGAAGAACAGAAAACCTCTGCCAACAAAAGGCCTTATTAACTTTCTTCTGTAAAACTCTAGATATAGCTCATATTACTATGAGATTTTATGGGTATCTGAATAATAACCAATCATATCCACCACTCTCACTCAATAACATGCTCTGAGCTCAGGGGTTGGGTCTAGACTTTTGTTTTTCCTCTATTGTTTTCATAGAACTTAGTCTATAGTCCACACATAGTAGGTTCTATGTATGTGTGTGTCTATGTATGTGCAGGAATAAATGCATGACAAATGACCATTCATTAGCTTAATTTGAAATTGATTTTTAAAGAACTCAGTGTTTCTTTCTGCTGCTACCTCACCTCCTGTGGTGTCCCTTGATGTTTGGGAAGCCCTGTTTATGTCTTATATTTGCTCAGCAAGCACCTAGCTGGGTGTCTCTACTTGCCTTAGTTACAATAGCCAAACTTTGGGGGGTAAAGAGGCCTCCCTTCTCTGCCTCCCAACCCTTCCACCAGCATGGTCTTAATTTCAAAGCTGGTGATGAAGATTGGACGTGGAAGGGTCTGGCTTATGGCTCTTTCTGTTGGCAGCAGCAACCTTGGGAATAATTTAGAGATCACATTTCAGACCCATTTTGCACACCATCAAAGCAAAGTGGATAGGAGCTGAGCTGATGCTTTTGAAATCGGAGGGCCAGCCTGCTTTTCATGACACTCCCGTTGAAGTTCCCCGGCGTCACCAGCTCAGCAGATGGATGTCACCCACCCACCTCTGGTATGGCGCTCTGGGTTCCTTGGGAAATGTGATCCCCAGTCTCACTTTCACCGTGCCTACCACAGTGCCTTAAGCCAAGACCTCCTAAATCATGACATCGCAAGCCCCTCTACCCAGTAGACACAAATAGGGGGATTTCCATGTCCTGCCCCAAGGGGGCGACCTTATGACCAGAGGTCATACTTCCCTGGGAAGTATGGTACATTTTTTTTTTTAAAATGAGACTTTGGGATGGGAAGCAACTGCACAGCTTATGAAGAAAGATTACCCCTTCAAATTAAACGTGAGGAAGGGGCACTCCTCCGAAGCCCTTTTGCTAAATATTTGGGTAGCCAAAGCTGTGAGCTCTGAGACAGAGGTATGGTTTTAAAGCCAGAGAGGCCCTGTTTCAGAGAGACTCCGACTTCACTCCTGCAAAGGGCAATGGCTAGATTGCTTTCACTGTGTTGCATATATTAGAGGGACGGTATGATCTAAACTCAGCTTATTTCCATAACAGCACTCTAAGGTCCAGAAATGTGAGTCACAGATGCTGAGAAGCAGTGGGGTAGCTGACTTTGAACATTTAATTATTAAAAGAATGTACTAGATGTGTCTCTTGCTATTTTCCCATCCAAACAAAACAAGGTTTGGGGTTTTGTTCTTGTTTGTTTGTTTGTTTGTTTGTTTTCAATAAACAAAATCTTCTGAACTGGTGAGAGCATTAGCTATGACCAGAGAGACCTGAGTCCAAGGCCTGGTCCTCCCAGTTAATTCCCATGTGACCTTGGACATGCTTACCGCCTCCATGCCTGGGTTACATCATCCTGAATGTGAAGTTAAATAATCAATCTCTATAGCTGTCCTCAGAAATAGATGAGAAACTATCTATATCTAAATGTAGCAGTGTGTCCATTATAAGGATGAGAACACATTCGTCATTAGTGTTGGTTGTATTGTTATTAGCAGGTGATAGCAATTTTCTATGATAAAAATGATTTCCGCTTGTTAATGACTTGGGGCTAAGACGGGATAGCACAGCACTGCTGATTCTAACACACTGTTGAATTCGCACTGGGAGCATGCTTCCAGTTTGAGGTCCAAGCTGAAATATGTGATGTTTTCGCCTGACTGCGAGAGTGTAGTTAATGGCCAGTTAAGTCTTCTGGAGGCAAACTCAGAAATTACTGGCTCCACTTTCTCCTTGGAAGATTCAGCAATGATTTTTTTTCCTTTCCCAGCTACAAAATACATGTTGACAGGACGATCTTGGAACCCAGGGGTCAAATAACTGTGAGTCGCATGCAGTCTTCCATTGATCCTGTTACCGCTTTCCGAGAAAGTGTAGACACTTTTGCACCAGGAGCAGACACGCTCTTCGAAGCAGTCTAGGAAATGGGAAGCCCATCTTCTGGGTCTGTCTTTTTTACAGCCATTTTCAGCTGGTTCTCGGTAACTCCAAAGGATATGTCACCTCCACTGTGGTCACTACAAATAAACCATGATAACAGTGCCCTTGGGAACTGTCTGGAGGGATTTGATTTCAGAACAGGAAAGGAATCCAGAGCCATTCAGTAGGTCTGCAGGATCTGGCCTCCGTAAGATCTTATTTGACACACATAATCCTGGAAAGAGCCCAGGACAGTTTGGAGGCTCTCTGCTTTGATGCTGGACCACACTGAGGATGTTGAGTAACGGATTCTCTCAGTACTGCCTGAGAAGCACACCAGCCTCTCCTTAAACACCAGAGCCTCCTGGCATTGGCCCCTAGTGAAGCACAGCATAGATGAGCCTTGCCCTTGTAGCTGGGGGAAGGTTCCCGAACTTGGCGGGAGGCTATCAACTTAAATAGCAAACAGGTTCTTCAACGGCGACAACTTTACTTTGGAGTAGCAGAGCACTTCTGTGGGAGTGTGTAACCGAAGGATGTACTCAAGGAGACTGAGACAAGGGAAGTTTCAAAGGGCAAAAGGAGTGAAGTTTCATGCTTTTCATGATGCTATCATCCATGGTCCACAGGGAGGGTGGCATCAGCTCAAGGTTAGACAGGCTGTTGTTGGGACAGTGTCCTTGAAGGACTATTCCTTGTATGCAATTGTGTTGTCTTTAGCAGGGTTGTAGTTCTGACAGACTCTTTGTGGTTGAATTTTCTGGCTTTATTTATTAATCTACCTTTTCTGTGTTGTTGTGAGGATTTGACAGAACTGATGCCTCTTTGACTCTGATGGCTTGAACAGAGGAACAGGAGAGCAGAACAGGGAGTCAAGGGACAAAAAGACCCCTCAGATTGCCTTCTTCCAGGCTTGGACACAGCCACATGTGTTCGCGGGGTCTGGGTTCTGCAGAAGCAGAAGAATGATATGCGATGATACTTCTGTGGTAAACTGACTTTCCCATAATAGGAAAGGGCAGCCAAGGAGCCAGAACCGAGATCCATTCATTTATGGACCTGAAACTTTAACAAGATTTCTCATGCCTGAGATGCGTGAAGATGCTCATAGCCATTCTGAGGTTTAGAAGACTCTTTTGTATTGGAAAATGATCGTTTTCCAAGCTGCCGTTCACAGCATCCTTTGACACTTGATTTCTGCATGCGTTAGACTTTTCTCAAGAATCACAATGTCTTATGATGTATTGGTCTTCCTCCGAGTCCTGCATAATTAGCACTGCTGAGACTATTAAACAAGTATAATATCACTCACCCCCAACCAGAAAAACTGATTGAACACCCTGTGGGCCAAAGTTCTTTACCCATCATTCTTTATTCTTTGGTTGAGTTGGCCTTGCTCAATTTATATTCCATGTGTGACCCTGGACCCCCAAAGGAAGCCTATAAAATAGGACTAGTATGTTTTCCTTACAGAGTTTAAAGAGGACTCTTAGTTTAAAGTGGGTCAGGTTATTCTTGCACTCTATATTAAAGAGTTTTAATCATTTTTAGTAAAGGAAGAACTCATATTTTGTTTTATTTTGGGTAATGTAGAGGAGGCAAAACAAGACACCACTTTCTGAAAGGGGGCTGGGTTCTCAGCTTCAGCCTGTGAAAGATCTTGTTGAGGATTTTTCTGGGAGACAACAAAACTTGTTTCCGTGCAGTATATTCTATGACATTAGAGACTGTCCCTTTTCTTCAAACTGTGGCAAATTGATCCATACGCTACGATTGAAGGTACAAACTTGAACTTAATTGTTTTAGCTTAATTTTCTCTCTTAATGTTTCACTCAAGTTTATTTGAAGTATATGCAAGGTAGATGGGAGGGAGGGAGAGACAGACAGATTGACAGGCAGGTGGACAGATAGCTCCTGGAGCTAAAGAAAGAAAACCACAGTTCAGTTTCAGTTTCTCATGTTGTATGGTCACAACATAGATCATTTCTGACACCCGAGGGGTAGAGATATCCACCCCTGCTCCCCAACGCACACAGCAAACAGACATCAGCTGCCATGCTGTACAGATACTTTCTAAAGTCCCTCTCCTTCCGGGGCAGTTCTCAGTTCTCTCTCACACACCCACGGCATCAGGTTCCACAGGCTGAGGGCCCAGTCTTCAAGGTTATCCCTTCTCCTAGTGCCTGGTGGTTTGCCTGGGTTTTCCACCCGCCAGCTGTGAATCCCACAGCCCGTTTCCTTGAGTTTAGTAAATTAACCCGAGCAGGTCACAGAACTCAAGAAAACACTTGTGACACTTGCCAGATTTTTGTGAAGAATATTAGAAAATGCCGCTGAGCAGGCGAGGTACGAGGCAGCTGTCCCGTGCCTGTTGCAACCTTGTCCTCGGTCTCAGTGGATACTTCATTGCATGGCACAACTGCTAATAGGCTGCCTGAGGAAACCACAGACCTTTTGCTCACACTCTTCTTGACTCCCTGTGTAGCCTTATGCCTATGTAGACATAGACAGCTATCATAAAAAGAGAGGGAGGGTTATCTCAGATTTTGTTGGTGCTTTTCTTTATCAAATATTGCTAATTATAAAAATGCAAATAGAAAACAAATAGATGCACTTGTATTTTTACTATTCTGATTAAAATTCTTTCGTAAGACAATCTAGAAATGTTAATTTTACAAGATGATATTTGCAAGCCCTTTGGCCTGATCACGACATGGCATCTAAAGGACTGGAGAACGGAACCTTGGGACAGTCCTTCGCAGACCCTTAATCTCTCAGAGACAGGAGCCCCATTTTGAAGACAGCTGCTGGGAATGACAGCCCCGGTGTGACATATGGACAGGTGTACGTCTGCAGTCTTGCCCATCCATCAATGTGCTGTCTATTCTAACTGATGAAGGAGCAACTCCGATTCTTAAAGTTTCACTCACAACAAGCCTGGCCGTTCACTTGCTTTATTTTAGCGTGAGCTTCTTCGGAGAACCATGGTGTCTTTTGAAGCAAACCTCACAGTCCAGAACACCTGATGCCAGGAAATGCCGCACAGCGTTCTTTGGGTTTTGGTTTTGTTGTGCTGGAGTTTGGCTCCGGGGCTGTAACCACAGTAACCAAGCACTTTGTGACTGAACGATGTTCCCAGCACCTACTGTATATTTTATTGAGAAACATGGTCTCATCAAATTGTCCAAGTCTAGCTTTCAACTCCCTTTGTTCCAGGTTAGCCTTGTGTGTGCCATTCTCCTGCCTGAGTATTCTAAGTGGCTATGCTTACAGCTCTGTGCCCCTCAGCCTGGCTACATAGCAATCCTTAAGAACGTTCTGTTTTCCTTCGCCAATGCCACCTGATTTTACCAGAAGTGCCCCTTCTTGTGATGTTCAAAGGAGGTCAATAATCAAGTGACTAAGAGGACATATAAGGACCCGAGAAAATGGCTCTGTGGATGAAAATGCTTATTGCTCAAGCATGGGGACCCAAGTTCAAATCCTCAGCACCCATCTAAAAGCCAGATGTGGGCAAGCCTATGCCTGGAAACTCAGAGCCATGAGAAATGGAGACAGAAGGATCCTGGGACCTTCTGGCCACCAGCCCAGCTCCAGATCTAATGAGATCCTGTCTCAATGAAATAAACTTAAGAGATTAGAACAGGTCTCCTGGTGTCCTCCATAGGCTTCCTCACATATGTATGGGTTCATGCCTCCACCCAGACATGTGCGTATGCAAAACACACGTACGCACACACATACACATGAACACACACACAGTGCTGTGGCTACAGAGAGAGGGTGGTGGGTACCTTGGGTCTTGTACTATAGAGTAGGAATCCCTCCTTCCCTCCTCCAGTTCTGACGCTACCCTTTCCATCCCTGTGTCCTGAGGTCATCCTTTCTTCATTGTCCCTTTAGACTTTCTCAACACTCACTCCTTCCTGTGCTCTCTAGTACGTCTTAGAAGCTTGGAGAGGAAATGTCGGCAGACGGACACAAGACGGATGCACAGGGGCCATCCAGCAACACTGTGTATGCGGAGCTTTTCAGCACGGCTTTTCTGAATCTTTTATGGGAAAACAATGTAACAGGCAAAGACCCAGCACGTTTAATTTAATTATGTGAGAACTCAGGATGGGAGGGAGAGGAGGGAAGAGGAGGAACAGCTGGCTAATGCACCATTTATGGATGAGATCAAAGTTTTGCAGGCTGCTGGGGTGGGGGTGGGGCACTGGGAATCCAACCTAGGGCCTCGTGATGCTAGGCTAGGATCCCACCACTAAGCTCTACCCTCGGGTCACAGTTTTCTTTGCCTTTTGAGATACAGTCTCACGAAGTGGTCCACTTGACTTCAGACTCATTACTTGTTGCTTCAGACAGGACTTGACTAGGCAATCCTCCTGTCTCAGGATTCCAAGCGGCTAGAAGACAGGTTTGAGAAAGCTTGTGTCAGGTCAACTTTCAAAGCTTCTGTTCCTACCAAAATTTAACGTGATGGAAAGGCTTTTTTCCCTCCATGGCAAATGAAAGGGAAAGTGGGAATGTATTAGGAGTTCCATTCAGGGAGTATCAAACCCAAACGAGAACGGGAGTTATCGGAAACATTCTGAGCATATGCTAGGACCTTTCACACACGTGCTCATTCTTTGAGGGGCTGTGAGACCCGCCCACTTCACAGATTAACAGTTCCCACAGCCGCTTTCTGTCTCTGGGCTCTGGCAATGATGCCAGTAAGTTTCATGGGTTTTTTGTTTTCTCTCTGTCCATTTTCCAATTAGACGCATCAGATCCCAAATGAGGGAACAAAAGAATCAAAGAGAGAGAATAAGTGACATTCTTAAGATAGCCATCTAGGAAGTTTTAGATCACAGTCATGTCGGTTTCTCCTGGGGCAAGAGCCTCCCTCAGGCCGTTCTTTATTTCTCCTTTACCAAGATGAGAGTGTGTGTATGTGGTGGGGTGAAACCAGGGCTCTATGCAGTGTATTTCTATATTTATATGTGAGTAGTTGAAAAGGGGGGATTATTTAGAGACACAGAAGAAAAAAAGCAGAAAATCAAGAAGGCAGGAGCAATATGAGACAAGGAAACAGGGAGACGAAAGTAAACGAAAAGGCATTTTGGCAGCTGGGTATGTAGCACTGAAGTGCAAGGTGTTGGTCGTACAGCGTCAAGGGCCCAGGTTCCAATATGAGTCCCATAATGCAAATTCTGAACACACCGCTTGCTATACATATATGGCCAGAGGCAAGGCATCATGTCCCTTCTCGGTCTCAGCTTCCTCATGTTTGCAATGGCGGCAGGAACGGAGGCAGCTCCCAAGGGTATTTGTAATATACGCTAGAGTAAAGTTACCAGCTCTTGGGCCCCGCGAGCACTCCTGAAATGTGTGCTATTTTCTATGCTCTGAGGTGACAGGACGGAAGACGGCATTTTATGCATGCAAATCCCGATTGCAGTAGAGATCTTGTCGAATTAAGCAAAGTAGATAAAAACTGCTCAGCAAAAAAGTGGTACACATCTTTAATCCCAGCGCTTGAAAAGGGGAAGCAGGAGGCTCAGAAGTTCAAGAGTAGCCTTGGCTATTTATGTAGGGAATTCTGGCCCAGGGGATAGCCTGAGACACTGTCTGATTAAACATGACACATTTGTCAATACCCACAGGAAAGTATACTTATACTCACCTTCATCAAGGAAGCTTCTTTTTTTTTTTTTTTAACCAACAGAAACCATGACAGAAAAGTACAACCCACTAAAATGCAGAGTTGTGGAACCCAGTCCCAATGGATATATCCACAAGACAAGTTCTGGACCTAAGGCTCAGGGAACATTTTAGAAGAGGAAGCTAAAAGATCTTAAGAGCCAGAGAACTGGGGAGAGTGATATTGTTTTTCCTAGTAATGTTGGAAGCTACACCCATAGAGTCTCACCAACATGGCTGCCTAAGCATGAGCTGAACAAAGACAACAGTAGACACGCTAAAACAGACTAGGGAAAACCCGCAAGGTCTCAACCCTACACAAAGAATTATAAGCAACTAAAGAATGCTCAGAGTGCAAGGAATAATCCTCCTCTGGGAAGAGCGCACCAATTGACTATTCAGTCCTGAACACATATGTACAAGTAACATTACACAGATTGAGCAGGGTGTATTTAGAAAAATGCATGCATATACATATGCATATGTATGTTGTGTGTGTGAGTGTGTGTGTATATGTATGTATGTAGACCAGGAAAGAGAGAAGGGTATATGGATGGGAGGGTTTGAAGGAAATAAAAGGAAGAGAGAAAGGATATAATTATAACCTTGAAGCTAGAATTTTCTGAAAAGACAAAAACAATTTTTTAAAAAGACAAAAGCAGACAGCCAAAAATCTATTAAGCAACCGTGGAGTTTATGGCTTCAGTTTTTCTATCTGGAAAACAATAGACTAAATAGGTACTGTCCAAAATATCACTGCGGCTAAATCACCAAATAAAAAGTTGAAACAAAAATATACTGAGACAGGAAAAATTTGTTTGATGTTTTTACAAGTAGAAGCAAACTAGGACTTATCATGCAGAAATCATAGCTAACAAAATGTAAAATCCATAGGAAGAATCTACAATACTAAACCAATCAATATGAAGTTGGTTGTGGGCTGAAACTTTTCCCTCAATTAAGGGAAATTTTATTTCATACAACGAATTTAATGTGTCAGAATTCACAAACAGACTATTTAAAAACCAGCATATATTTACTAAATATCCTTCAATAGATGACTGTTTAGTCATATGTGATAAAGCACATCATGAATATTATCTAACAATAGAAGTAATGGAATATTGATAAGCACAGTGACTTGGATGTGTCTGGGGGGGATTAAAGTTCTCAGAAAAAAAGTCAATCTCAAAGGATCATTTACTATATGGTTCCATTTACACGATAGTCTTAAGATTAATAATTATCAAGGAGGAGCATGTCAGAGTAATACGTGTGAGTTTGGCTTCACTTCTGGGGTCAGGGGTTACAGAAACACATCATGAGGAGCTGTGTGGTGATACAATGCTCTTGTGTTTTTATTGAGACAACAGTTATCTAGATTGACATATTCTAGAAAATCACTCCCAGATTTATAAATTCATGTACCCACTGTGACCATTTGATGACAGAGCCTTTGTGTACGGTTAGCCAGACTCTAAAGCGCATGCAGAATCATTTCCACGCATCCTTCCACCTCACCAAGAGTGAAAACGATACTGAACACTTCAGTGCAGTTTTGTTTTGCGCTGGTCATTTGCTGCGACCTTTTAATTGCACTTGAAGAACCTAATAGTCATTCTTCTGAATCCTTGTTCCATCTGGGACCAGCTCCCTTACCACTATTTTGTAAATGTTTTGTCTCAGAAAGATGGCAAACTGGGGGCGGGGGAATGTTTTTGGCATGCTAATGATTGTCAAAAACTTGGACATTTCAAATAGGTTTTCTTAGAAATTGTCTTTTGATAGTGTCTTTTGGTGGGCTGTGATTAGAATCTGCATGTATGTGACATCCTGGTGTAAGAGTTTTCATTTGACTTATACATCCACGAAAGAATGTGTAACTGCTGAGAAGTCCTATCTGTCTAGGATCTTTCTCCTGTATTTTGGGTCTGGGGGATGGAGGTGTATTTTATATTTCAATTTTTAGTAAATGTTGTGCCTTTACACATTATTCAATCAGCTATTATATTATCATCAGTTATACATTTTATCTAGAAAACTGTGTGGGTCAGGGGTCTTGGCTCATCCTGTGATCCTAGCACTTGGGAGTCTGAGACAGCAGGAGTGAGGCCAACCTAGGATAGATACCTAGAGAGTTCCAGGCAAGCCTGGGAAAGATTTTTCTATAGACATAGACTGACAAGAAATGTGTCTTCAAAAGACTTGATTCATAAGTCTAAGAGCAGTGCTTAAGGAGGAATATGCTCAGCTTTGCAGTATTTAGTAAGGGGCTTACATGAAAGGATGCTAATCCATTGCAACTGTACGGTACTCACATTGTTTCATGTGGGTGGTTTTGTTTTTCCAAAATCCTTATTCACTTCAATTAAAGAATACAGGGGAAAGCAAATATCAGAAGGATCATGGTTGACTCAAAGTCACTTCTCAGGAAGGGAAGAATCAAGAGCTAATTATAAGATTTTCTTCTTAGTAGTCTTCTTATTTTATCTCATGACTTCTGTAGACACCTTTAGTACCTAAGCCGCAGGATGAATTCTGCCCCATCACGTAGGATAGAGATGCTTGAGTGGACCTCTGTTTAAGTCGAGATTTTGTGCTATGTTTTGCTCTCAGTTACTTACAAGGGTGAGGGATGGACTTTGACAAACATCCACGGAGGCAGCTGCCGGTCCTTTCCATGGGTGACCAACAGAACTTGTAGTCTCCTTTATTACAGGACCAGATAATCGCCAAGACAGCCTACCACATAGTGCTTGGTGCCACCTTTCCTCTCCTAAGAACCAAGCCTTTGCTCTTTTAAATAATACACCCCTCCCCGTTTTCTTGGTTGTATTAGCTTACTTTGTACTTCTTTTGTTGATGAGACCATCTACCCCCAAAGAATTTCTTAGGACGCAGGATAATTTGTACCTTTTCTCATTCTAAATTTCAGAAAGTAAAATTGCATGAGCACCATTGAAGAATACCAGGAAATAAAAGCTCAGTTATTTGGCTAGTTTAAGCTTTTCTAAGGCTTTTAAAAGAGTCTTTGTGTCTGTGTGTGAGCCTGTGTGTGTGTATGTGCACCACACGTGTGTAGGAGCCCTCAGAGGCCAGAAGAGGGTGTTGGATCCCCAGGAACTGCAGATCCAAGCAAGCAATTGTAGGCCAGCCAGATGGCTGCTGGAAACCAGACCCAGGGCAACTGCCGGAGCAGAGCCGGCAGGAGCAGAACCTGCTCTAACCACTCCATCTCTCTATTCTCAGTTTGAGTTCTTCTAACACATAGCTGGCTTACAAAGAGAGGACAGAGTCCAAGAAGAACAGAATTCCTCTGCCTGCTCCTAAGAAGGGGAAGAAAGTTTTTATTTTGGTTTTAAAATGATGGCGGATAAATTAGTAACTAATATGCCCAGGAGAGTTTTACTTTATACCTTGGCAGTGGTAGGTTCAGAAGCAGCTTGTGATGATTGTGTAGGTTTTGTAGACTTGTATTCTTCCGATTCTGTGAAGAACCCTGGGTGCTCCGTAAGTGCACCATCAGCAGCTCCTTCGGTTTCTGGCTTATATGCTTGGAATCCCTTTATTTAACAAAAATAAAAAACTTTTGTGGGGGCATGATAGCACTGGCTTGTGAGTCTTGTGCTTGGGGGGCTGAGCTCTGTAGCCAAGGCTTACCTAGAACTCACTCCACAGCCAATTCTAATCACTGTAGTATGATAAGAGTCTGCCTCAAGAAAACAAGACAAAATAAAGCAAGGTAAAAACCCTTAAACAAAACAAAAATGTATGTTTGCCAGAACTCATATGACAAAGGCAGGCATAAATATGTATTTGGTGCGACTCTCCGTACAGGAAACTCTAGAACAGGCAGAGGGTTCCATAGTAACATACAGATGTAACAGGTAGAGAGGGGGCTGACCATGAAAGGGCACTCAAAACTTACTGACTATATCAACTATTTTGATTGCTTTGGTGGTTACAGGTGTCTACCTTTGGCAAAATTGAACCTGTGTACCACAAATGGATACATTTTGTTATAAGTCAACAAAGTTGAATTCCAAGCTTAAAATAAAATAAGATTTGGAAATCATTGCTGCCAACTCCTTGTTTGTTTTTCAGTTTTGTTCCCAGTCCAGAGGAAATGGTTAGAATGATGTTTTGGTAGCAGTCACCACTTTTACATTTGGTAAGATTTAAGTGTCCATGAAATGCCACCAAAAGACAGCTTCCCTCAAACAGGGACAAAGCAGAAAAAGTCTACACCCCAGTCTTCAAGATCTCCCGTGCCCGTAGACAAAACTATTGTTAACTTTTAAAAATTGCCTATTTCTTTGTTTTCCTGCTATAACAGTATGAACTGGGGCCTGGTGTGTTGGTTGCTCCCAGGCCCCCTTGATTCAAATCACGTCTTTGTATGTCCTTCCTGGGACACACCTGCTTGGCCTTGTGGGAGAGCAGCCAGACATCCCTGAAGTATGGGCTCCTGCAACCAGAACCTGCCCCTGTTCACTTTCCCTTCAACTGTTCCTAACCAGAATCAGAGCCCACTGAACTGGCTCTCTTCTTCCTCCCCTCTCTCTCTTTCTCTCTCTAGTGACGGCATCTTATTCCAACAAGATACTATAAATAAGTGCAGATTTCCCCCATGACACATTCTGTGACCCTGTGGAAACCTAGCTGGTGCTTCCTCTAGCTGGGCTTTAAAGACAAACTCAGAAGTTGTGCTTTTTCAGCCTGCAGGGCATCATCAGTGTAGAGGTGAGGCCTGGAGCCTGCAGGGCCCTGTCACTGCTCTCTCTGTTGGGCTCCTTGTCAGAAGGACCCACCCAGGCTGTCCCAGGAGAAGGCAGAGTTGGCTTCAGTTTGGATCTAGAGCTCTGTCTGCTCAGTAGGATCTCGGAGTTTAAAGGAAGTGCACCTCGGAACTCATGAGCAGACCAAACAATTAAAGGCTGTGTGGAAAAGCAGGTGCTTCGGTGCCCTCTTATGAAAACCTCTCTATGTAAAGACAGTTGGTTGACTTTCCCCAAAGGCCAGCGCCTATAGGTGTTGCTTTATATGTGCATACTTGGAAAAATATTATCCTAACAGAGTGAAAGGCCAGATCAGGCCTGAGAATCTCTGGAGCTTACAGCAGCATAGTTAAAGCAAATGACTTTTTCTCCCTCTGGCTTCCTCTGTTTTTCTCCAGCCCTGGCCCTTTGAACAAACACTGTGCAGCACAGGACACAGCATTTCCTGGGTAGGGTCCCGGGCTGTGAGCTCCGCTTGTTAGTCGTGACACGGGGGCTCTGAGAGAGCTTATATGTTTCCTCTTGTGCCGTAAAGATCTCTCTCTTACTCTCTCTCTCTCTCTCTCTCTCTCTCTCTCTCTCTCTCTCTCTCACACACACACACACACACACACACTCACACACACACACACTCTTTTTCTCTCTCTCACACAAACACACACACACACTCTTTTTCTCTCTCTCACACAAACACACACACACACTCTTTTTCTCTCTCTCACACAAACACACACACACACTCACACACTCACATACTCTCTCCATTGCCTTTTGTCTTTTCTATTACTTTTTAGAAGGCAGATCAAGAGTGCTGTTTCTTCTTATGCATGTCCCCGGGTTTCTTTCTGGCTTCCTTCAGTTGTGATTGTTTGGGAGGGTGGTGGCTGTCGATGGGGTAGCGAAGGGCAGACTTCAGCTTAAAAGCCAGAAAGGTTCTCATAGGAACTGTGCTCTATGTTTGCTTTGTACATAGGGGAGCAAGCCATTGCAGAAGTGAGCTTAATCCATGGCTGAAGCTGCCCATTGGCCTATGACTGAGTTCAGCGGCTCTGGAGGCTGCCCTTAAGTTCAGTCTTCTGTCATCCAGGGCTTGATGACCCTGGCTTCCCCTTCCCTCTCCCCACAGCACATTATATAAGCTATGGTCCCAGACACAATGACAAGGATCACTGACCTTTAAACAATGGTAGGAAATCACATTTCATTGTTTACTCCTTCAAGAAGATTGCTAGTTTTCTTCAAGCCTGGGTGCAGAGGTGCCTCAGGGTCCGGGGTGGCTTGGTGGTTTGATAGGTTGACACATGTGAACAATTCTAGGCCAGTGACCGTTAACACTGGGACCTCAGTTCCATGTAAGCGTAAGTATGACTCAAATATGACAAGAACAGGGTCTTAATACTTCTTCTTAACTTGCCTTAAGGGGGAAATACTGTAATTATTGGCATAAATATTAATCAATAGCAATTACTTATCAATGATCACTCTTACTCTCTGACCTACTTGCTGTTATGCTATATCTAGCTATAAGAAGGAGGCAACTTTAAATAGCTTTGCAAAAATACATTTTCCCACAGTGAGCTAGATCTAAGACACTCACGCAACAACTCACTGAGCTACCCAGGAACAATCCACAATACTGAACTTCTGAACCCTGACCCCACCTGCTTTTAGGCTCCATAGCCTCTGAGCTCTTTTCCATGCAGGTTAGCTCAATGGTGTTGGTTGATTCACGACTTCCCCTTCTGTCCCTTACGAAACACAAGGAAATGATCAGCCGAGCAAAGGGTACTGCGTTGCTCCTTGCTCCCTCCACTAAGGTCCTGTTTGGGATGAATCCAGTCCCTGGAATGCTTTACTTATTAGTTACTTTTACAATCCTCTGACCACAGTACCTGAGAGAACCAACTTTATTGTGGGCTCATGACTTCAGAGAATTTCCGGCCGTCATGGCAGGGAAGGCATGGTAGAGAGTCAGTTCATGGCAGCAAGATCAGGTGATGGGAGCCCGCCACATCACAACAGACTTAGAAGCAGAGAGAGGCCCATGTCGGAGGGCCAGATGTAACTTTTAAAGTCTCACCCTAATGATCGACTGCTACCCCGTAGGCACTACCTCCTAAACGTTCCCCAACCTCCGAAAACAGCGCCCCCAGCTGGAGAACAATGCTTAAAACCTGAACGTGTGGGAACGCTTCAGGTTTAGACTCAAACACTAGGAAATGCTTTGCAATCTCTAAACCTGGTGGAAACTTTAACCAGCACAGTCTCCCTTTGGCATTCCTAGCTTAATTCAGCTTTGTCTTCAGGTCACCGGAAGCTATGTGTGAGGAGATAGTTAGTCCTCTCCTCCGTCCATGCTTCTGTTCACAGGCTCACAGCTAGTTTTGGGGAGGTGGGGAGGGGCAGTTTGTGTCCTGGCGGTGGTAACATTGCTCAGTTGCAGAGGTGTGTGTGGCACTTGCTGCCCGAAGCCCTCGGCTGTCATGCATGTTGACAAAGCCCTGGCCAGAGAAGGAAATGACAGGGAGGTGGGCCTAGGACTCACAGCAGGAAGTAGACAAGGTCAAAGAATGGACCACAGACTGAGTTACCACAGCAGGAGGTGAGGGGACTCCCAGGCCAGAGTGCCAGACAGTGTGATTCAGATGGCAAAATGTCAACGTGGCTGTCAGCCAAGGCTTGGAAGCCTCCCAGAGATAACTCAGGACTTGTGACCTTCTAGTACAAGTCCTTGGCCTTCTAGTGACTATGGCCCCTGCTGCCGGGTCTTCTGTGTCAGCCTTTCAGGCCCCAGGACCAACTAGTTCTTCATAGAATCTGGTCAGGCACTGGCCATGTCTCCTGCTCACCTTAGGGTTCTTTCTGTGTCCTTGTGTCAGCTGAGGGAGGGGTCTTCTGGAGAAAGGGGCGGGAAGACCGTGGCGAAGGAAAAGGTGCTCCCAGGGTATCTGGCTTGGGTTTTCACAGAAGTTGATAGTGCTGGGCTTAGTGACCACAATTCAATTATAAGCACAGCTCAGCCATCCTGAGTGACTATATTCTTGCCAAAAACTGCTGTGTAAAGGCGGCTGCATTTTTGTTAGCCCTGCCTGATGGATTTTTAAAATATATTAACCACAGACATTCACACAAAGTGGGGGATTTACTGCCTAAACAGTGGACCTTGAATCCCCCAGGCTAAATAAACCCAGTGAAAACACAGGAACTGTATTCACAGGGCCTCCTGAAGATAAGAACACAACCTTTAGAAATTCCTTCAAATGAAAAATGATGGCTGCCTTGCTAATAGGCCAGGAACCGAGGAACTTAACTCTCCCCTAATGTGCAGGGACCTCAGATAAGGTTCACCCTCTCGGGATCGAAAGCTTGTTCCTTACATTTCCACAGGACTTTGGGAACCATGTACCCGCTGTGAAGCCTGGGCCACGTTTGCTATTTCTGGATTGCTTCTGGTGCGAGCACATGTGTGCGTGCATGCGTGCGTGTGTGTGTGTGCGTGTGTGTGTGCACATGTTTATGTGTGGGGGGGAGATAGAGAAAAGGAAGAAGGAAGGAAGGGCAAGAAGGAAGGAGAGAGGGAGTTGGGAAGGGAGGCAGAGAGAGAGAGAGAGAGAGAGAGAGAGAGAGAGAGAGAGAGAGAGAGAGAGAGAGAGAGCTGTGTATTGTGTGCGGCCGTCTGTTGGGGAGATGTATAGGGCTTGCGTGTGTCCCCAGCTTCTTCTCATGTGACAGTCACTGAAGCTGGGGAGCAGGCTTTTCCCTGGGACTTGATGGCAAGCGAGGACACATCCTCTTAATCTTGAAGTATGAGTTTGAAGCGGAGAATTTACTTGAGGGTTTGCCTCTGTGTGTGTTTTTCCATAGATTACCCATTAGGGCAAAGTAAGGCAAGGCTCTCCCTCAAAACACTCTTCATCTTCTGATGATATTGGGGAACCCCACGTTCTCCTCAGAAATAACCCTCATTGTGTTCAGGATATGTTATTAGGTGGTTCGTAGGCTAATTTGATGTAAATTTATAATATGCACATGGACCGAGGAGAGGGATTAGACACAAAGGGGGCTGAATGATTCTCAGAGTAACAGAATGGATCTGCCTCTTGCTGTGGTGCTGGATACATGGGTGTGCACGTGTCTTATCTCACCGGACTGTATATTAATTAGGGAAGGTTTTTTTTTTCTTTTTGAGACAGGGTTTCACTATGTCGTCCTGGCTAGCCTGGTACTCACTCTGCACTCCTGACTGGCCTTGAACTCACAGAGATCCATCTGTCTCTGCCTCCAGAGTGCTGGGATTAAATGGGTACACTACCACACCTAGTGGAAGGTTGCATTTTACCCGAGGCAAATGATAACGCAGACCCAAAACTTGAAGAGTAACCAAGAAAGTGAGTGTCACTTTCTTTGATCTCAATAGTAGTTTGGAAGCTTCCTAGGCAGGTAGATCACACCCCTCTCAAAGGAAAGATGCCACATGCCAACCCCAACCTGTGAGCTCATGATGCCAGGGAAGCTGTTTCCGAAAAAGCAGAGATGGTGAGTGTTTCTTTTTTGGGGCAGATGACTTAAGTCTCCAGGTAGTGATGGCCTTGTATGGTAGCGCAGGTAGGGAAACACCTAACCTCACAGTGACTCACCAGGAACAGACCATTTTTCTGAATGAGTCAGCATCACAAGTATGTTCGGGGCGCCTCATAGCCCTGCGTGGTAAAAGAACCAGGGCAGCGATTAGAGTACCAGCTTACAGGACTCACCAGCCATATTTGGACAATGCCGAAGGCAACCTGCAGCTCTCTCATTTCCCAGCAAGCTTGTGTGAAAGCCAAGCCCACCCTCCCACTCAGTCATGTACCCACTCAGAGACCGGGAGGGGGGGGGAAGTCATGTAAATGTATGCCATGCTAATGCAGCTGTTTATTCAGTTACAGTTAACCCCAATAGTGGTTGAGTAAAAACGCTTCTGCACTGACTATGTATTCTTATGCATTAGTGGAAATGTGGTCTGAGGTGTGTGGTGTGTATTAGGGTACAGTTAAAACAGATTTGGGCCATGTAAAATACCGCAGAAAGTAGAAGTTTCCAAGGAAAACATGGGAAACTCTGTTTGGGACTCTAACGTATGCTGCAGCCTTTCAAAGGAGACATTAATAGAGAAGCTTGCCCTCAAAGGGCGAGCCGGTAATAAATTTCATGTCAGAAATTACCTGTCGGTAGGATTATGTTAAATAATGTTGAATTGTTATTAGTCGGAGGGGAAAAAGGAGAGCCACTTTCTAAACATGTTCAAAGAGTATAATGTTTCACACACAGATCCCACTATTATTTAACGGGATTTTTGTACTTAACCCTTCTTCTCAAAGACAGATTGAAAACTTTGGCCATTTTAGTTCATTCCTCAATGCAGTCATTATCGGGGAACACTCTTTCTCTGCAGGAATCTTGTAGTGGACCCACTCTCTGTTTGCTTGTCCATGGGAAAATGTTCTATTTGGTAGATGTAGAATTGCCCACTGGAGTCACAAAGATAAGCAGATTTCGGAGCCTGGGTCAGGCACTGGTGATGTCGTAGGAACCACATTCTTTCAACTTTTTGTGCTGCCTATCCCCCCCCCCCCACGATTTTATATGTATGTATTACATACATATTTTTATATGCATTTTCCACCTCAAAAAAGAGTTTTGTTTGTAAGAATGTGACTAACAATTTTTCAGGTTCATTGTAACATGTGTGATGTAAAACTGAGTGATCCAGGTTCTTCTAGCCTTGCTCCAGAAGCAGTGGGCTGCAAAATCAAATGGGGACAGCAAAAAGCACAATTTAAAGAGACCCGTGTAGTAAGGAGGCCACTAGTTAGTTCCTGGCCACTTAGCCCCGAAATACTCACAAAGATGTAGGGTTAAGACAACCCCTCTAGGGGGCGGGGATTGCCTCGGGCAAATGCCTGCCAATAAATGGGCCCGCGGGGAGGCGGCTCGCTCTCTTTCCCTCCCTACCTGTACTACGCTGGAACTTTGGTTCTATAAGTTTATCATTAAAGTGGTAAATATTCTTTGATATCTACATTACATTTATTTTATGCGGGTACACAAAGAAACTGTATTAATTAAGTCACTGCTTGGCCCATTAGTTCTAGCTTCGTATTGGCTAACTCTTTCATATTAATTTAACCCACTTCTATTAATCTGTGTATCGCCACATGGCTGTGGCTTACCGGTGAAAGTTCTGGGCATTTGTCTCTGGAGGGGCTACATGACTTCTCTCTGACTCCACCTCCTTTTCCTCAACATTCAGTTTTGTTTCCCCACCTAGCTCTGTTCCCATATAGCTCTACTATAGACTCAAAGCAGTTCCTTTATTAACCAATGATATTCACAGCACACAGAGGGGAATCCTGCAGGAGACCTGTCCGTTGTTCGGGACTGAATCCTGTCCTCTTCACAAAGAGCTTATGATGACTCATAGCTGCCAAATCATTGAGTTACGTCTAGAGAGGAAGATCATTTCAACTTTATGTGCTCTGAGTGAAGGATGGTTTGCTGAACTGGAGTAGGGTTTTTGAAGGACATACTTGGGTAAGCTTCAGGATTGTTCCATTTAGTGTGGTATTTTTCTCCCTGAATACCGGCCATTACCAACCTGAATCTGGTTTGGGAGTTGCTGTATTTGATGTGTCATGACATTTGTGCCAGATATTCCTAATAAGTGTCTGCACATCTGTATTAGATATCTTGGGAAGTGTGCTTGTCCAATCTACGTTTTCATAGAGTACCTCTGCAGGCATTTGTAGCGAGGCTGAGTGACTTCGGGTTGTAGATGCTCTTTGGAAAGTGTAAGCCAGCATGTCTTTCAGATCAGCTTGTAACCCAGATATGCTTTCTGCCATGGGAAGTTAAACTCGGTCTCAGGAGCATCATGTCATAGGAACTGGGGCAGCAGGGTTCTAAAACTCGGTCCAAGGGCAGACATTTGTGCTGTCCACTTGGGACTGGATCCTGTGGTTAGGAAATGATCTTTTAATTGCCCTGAAAAATGTGTGCTTTCAGAGTGTCCCGTGGTTAGTTAGTTAAAATATGCAAAGCCGTGGCTCTTGATGTCCCCAGTGACTAGAAAAACGAGACCAAGATTGCATGTGTTCACGCTCCTTCCCATGAGATACCAGCTCCATCAGCAGCAGGCGTCAGGGTTCTGGCTGGGCTGGCCTCAGTCACACAGGTGGGCCTTCTGCCAATCCCTTGGGATAAAGTCCCTAGAGCTTATACACCACAAGAGCTCTGGTTTTTCTACACTTTCTTGTCTCTGTAAATTTTTTTTTGGTCTTCAGCTTTTCAATTTTTATTTTTAATAATAAAAGAATCTTTCTTTACATTTGAGAATGAAGTTTCTTCATTTCAGACAACCTCTAAATGGAAAGGGTGGGACCCTCAGCACCCACCACTCAACTTAAACAATTATCAATTTACAATAAGACTCAAATCCAGAGTTGGGGGAAGGTGCGGAGAGTCCTGGAATTCTGTGTTGAAGTCTACCAGTGTGATTCCATATACCTGAGCAAGGTTTGAAAATGCCCCATGGAAAGTCTTATTGCTACATGGAAGCAGCATAGAGAATATTTAACAGCATTCCTACAAGGAGATCAATCAAGAGAAAAAAACCTAGAGAAAACTCAGTAAGTATTAACACAATAAAATTAATAAATTTTATAGGAAAAACGTGGCCACAGAACAGGCCATTCATCCCTGGGTTCTTTTCCCCATGCCAAGATGCATAGTAAATGCAAGTCTGTGCCTTGGAATCTGGTTTTAGGATAGTTCAGGTTCTACATAAGAAAAGTACATCCCAGTTTGGGTATGTGAATTAAAAGAAACTCAGGTCTGGGAGATGAGGTGGGGAGAGAAAGAGAAAACACAGCTCTGAAGCCTGCCATTTAAGTCACACTGGCTTGTGACAGAAACAGAACGAAAATAAAGCCTACAGTTCTCACCTCTGCGTCTCAGAGCAAACGGGGGCTTCCCTCCATCACAGTTTCACCCCGTTCTTAGTCCCCGAAGGTGCCGCCACTCCCCTAGCACTTTATGACTTAATCACAGGAGTGGGGAGCGTTTCCTGACAGTTGACGGTATGTAAAGGCCTTCAGGAGTAAGGGCAGAGCGGGGAAGAGAGCAACACCCCGTTCCCACAACTTCAGCTTGTCCTGGAGGCCATGAAGTCCTCAATTCAAGTTAATTATCACCAGCAAATAATTTTTTATTCACTTGATGAATATTTATCAAGTGACTTCTTTGGACAACATGTGACCGAGGTGACATAGTGGCAAGAAGGGATGACAAGGAGCCGTTGCTTACGAGCTGGGAGGGAGAAGATATTGTGCACAATTTAGCTGTGTGTTAGGATAGAAAAGGGGCTGCCTTCTGGCCCCGAGGCAGAGGGATTCAGGGTTTCTTGGGTGGATGTGGAGGGCAAGTTAGTAACAGAATTGCCAATGGGGGTGACTTGTGGAAAATTAGGGAGAACGTCAGTCAAACAGGCTGATGAGGGCCATAAAGGTGCAGAGTGAGCCGGCAAGGAATGGGGAGCAACATTTGCAAGTGGCACCGTGTCTTTGTAAAGATCACGAAAGGGAACGTGGTGTTCATATGTCGTCAGTGATAATGATTGGGTCGCAACCACGGAAGAGGAGAGATTTTTAAAGTTCCCTCCATGTCTCCCAAACTGCGTCCTACTGATCTGATTGACAACGGTGTGCTTCAAACTTGGGAAAAATATTCGTTTTAATTTTTACCCTGAGTCTACTTCTCTATCAGATCCAACTCTGTCATTAAGATTGGTGTTGCCCTGGGCTCCCCAGCAGCCACCCACGGAGCTCAGACTCCCTTTTCTAGAGCTCCAGGCTAGCTGTGGGCTCTGCCCAGGTAATCCTGCGAGTCTGGTAGGGCTCCAGTTCTCGATCTCTACAGAGATACTGTCACAGGTGGCTGGGACACGTCTCTATTCCAGTAAGTGGAGTCTCTACAGGTCTCCCCGGAGGTCTGGAAGGCCTTGGGTAAGCGCTACTGCTTGCTAGCTGACACCTCCAAGCCCTCTGATTCTTGGATATCATGCTATCAGTAGGGTTAGACAGTTAGCAGCATACAAATGACTGTCCTGACTTAGGGAGAAACAGGAAAGTCTTTGCCTGCAGGAAGGTAAGTATAAAGCAGACAGCTCAAGCCCCTCCCAAGACAGCAGCGGGCATCTGCTGCATGTGGAGGCTTTTATGACTTATCAAGAGCTCGGAGATGGGATCTAATTGGATACTTGTTTAAGGTTTGTTTCTTTAACTTTATAGATAAAGAAATAGAGGGGCTTGCTAATTAAAATAATTAAAAATAGCTACTCTCATTGGGCTGTTGCCAAGTCCTATACTAAGTGGTTTACATTTAACTTGGTCAAGGCCCCAGTCCTTCTGCGAGGTAGGCAACACCAGTATTGTCTCCAAGATTCATGCATAGTCTCTCTCCCTCTCTCTGACTCCATCTCTCTCCTCCCCCAATTTCCCCTCTTCCAACTTCTCTTCCGTGAACCCCTCCAGCACCCTCTTACTCTGAATAAGCCTGGGAAAGCTGTGTAAACTAGGTGAAAGTATATGGTTAGAGGTGGGATTTGAACTCTGCCCCTCTAACTTCAAAGTTATCCTAAAGGGCCCATAGCCTGGGTTTAAAAAATAAGTGTTACCCAAGTGTTATCACATAGTAGAGAGGACATGTGAAATCCCAGGGAATGTCTTTTCCAGGCACATGCCTTCTCTCTTACTGTCTGCTGGGATGGGAAATATTGACAAGCACAAAAGAAAATCACTCCTTTCTGATTTCCTCATCATTGTATGCAGACACAAGATACCCCCCCTCTTCAGTCAAAACACTGCACATCTAGACTCCCTGCATTTGCCCTCAGAAATAGCAGAAGCAAATCCTGAAGATCAGCATAGTGTTTCCAGCTGGGGGATGTGGCTTGGTGGATAGAATGGTTGCTTGGCATACAGAAGTAGCCGTACCTTTTCTGAGCCTCAGCGATGCAGAATAGTACAGATTTCATGCTAAAATTTTTCAAGATTATTTTGAAGTATGTTGCACTACTTTTAAAACAAAAATAGGGTATTACTCTGACTAGTTTCATGTCATCTTGATACATACTGGAGTCATTTTGGAAAGGAAAGCTCTAATTGAGAACCCCCTCCCACCAGATTGGCCTGTGGGGCATTTATTTGATTGATGGCTGATGTAGGAGGGTCCAAATTAGTGTGTCAGGTGGTCCTAGGTAGTATCAGAAAATCAGCTAAACAAACCATGGCATGCAAGACAGTAAACAGGATGCCTCTGTGACTTCTGCATGTTCACGCCTTGAGTTCCTGCCCTGACTTCCCTGGATAATGAAATCTAGCATGTGAAATAAACCCTTTCTTCTCCAAGCTGATTTTGGTCATGGTGTATTGTCGTAGCAATAGAAAATTAAGACAGACTTGTCAGTGTATTTTTTGTATCAAGTGTCTATAATTTCAACAAAATGGACTTGACCAAATGACCATTTTCAAGATAGAAAGTTAGAATGAGAACTTGAGATGAGATGTAGGTAACCTAAGAGGTACTCGGTATATCTTTTGTAGTCTTCTAGATCTTCTAGAAAATTCAAGATAGATAAGTCAACGCTTTTAGGTTTCTTTTGAATATTTGAAGAAATTACTAATTGAGAAAACTAAATTTTGCTAAGTATATGAAACAAACACTGTTCAAGTGATAAACTTTGCCTAGAGAAGTGTGAGTACTTCAAATGCCTGCAGTCAGAAGATGTGGACTTGGCTGTGAGCCCTGCTCAGGGGATTCACCTGCTTTGGCTTCATCTTACCTGGAAAATGGGGAGAACGGTAGCAGTTAACCTCCCAGGTGGCTAGGAAGAGTAATAGAATACCACACTAGAAGCCAGACTTTTCTAGATTGGAAACTTATTCCATAAATTGGGGAATGTCCAATCCCAGTCCTAAACACAAGAAACAAACATGGAGAGGAGATGGGAGGGGAGGGGCAGAGGAGGGGAAAAGAGATGGGAGGGGAGATGCCTCTCCAAGTCATCCTCACAGATCTGACCAGTTTTTGAGATAAATGAAACCTTGAGCTGAGTGGAGCATTGGGTGACCTATTGGTAAGTTCAAATAACAGGTTAATCAGTACTAAATAATTGGGTAGAAATAAAAGACATTATTTAGATGGTCAAAAGTTTTATTTTGATTTGTTCCTAACAGGACCCTGATACCTTACCAGCAGTTGGTTTTCTGATATCAGGTTTAGGATGGTGCTAGTAAACTCTAGGCTTAGAGCTCCAGGGTCCCTCCATCCTAAACTAAACAAACCCTGCTCAATAGCAGTAGACTCCGATAGAAGATTTAAGGCTGGTGAGTTTGTTATATACATACACACATACATACATGCATATATATACATACACACACAATAAATTTAGGCTATTTCTGCCAAATGTGTAGTTGAACATATCAATTGGTAAAATAATTAAAAATTAACAGGGTCCAGTATCTAGCTCAGTAGTGTTGTGCAGGTCTAGCATGGTTCAACCACCAATACAACAAAAAGAAAGTAATTCTCTAGTGGGCCAACCAGTGCCACATCTCTGATTTAGTCTCTGGTACAAAGGTAGGAATAGGAGAAATCGATCTTCTGGGAATGCCAAGAAATTAGCATTCCAGCATGTTTTATGTTGAGATTGTTGTCATACCATCTGATGAGGAGACTGACTTGTAGGGAATTCTTTTTATTTCTTAAAGAATGAGGTATACAGCCACGTAGTGGTGGTGCACACCTTTAATCCCAGCACTTGGGAGGCAGAGGCACGCAGATCTCTGTGAGTTTAAGGCCAGCCAGGTTCCAAAGCTACAGAGAAACTGTGTCTCAAAAAAACAAAAGGAAAAATAAACAATAAAAAAACTCAACAACAACAACAACAAAAGAGTGAGATCTGCCTGGTCCCACTCCACTTTTGTGACGTGTCTAACAGTGCTGCAAGGGAATTCTGTCACCAAGGAACGCACTATTTTCTCCACGAGGTCACACACTAGAAAAGCCATGCCTCAGTTTCTCCAGATCTTCAGATAGCCCTGGTTTCCAATGAAAAACCACCCTCCTCTCCAGAGTGGATTCTCTCATGTATCGAAGGTGCTCAGACAAATATACTTCCCAGAAAAGTATCGATAAGTATGGCCTTTTCACATACTCAGCAAACATTTATACCTTTCCCCTTTCCAGACCTGGCCAAAGTTTCTCTCATTTTGACCTTCTAATTGGCATCGCTAGCTATTGGTTCAGGGGAAGGCTGTCACAAATTGGCCTAGATTCAATGATAAACCAATCCACCTTTGCAATCAGGTGCTGTCTACACAGATTGCTTCGACTCCCACCACACAACTGTGATTTTTCAGGAGAACTCTAATGAGAAAGGGGCAAGTCCGTGATCCAGCTGCCACGGCAGATGTTTGTTGGCGTTGACATGTCACAAACCCATGGGAAGTTCCTAAATGATTTTCACCTAAAACCCAGGCCCAAATTTGGAAATAAATTCTAATCCGAAAAGTTATGTTAAATCTCTACTTCCACCATCATTCCAGCATGATGTAGACATTTCCACGTGCCTAATATGGGTAGCATTTCCCAAGGGCCCTCAGAACTGGACAGCATTCAAACTGTGCAGTGAATCCAGGGCAACCTTTAATGATGCCCAGTTTAGAATCAATCACAAGGTCCAAGGGAGTCTTGGCTGGCCTTGGGGTCTCAGAGGGTCACGGAGGAATCCCATGTCTCCAGTAGGATCATGTTTGCCAGTTAAGGTTGTTTGCAAAGAAATGTAATTGACATGTAAGTTGTTGAAAAATATTGAGAGCCAGAAAGTTTGGATTATGATAGTTATGAAGAAGGGAAAGTATTTACAGTATTCCTTGGCCCCAAAATAGATTTTAAACACTATACAACCACAATGGAATGTGTCCATTTGTTCCTAGATGGGTTGTCTCTTGTCCCCATGTTTAGGTCATAGCTATTTGCAGATTTTTCACGTGACAAGATCTTCACAGACTAAATTCAGTAGTGTCACCTTCTGAACTAAGTGGTCACATGCACTGCGGTTTTCCCCTGTCTATTTTGACTGGTTTTGTTTTCCACTGCCTGTATCTCCAGCCTCTGAAGCAAGGTCAGTAGATTGACTTCAACTTCATTCATTTAAAAGACTGATAAATTCATGCCAGCCCATGATCTCACCCCCTTGAGTAACACAATGCATCTATGCTGTACTGTGAAGTCAACCTCTAGATCCGAGTGTTCTGTGTGACCCAGGAACCACACCTGGGCAGCAGACTTGTGTCATCAGACCGCATGTGCATGCCAATGACAAGTCTGTGAATAAAGGCCAAGATGGCTCCCGAGGTGACAAGAAATAAAACTGACTGATTTATTGATTTAATTCAAGAAGATTGTATCATCCAAATAAACTATGTCCCCAAGTCCCAGGGTGGAATTTCCTAATACGTACAGCCAGTATGTTTGCCAATAGAGGGCTAGGAAATCTCAAGTGGATTCAACTTGTATAAGGACCAAAGTGATCTTATCACCATAGTGGAGATGGTCAGTGAATAACACTGTGAATGAAGTCAATAGTTTGGTAGGTGCACCTCTTTGCAGTGTATTGGGTTTGAGATCCTTGCGCAGGCAAACCAGCTGCTGCCATGTGTGTAACTGAATTTCCCATTGAAGAAGGAGGTGAATTCCTTTCAACAACATAACTTCTTCCTTCTCCTCTTCTTCTTTCTCCTCCTCTTCTTCCTGCCCTCCTTTCCCATCCATCTCCAATCATCTATTATCTTCAAAATATTCATTCAATCAGTCACGCAAGGAAACCTTGCCAATCTGTAGCCACCAGACTTGCCCGCCAAGGCAAGTATTTACAAGATTATAAAGACGTGCTCCAGAAATACAAGGAAATCCAAAGTCACACAAAAGAGCCAAGAGGAAATTGCACCGTCCTGTCGCTGTCAGGGAGAACAGAATGGCAGGTGACATTCCTACTGGTTTTATTATGTGTCCTGAATACTTCAGAGGTACTATGTTGCTTAATCCTCTCCTCAACCTCTTGAAGTAGGGGCTGTGTTTATTCCCAGTTTATAGAAGAAACTGAGGCTGAGTGATATCGAACAATTTATTGATGTTCACACAAAGCCATTCTAAGCCACTGTCTAATACCAGGGTGGGGGGAGTCATTTATGTCCTTGTCAGAACAAGTAGGGAATGGGGCTCTAGGGTCAATGCATGTGTGTGTGTGTCCTTAGTTGGGGCTATCATAGTTGTAATGAAATACCCTAACGAAAAGCAAATTGTGGAGGAAAATGTTTCTCTAGCTTACACTTCTATATCACTGTCAATCACTGAAACTCAAACAGGGAAAGAATCTAGATATAGGAACCGATACCAAGGCCGTGAAGAAGGGCTGCTTACTGGATTTTACCACATGGCTTACTTATTCTGCTTTCTTAGAGAACCTAAGACCCCCTGCCGAGGGATAGCACCATCCACCATAGTCGCTAATTAAGAAAATGACTAACAGGCCAACCTAGAGCCTAGTCTTATGGAGGCATTTTCTCAATTGAGATTCCTTCTGCTCAGATGACTCTAGGTTGTGTCAAGTTGACAAAAACCAACCATCCACACAAAAACAAAAACAAAAAGCCCACCACCTGATACAGTATATGTCTATTAGAATGTCTATATAGACTCTCACATCAACCTTCTTTTTATCAAAGGAATTGACCATGTGCTAGCCTCTGGCTATATTTCAATGTTTTAGCCAGAGTTATAGTAAGATTCCTTTTAGAAATAAGAGCTAGAGACCAACCCTCCACAATGTGAAAGGTCACTTCTCTGTTTGTGGGGGTTAAATGGTTGTCCCCGTCCAGTGTTCAGTTCACATTCTATAAATGGCTCTTACTCCTCTGTCTGACTCACTGTGTGCCTTACAGCAAAGTCACTTACAGAGGAACTTATTTTTAGAATCTGAAAGAAACAGATTCTGTGGGGAGTGTTTGTCTCTGACTATAGACTAATGTAAGTGAAAACGTATCTCGTTAAGGAACTTTCTTGTCATCTGTTTTCCTTGCCAGTGGCCCTGCTGCAAAGATGCCTTCACATGTTTAAGCGTTCTAAATTATTCAGTAACAGGACAACAACATTCTATGCCAACATCTTATCTGTTACGGGCTTATAAAAGGACTTTTTAGTTTGAATTAAATAATGCAGAAATGGATGAAGAGTCAATATTCATGAGAAGAAAGATTTTGTTACTGGGGTAACTTTGAAATATCAGGACCGAGGAGATAGCTCAGCATGCAAAGGGGCTTGCTATGCAAGCCTGATGATTCAAGTTCAATTCCTAGAGCCCACAAAATAAAACCAGATGCAATGGCCTGCCTTTGTAATCCTAGCATTCCTAAGGTAAGAGAGGAGATGGCAACAGACAAATCAGCCAGAAGCATGCAGGCCAGCTAGCCTAGGACCAACTCTTGGAAACTGTCCTTTGACCTCCATAAGGACACCATGACAGGCATGCATGTTGTAATAGGAGTGGCGGGCTGCGTCCCCAGCACCCGGCCACCTACATGGCTAGCTCTAGCTTATGCCCCGAAATAATTACACGGAAACTGTATTCTTTTAAACACCGCTTGGTCCATTATGTCTAGCCTTTTCTCAGCTAACTCTCGCACCTGGACTAGCCCATTTCTAATAATCTGTGTAGCCCACGAGCTGGCTTACCAGGAATGATCTTAACCTGCTTCTGTCTGGAGTGGAAGAATCATGGCGACTCCCTGACTCAGCTTCTTTCTCCCAGCATTCTGTTCTGTTTTCTCCGCCTACCTAAGGATTGGCCTATCAAATGGGTCTAGGCAGTTTCTTTATTAATAAGAAATCACTCCCACATCACATGCACATTCACACGCATGCACATACTTCCCCTCCCCTACCGACACATACACAGTTAAAAAAAATCTCTAAGATGAGAACCTGGGAATACCATAAGAATGAGAAAGGTGATGGCAATGATGGCAGTGAAGCCAATCATTACTGTTAAGAGTGATCCTGGCTTCATCATCAAACAAATAGGACAGGCGGCCATGTGCAGGCATTTATTCCAAGTCAGATAGGCTTCCATTCATACTTAGGCCCTTTGAGTAACTGAAGGAATATGTTCCATAAGCATAACATATATGAACTCTGAAGTCTAAGAAGAACTGCATTTAGTAACTCATTTTAATTATATTTTTTCTGAATTCAAAGAAAAGAAATAAAAAGGACAGCTATGACTGCTTCTAGGTATGGTGGAAGGAAACGTTTATTGTAGATAAAAGGAAGAGGACAGCCAGAGGCAAGGACATCTGGGAGAATCCAGAGTGAACAGGACCCTTAGCCAGGCCATGTGATGAGAGGAAGGAGGAGAAAAGAGCCAAGCAGTAAGAGACCAGGAGGGTAAAGAGTAGACCAGATAACCAAAACGACTGGGTTATGTAGGGAAGAGCAGCTGGGGGAAGGGCAGCCCAGCCTCCTAGGCTGGAGAACTGTAGGGTAAGGGGTAGGCTATCCTAGCCATACCCTTGTAAGAGGTAGGGACTGAGGGATGCTGGGAGAATCTGACAGCTGGGTCATTTTGATATGTTAAATATGTACTTGAGTTAGGCATTTGTCCTGAATTTGAGACCTAACATTTCCAAGTTTTTGAACATGTGTATTTGAGATGAATGTCAGACACAGGCAGGAAAAATTGAAAATTTGTGAACTAGCTTTCTGTTTAATCTTGTGAAAGCCAATGTTTATTTGGTTGGGTACAGCCTACTGGGGTTTGGTAGCACATATTTAGTGATGGTTAATAAATGAGGAGTTTGGAAGTTTCAGGTTTGTCACTTGAAATGTTCGACTTCAGTGTCTTTTTTAACCAACATTTTTGGATAGTAAACTAGCAGGCTTTGTGGAAAGGGAAGGTTTATATGAGGCCTTTAACCTGCCACTTAGGCCTTACCCCAGCTGACAGCCCAGTTATTTTAGTGTTGAAATAAGGCATTTTTCTTAATATGTTCTTTTGTGCTGCCTGGCTAAAGTTAAGATCCAAGGCAGAAAAAAGTATTGGGTAAAAAAAAACTGCTTTTTTTTTTTATACCCCACCTAACCCCCAAGTTTACGTTAAGTTAGTCTGGTCCAGTCACCTGAATCTCTCTTCGTTGTATTTCTCTCTGGCCTAGCTGTTTTTTTTTTTTATTACTTGTTTTTATCAAGCTAACACAGTGAGATTTGTCTGAGAAAATGGAACCACAATTGAATATATATATATATATATATATATATATATATATATATATATTCATAAGATTGGTGTGCAGGCCAGCCTGCGGGCATTTTCTTAATTAGTGATTGATGTGGGCAGACTCAGCCCATGGCGTGAGGTGCTGTCCGTGGGTAGTTGGTCCTGGGGTATATAAAGAAGCAGGCTGAGCAAGCCAGGCAGAGCAAGCTTTATGATAAATGCTCTGGTTCCCAACTCCAGGTTCCTCCCTTACTCAAGTTCCTTGAAGGACAGACTGAGATAAGGAACTGAAATAAACCTGAAATAAATCTGAAATAAACCCTTTCCTACTCAAGTTGCTTTTGGTCAGGCTGTTTTATCGTAGCAATAGAACGCCTAACTGTGACACTAATCTATAAACAAAGGGGTCAGCTCAGATGCTCTGAGCACCCTCTCTTCCTGAGATAATGCTGGATGGGTCAGTGAGCACCCAGCGGCCCAGCCTTAGGTCTAAGCAAACCTGGCTCTTGCCTAGCCCCTCCACTTCCCTACTAGAGACCTGACAGGCAATTCATTATACACCCTCTGCCTTGCCTCCCTATCAGCTAACATGGCCCAACAGTTTTCACCTCGTTGGATCATTGTGACGGCTCAGGAAAGCAGTGCAGTGTGGGACAAAGGGTTTTATAAGTACCTATCATTTAATTCCCATGACTACATCAGAAAGCCCAAGCTGTCATTATCCCCATTTTACAGAGGAGGAAATGAGGCTTACGAGGGAAGCCCGCGTTACCTGGCAAACATGTCTGAACCTGGAGTAAAGCCAGGTTGAGGCTGTACTTTGACCACTGTGCAGTCCTGCTGGATACACTGGTCCGTGTTCCCACACGGATGGGGAGCGAAAACATATACTCTAGTTTCTAAACTGTCCGTCCCCCGCCCCCATCCACCCCACTCCATCATCCCCATTTTTGCCTGAAGTTTGTGCCTCCAACTACAAGAAGTCCAAAAGGCCAGAAAGCCGGCCTCCTCTCTGTGCCCTTGGTGCTTGGTAAGCAGAAGGGACTAAATAAAAAAGGAAAAAAAAAAGTCACCCTACCCTGAGGCTCTCACAGTTGACTTATATAGTCAAAACGAAGGGGATCCTTGTTAGTGGCTGGAGTTAAAAATCCCAAAGTGCAGTCAGCTGAAACCTCAGCCAGATGTGAGTGTGTGGCCACCGGTCATGCATTTCTCTTTGCTGAATTCCATACAGCCAAGGCAACTGCCTGGCCTCGCTGAAGATCCACAGGGGAAAAAAGTTATGTGCACAAAAATGAAAAAAAAAAACTGTGTGAGCAGAGTCCTCCTTCGTGATCAGGAATGCCTGTTTCAGCCGTGTTTATTTCATGGGCGTCCCTCGATGAAATTCGCCATCCATCTTCTTGTGGGGAAGACCCGCCCTCAGCTTCCTTATTGGCTGTTTGTTTTATTAAAATGACACAGTATCTTAGTGGATAAGCTACCTGGATGAAAAGTCGTGAAATCACGAAAGCACATTTATTTCAGCAAATAAGTATCATTGGTCTTTGGGGCTATTGTAAATCTGTAACAGAACCTTAAGTTGTCATGAAGCCACCTTGGATCCCTTCCCCCTACTGTCCTAAGACTTCTGGGAACAGGTTGCGAGGAAGATATCCTAACAGGCTTTTGCCGTTCTTCTTTAGAGGGCATAGACTAGATCTTACAGGTGCAGTTCTCCATTCTCTGTATATTCTTATCGCAGACTTCTGGGGTAAAGTCGAGCGATTTGCCCTATAGTCTCTTCTTGGCAGAGAGTACAATGACTTTATCATTTTTCTGATTTGAGGCATGTGCTTTTTAGAGGTAAATGTTTGGAATGACTGAAGTATCGAAGAATTCAGCTTTCAAATAAAACCTCCCTGCTAGGTTCTGGAAGGAGTAGAAGGGGTAATGCTCACAGGCTGTGGTGGTACACCCAGCTTTTCTCCCAGTTTTGCCTGTTAACCCTTCAGTCCTTCCCCAGATGCTACAAGGTGTGCTGTTAGGCCCATCCCGAGTATGCGAACAGGAGCACTGAGGTATGGTTTAGCTGCTGAGTGTTATTTCTACCATTCAAAACCAGGCAAGTGGCTGGAGGTGTTCTGAGGTAGTTCTGCCTAGCTTGGGGTAGGCCCTAGGTTAGATCCCTAGTAGTGCAAGAAAAAAATTAGGAGGAGGAGAAGGAGAAAGGGAAGGAGAGTGGGAAGAAGGGAGAAGTAAGTGAGGGAAAACTGGCTTTTTTGTGTTTTTGTTTTATTTTTTGAGCCTTTATGCATGTTGCCATTTCAAACCATAGGGTGACGGAATAGAACCCACTTGTTCCTTTTCTTTCTCTTTTAAATGAGACACACAGCGGGCTGCTGACTTCCACCAGGGAGATGATGAAGCCTTATTCAAGGGCTCTAAACAATAAGCCAGAACTTCTTCTTCATGCCCTGTAGAAAGGTCTGGCAAAGAATGCTGCATAAACTGCGCTCCCCCTGGTGTCCAGAGGGAGCCCGTGGGGGCCTTTGGGCAGGTCCAGGGAAGGGGCTGGGGCTTCATTTCCTCTGCTCCTGAGCTTGAGAAATGAGGAGCAGCTGGGAGCGAGTGCAGGGCTTCTTTCCTCATCTGGTTTTGCTCTCAGGGCTCGCAATAAGTCTGACACAATTCAGCCACCAGTTGGGACCCTCAATGGCCACAGTTATTAAAATTTCTAATTTCCTAAAATTTCTCCTGCCCCCCCCCACTCCTGTCCATTCTGCCACACCCGGGCCTTCTGCCAGGATGTCTGGTTTTTCCACAATTTATGCTACGGTTCGTGTAATCTCTATTTCCCTGTCTTTTATGCTGGCTGCTGGCATTTGTTCTATGTCAGTGTTGCCGTAATACTATCAGCTCAGTTTCTGAGAGCTAACTTTGGTGGCTTTCAGAAATGTAAGATCGCCTGGAGCATTCAAGGAACCTGTGCTTGCATTTTGTTACTTGACAATGTTGTACCACCCGTTCGAAGAGTATTTCAGTCATGGCTGCCTATTGCTCTCACTTGGAGAACTGAAAATTCATCCCCAGAAAGTCTGAATCATTTCTCTTAAGGTGGAGCTCAGGCATCAGTATTTTTTTTACATGAGGTCATCACTGAGAAACACTGGGCCAAATTCATCTTTTGGCTCAAAATTGAATACCAAAACCCAGAAAGGTCTTAGCTCAGAAATCTGTAAAATTCATTGAAATGGCTAATTATGGTTCCCATGACATGTCTCTTAAAATGTGGAAAAGAAGCTTTTAGTATGTGGCCACAGTTATTGACAGACTAAGGGGAAGGGTGAAGTTTCATGGTCGTCCCACAGCCAAAGCCTTTCCTGGCTGAAAAGGCTCAGTTCACCTAGAGCCCAAGCCAAATTAGAGCAAAGAGAAGCGAGCATTTTGAGGACACTGCTGGCCACATCCTCAGTGCTCCAGGCATCAAAATTTGTATGTGGCTTAGGACAAAGCAGAGCTGTGGTCACTGGGCTGGTTTGGGGACACATCTGGACTTTCATCTGTACAGCGGTAACAACTGCCTTGCAGATCTGTTTACAGTGCACACTGCAGACTGTATGTGAAAACCCCAGACCTGCTCACCCATTGCAAGACGGCGATGCCATCCTTTGCAATGGTCTGGAATGCCCCAGGGGAGTGAAGGGTCCCTCCCTCATTCTCACGAGCGGGTCTTCCTGTACCTGTGGTGCTGGTCAATGTGGAGATTATAATCTTGCCGAGATGTGGACAAATGACTCTCCCCACGCCAGACAGACGGTAAAGAAAACCAGCGATCTGGGGAGTCTGTCATCTGTGCTTAGAGCACATAGCACAGACACAGAGCATGCGCAGGACTCTTGACCTAACCTGTTTATTTACCAAAAGCCTATCGCAGTCAAGGCCATGGAGCATGGGATTCTCCCCAGAAACCTAGCATCTGTCACTCTCCCTGTCCTTCAGAACCTAGTCAAAGATGTTTCTGCACCCAAGAACAACAGACACCCCCACCCCGAGGTCCAGATGCCAGGGTGTAGAACTGGAAATCTGTACTTCAAGAGAGAAAGGAGGAGACAGCGAAAGTGAGAACCTGCAGTGGCGGCCATTGGCAGCAAGCAGGGCTGGGATGGAGGAAGTAGAAGCTTGGAGAACACCATGGCACCAGGACCTACCAGAGACCTGCAGTCTTAGAACAAGCAAAGGGTGTGGTTAGTTTGCGGGGATGTCATGGAGTCAACAATCACAGCTATGGAAACAGAGGTCACGTGAGCTGCCTGCAATGGCCCTTAATACACTTTCCTCTGAGATTCTAACAAAATCCTTTGTCAAGTCCTTTGCTCTGTGACTTTATTCAGCAATCACTGGCTAAGTACCTACCACTAGCCAGGGGTTTGGAGCTAAGAAGCAGGAAGAACTGCCCTGACTGGTAGACAATACAGTCTGGGGGGCCGAGAAGATCATTAAATAATAGACACTGGATGTTCGTAGCTTCAACTGTATTAAAAAAACAATTAATCTTTTTAATTGTACTGAACTCCCAACACATCTTCCTCCCATATCCTCTCCTGATTCACCTAACACAGTGGTGTTAGAAATAAGTCTTTCTGTTTACATAGAGAGTTTACTGTGTCCAGACTGTGTCATCTTGCCTAAACAGTATCTCTGCTTGTTTAAAAAACATATTAATTAAAATTACAGTTTGCTGCAGAGAGTAAGGAGATAATGCTCGTCAGCTCCTTAGAGACATGCTCAGCAAACAGTAAGCACCCAGCACTGATTAGAATGCTGCAATGGCTGGGCCCGAGCATGATAAGAAAGAAAAGCTGAGGGTAGATGTGCAGAGGCAGATGCTGTAGAAAAATTGCTTGGCTAATTTATTGCCCTGTTCCCTACCTCCTCCCTTCCCTTGGAGAGTTGTTCCGGAGTTCCACACCCTGTGTGCAGGTCAGCCAAGCTGTTCAGCGGCCGTCAGTCCCTGAATTCTTCTCTCTGGCCTCCATCAACAGAGAATAGAGGAACTGGGGCAGCCAACTAATCTGTGTTTGGTTGAGCAGGCAGGCTGGCAAGAAGAGCGTTCTCCCGCTCCAAAAGATATTAAGAGCAGTCAGGGGTCGAACAGCCTGTGTTTCTATCAGTAAACTCATCAGCCCTCATCCTGAGGCCAGGACAGACACCTTCTGGGGTAACCTTTTCTTCTTGGGGCTTGTGCCCTTCTTCCTTAACTCTGATATCCTGTCTTGGTTTTGATAAGGGGTAGCGTTAATAAGTTGCAGTGGTTAATCTTTGTTAGAGCCCTCCTAAGCATGTAAAGACTCTCCATCACGCTGACTTCCCACCATCAGCCAGAGAAGCACCAACACTGAATGTGCATCTCTGAATCCAGAACTTTGGACCAAAACTAGATTCAAGGGCGTAGATTTGGAAGGATGGCATTCTACTGCACGGCCAGAAAATATAGGCTTCCAAAGTCGGAAAACACCATGAGCTCTCACAAGCCAACTTTGCTATCCAATGGACAACTTCTAAGGAACCCAAGAGGGGCCCGTCCACCTCCAGGGATGCTGTGGATTCCACAACTCCCACATCACCTGTTGATGCGGGGCCTCTTAGGTGTTTAGAAATGTTAGGGAACACAGTTTCTAGATAATCATTTGCTTTCCTCTGGCATATCTAAACCATAGCCATCACTTGGCACAAGCCAAAGCCATTTATTCCTTCTCCAAAAAGACAGATCTTTTTTATTTCCTTTGAATTTTCTTTTTCTCTGATCCAACTTCCCAGTTCAGTTTTTTTTTTTTAAATTTGTTTTGCCTCTCTTGTGCCATAAAAACCTATAAACTTAGAAAACTGTTTTCACCCCAGGAAACAACTGATGGATTGTCTATTCCTAATGGCAGTGCTGGGGTCAATGGGAAGTCTACAGCACAGTCCAGACTAGTGGAAAACCTAGTTTTCAAGTCAGTACTTGACTTTGGAGAACTCTTGGCTCCTTGAAGCCAAGTGCTGAAAAAAAGGCACATGTTTCCCATTCTCACCTGACACGGCGCATCTTTAGGCGCTGTGCTAGAGACGCTGACGCTGAGAAGCGTGAAAAGAATGTCACTGCCTAAAATTACAACAGCGTAAGGACACTGGGACGCTCTAGTTTGTCGTTAGGGAATTATAGTCGCTCCCATTGGACGGATTCTCATGTAGCACTATAGTTACGAGTCTCAAAAAACTTCCAGATATATTTTCCACCATTTCCCACCTTGTTCACCGTTCTGGTAGCAGAGACTTGTTTTTACCCAAAGGGGACACTATAGGTTCTTTCCAGTGGTTACCCACCATTTTTCTATTGAGAATTTATCTTGTGTTCTGAGTAGAGGGGGTCCAGGGCATCAGCACTGTGAGGCCTGAGTGGCAAAAACAAGGAAAGTTGGGGAAAAAAAAAACTTTAGTGAATTACTCAGATTTGTACATTACACAGTGGGTAAGTGTTTGGGGGTGGTCTTAGAACCCAGAGCTCTGTCCCTAAAACACATGATTTCAGTTACCCCAAATATTACCGGTGAGGGCCAGGCATGGTAGTGTATCTGGAATCCCTACATTCCTAAGTGTGGGGGGGCAGATGGTGAATTTCTGTAGAGCAAAACCCTGTCTCAAATTAATAATAACAAATTATGATGGTGATGATTATGGTAAGGGTAGGATCCAGAAATATATTCATCCTGAATGTGTCTTGAACCACTGCATCGTCTTTGTGGCTGCGATTCAGAGGTCTTAGTTCCCAAGTATCAGTGCTTCCGTCTGCCTCCCATTGGGATACAGAGCCGCTCCAGGTTTCTAATAACAGGGAGTGAGTGTTAGCAAGAACCCTTAAAAGTTAAGCTTAGAAAATGCTTAATTAGAATCCCTAGTGGGGTAGTTTGAATGTAGTTGCCCCCCCCCCCCCCCCCCCCGTCCCATAAACTCATAGGGAGTGGCACTATTAGAAGGTGTGGCTTTCTTGGAGTGGGTGTGGCCTTGTTGGAGGAAGTGTGCCACGTGGGGGTGGGTTTTGAGGTTTTCTATGCTCAGGATACCACCCAGTGTCTTAGTCAACTCCCTGTTGCCTGCAAGATGTAGGGCCCTCGGCTACCTCTCTAGCACCATGTCTGCCTGCACGCCGCCATGCTCCTTACCATGATGATAATGGATTGAACTTCTAAAACTATACGTGAGCACCAATTAAATGTCTCTTTTATAAAAGTTGCTGTAGTCATGGGGTGTGGTCATGGGGTCTCTTCACAGCGATTGAAACCCTAAGATACCTCCTGTCCCTTGTCGTTTGTACCTTTGAGTAAGACTTAATGAGATTCAGTCCCTTCACCTGGAAGACCATCAATCTCCCAGACGTGGGTTTTGAATTCTTATACATTCACCAAATTCTGAGCGTCATGAATGTGCCAAGCATTTGGCAAATTGGTAGATGAAAGAGATTGGAGTAGCTGCCTTTTGTAGAGTCTCTAGGCAACTATGACTAGGGATGGACTCTCCTAGGAGGGTGTTGCAGAAAGGTGAGGGTACATCTGCCAGTTGAAGATGGGGGAGAATTTCAAGCTGGAAATGCCTTCCTTGGAGCTGGAGAACAAGATCAAATGGCAGCTTATCATGTATATAGAGAAGTCACAGTAGAGCTTGCCCCACATGCGAATGTCTAGTTCATGTTGAAATTCAGCCCTGGCCACTAGCAAAGCACAGCTCACAGCATAGTCTTCTCATCAAAGGCAAAACTCACACCCCAGCCCCGTGAGGCTTGCTCCATTTCCACAAGATAACAGCCTTTATCCCTCCCACACAGCGGCATTCTGGGTGTCTGACGGACCAAACATGTCAGCTGTGTTTCCCCTGATTTCCGACATCAACCAAGGCACAGACCTTCCTCCCTCTCTTCCTTTTCCATTTCCTCTACCTCCTGGCCTTGCAGATTGGGCAGCAATTTCAAAAAATTTCCTGAAGTTGACTGATGACTGAACATGGGTGTCTGCTGTCTGCCCTGCCTTGTTGGGGCCAGGGGGAGACATTAAATGAAGAGGGGGTGTCTATAGGTTATTGTTCAGTAAGCTCCTTTGTTTCCAATGTTTTGCTCTTTAGATATTTTGTTGACTACCCTTAAAAATATTCCTGGTGGATTAAGAGGCTGTGTAATAATCCCCCACATTAACCCTTTTGATGTTTCTCAGTGGCTCACCCAAAGAGCACGGGGGTGGGGTGAGGTATGGGAACTCTGGCCATGGCAGGTATGGGAAGGAGAGGAAGTTGTTTGCAGTGGCGATTGACACCTGTGTTCCCCTTCTGCCAGGAAGCAGGCTTTTTCTCGTTTCTTCATTTGGTGTCCCAGCTCCACAGGGTCTTCCTTTCCCAAAGCACCACCTTGTACTTCCTTTGTGGGGAAGAGCCAGTTGCTTGGACCCTATTCACGTGAGAGCTCTTCAGCACACCTGACCCTGACTGGGGTTTAAACTAGGAACCGACTTTATTTTAGGTGGGTGATTAAATAAAGATGTAAAGGAAAAAGGGGGTCTGTTTCCAGAGATAAACGAGATAGGTTAGACCCTAGTGCTCTCTTTAGTCTTAAATTCTAATTGAACAAAAAAAGAATACATGATGTTGACGCAGGAAGGACCTACCATAATGGGATCCTTTGGACATAGAAAACTCTAGAACAGAGGAGACAGAATTGGGGTCTTAGCTCCAAAATAAGCAGAGGACTTTCCTGTGCACCAATTAACTTAGGAGTCCTTTATCTCACTCTCTGTGACATCACCCATTGCCATTTCCCTCAGAGTATTCATCATTGTATGAGACTATGGTGTGTAGTTTTCATGTGTACATTCAACATCTGATCAATCTTCCCTGGTACCAACTAGACACCTTAAATCCAAAGCGATCTTATGACGGGCTCAGCATTCTCAGTCGATAGGACAATGTCTGTTGTATACGGAGTGCTCAATGATCAAATGGAGATCGTTTCCATACATAATGAAAGTTAAACTTGCCATCTCTTTCATCGTGGTCCAGGTACTCTAAGCACTTTAGGCACACTAAGGCACTTAATCCTCACGATAAGTGCGTGACATCGGCATAGATTTCCTGATTAATAAGCCAAGGTAGAGGTGTGCTTCCGCGTGCATGTTAAAGTACCTTGATGGAGCAAAATACATTGTGTGCTAACCTAAATTCGTAATTAAAAAGTTACATTAAAATGCCTATGCGGATTAACCAACCAAGGCACAGAGAAGCAAAATAATTTGCCTCGGGCCAACGACAAACAAGTGCCGGTATAAGGATTCCGTCTCAGACTTGCTGGCTCTAGAAACCACGTCTTTAGCCTCTATATTGGCATTCCATGTGACATGTTTCTATTCCAAATGAAGTGTTAGTGATGGCACCCAAATCAACAAACAGAACTCTCTCCCAGTGAAGCGTGATGGGCTTGGCTCAAGAACTTGAGTCATGCACATATGCCCGTGTGTGTGCACAGAAATAGAGAAAATCTGGCAGTGTGGATATTCTCTCGTGCGGAGCTCTAGGTCCCCAGGAGATGCCCCTGTCTCTGTTTACACCTCCCACCTCAGACAGTGCCCATGAAGAAAGCAAAGAAGGCATCTTTTTTTTTTTTATCCATAAAGGCCCTGCCCCTCTGTGCACAGTGAGCAAGGCAGATTGATAATTCTGGTCCTTTTGAAGTATGACAATTTTGAGCCTAGTCATCAGTGGAACTGCCAGTGTTGGGGAGGGGACCCAGAGCAGGGGAACAAGTGAGGGCTGTTCAAGCTTGCCAGGTCTTCAAGGATTTCTCCAGAGTCATCACCCAGAGAGGAGGTGCTCTGAGCCCCTCTGTGGTCCTCTTTGGTCATGCGTCTTCAGGTGTCCGTGATAGCATCTTGCTGTTTCCTGTTGTTGATAAGAAGTTGTTCTGCCTATAAAGAAACACCAGAGCTCCAAATCCTGTAGCTAGGGTTCTGCCTATAAAGAATGAGTCTGTCATCATGACACTTGGATCAGGAAGGATTCCCAGGCAAGGTGACTGATAACATTGTGGGGACATCATTTTCTCAGAGGTTGGTACTGTTTTATATGTGTGGTCTTGTGTTTCCTGTCCTATCCTTGTAGAATGGCAGGCAGGTTTCCACACGAATGTCGTTTAAGTGTTATTCTCCCATATGGCCCCCTCCTGGACAGTGATCAGTTTCTTTTAAAGATGTCATTTTTAGCAAAACATTAATCATGTTATTTTCCTCTCGGATTACTTGATCAGATTCATGTGGGTGCAGAAACCAAATAAAGTGGCCATTTATTTTAATGGGAAGGTCAAAATATATCCATATCTCTTTACTTTATACTTTACTCTTTATTAAGGAGAATATTATAAATTATGTATTACTAAATCATTTTGACACTTTTTATTTTAAAAATGACTCTGAGTTACATATCCATTCTTGTTATCATTTCTTGAAAGTCTTAGATGGCCCCAGTTCCCCCCAGCCCGGCTGCTGTAAGTCCTCGAGAGTTCTCACCTGTGAATCTTGTCTTACTGCCTCAGGTGCCTCCCTACTTACGTGAACTGGTTTCATTTTCCATAGATGGCTAGCTTATGACCTGTCCTTTGAACTGTTTTCTCATCTGACTTTCTTGCTCTGGACCACTTTCCTTTCTGAATTTTAGTCCATCTGCAATATATTTCTTTGATTCTTTGTTTCACTTCTTGTATGCTTTAGAAGATTATGGTGTCCCTTTCTAGAAGGTAAAACAGTTTTACCCCTGAGCTCTATGTCAGTCAGAAATGTATTTGCTTACAAGCAAACAACCATTGATAATGATTTCTCGGTTCAATAGGCTTTTGTTTTTTTTTGTTTTGTATATTTCCTAAATACTCTGCCTTATGCTCACTTACCCCATTTCGTACACTCTTCTCCATGTTGAAAAGGGATCCATGGTTTTGAAAGGGGCAGCAGGGGTGATAATATAAGAAATAGCTGACATGTGTTGGCCACTCCTTGTACACCAGACACTAGGAAGCACTTGCTATCTACCTAAGCCAGTAGGCAAGTATTGACAACATTTCAGCCATTTTGTCATCCTGAAAAATGGATCATCTCCCGTGCTGGCTAGCTTTATGTCGACGTGACACAAGCTAGAATTATCTGAAAGGAGGGAACCACATTTGAAAAAAAATGCTTCTCTAAGATCCGGCTGTTTGGCATTTTGTTAGTTAGTATCAATATGAGAGAGCCTCATCTATTGTGGGTGGTACCATCCCTGGGCTGATGGTCCTGGGTTCTATAAGAAAGCAAGCTGAGAAAGCCATGATAAGCAAGCCAGTAAGCAGCACCCCTCCAGGCCCTCTGCATCAGCTCTTGCCTCCAGGTTCCTGCCCTGTTTGAGTCCCTGTCCTGTCTTCCTTCAGTGATACACAGTGCTGTGGAGGTGTAAGTCAGACAAACCCTTTCCTTCCCAGCTTGCTTTTGCAGTAGAAACCCCGGCTAGGACACCTTCTGCCTGCTTCAGATGGCGAGCTGTGGTTCCCACTTTAATCAACCGTTCTTTCTTCAGATCATCATCGTGCATCTTTAGAAATCTGTCATCATCTGTCTATATTTATTCTGGCTTAGGGGTTTTGTTTTGTTTTAAACCTACCCACTTCAGCTTCTTATTCCATGGGCTCTTTCCCATCCATTAACCCTGCTTTCAGTTAGAAACCCATTCATTCACATACAGCCACATTCCAGATTGATGTACACCAGTTGACAAGGTTCTTCTCTAACTCTTGGCAGCCCACCTGAGAGTTCGAAGCCATGCCATGTTCATCCGTTCAGACCGGTGAGCCAAGCTTTCTGAGAAAACTAAAAAAAAAAAAAAAATGTCCAACAACCTGTCAACTACGCATGCCAAAAGAGTCAAATAAAACCAACAAATCACCATTGAGCAATAACCTCGCAGGATTGCAGAACTGGGTGAAACTTTAGAACCATCTGTTCCCATTTCCTCTTCGCTGTTTCTTCAGTTTAATGTGCTATTCTCTTATTTATGTATGGCGGTGTTTTTCGATACTGAGATATCCACACGAGTCTCTTTAGTGGAGAAAAGAAAATGAAGTGCAATAGCACTCAGCTTGCGGCCAGACACCATGTTTGTGTCGTTAGCTTGCAGCATCCTCACAGAGCACGTGCCAGAGGCTGTCTGCTGGGGGTCAGGCTGTGTGCATCGCTGGCCTTGGCCAGGTGTGGCTACACATAGCTCAGGAGCCACAGGTTAGACACTAAACATGTCCAGAAGCCTTAGTCTATGAATCAGGTTGTTGCCATGGAGCTTTCTTATGCTGAAGGTCAATCTGGTTGAGAATTAGCATCCATTGGAAGGTGCTGGATTTTGACTTCAATGTTCACCGTTCCATTGTGTCTTTTTTCCAACTCGTGGTGTATATCTTAAGCATAGAAGACTAGCAGATCCTAGATCTGGGGCTGAAGAGCTTTGAGAGGGTTTAGAGGTCAGCACTGAATGATCTTATCAAATGGTGGGAACACATCCTTAGTAAGTTAATTCGCATTTTAAAGCATCTTCTTATTTGCCTCCATCACTATAAGAATTCCATCTTTGGGTGAGTATATTGTTTATGGTGTTCAAGTAATTGTCTTTCCTGGATAATAAAAATATTTTATATTTTTAGGCTTGTGTGGACTAATAAAAAGGTTCTTGAGAGACATAAGAGCAAAGATATGAACTGAGACTCTATAATTCATAATAGCCACTGTAACATTGCTCATGGTATTATGGTTCTAGCCTTAATTTAAATTACTGTCTTAAAGAAAGAAGCCAAACACACACAGAGAGACAGAGACAGAGAGAGACAGAGAGAGAGATGGGGTGAGTCAGTTTTTTAATGTTCAATATGAGAACATACAATTGATATTGTAACTTCTGTATCAAATCATAATTTAACCTATATTTAGTTTAGTTTATCTAACATGAATGCCCCAAACTGACAATGTATCCGTGTTTTCCTTTTTCTATTTTAAAAACCTGTTAAAAATTCTTATGTATGGGTGTTTTGCCAGCGTGTGTGTTTGTGTAGCATGTATATGCAGTGTGCATGGAGGCCAGAAGTTAATTTAAAATAAAAGTTATTATTTATATTATAGTACATAAAATTGAGTTTAGTTTCAAAAACACAGACCTAGACTATCAGTCTATAAACATTTTTCTTTTTCTTTTTGGAAGTTTTTTTAAGACTATATTTCTGAAAAGGCGGTGAGATAATAAATAGAAAATACTTTGAAAGTTTTTCTCAAATTTCAGGGAAGTAAAGAATACCCACTTTCCCCGAGTGTTATTATATGAGAGGAAAATCAGAAGGCCAACTTGTCTACAATACATTTTAGCTATGATTTCTTTGTAAGTTCTGCGTGGAGTACAGTTAGCAGGCAAGTGCAGGGCCCATTCCTGGCCCTGAAGCCTCATGTTGAGCTCTATGAGACTGCCTAGCATTTGTTTCTCTGCCGTGAATCATGACCAAACAAGAGATAAGCTTGTTGGCTTTGATCTTATCTTTGTTTTCCTCTTAGCGTTGTCTAGAAAAAGTCTGGTATTCTGATGTAAGCATGGCCTTTCCTTAGAACTTATCAGAAGGCAATGACACAATATTTCTTTAAACAAATATTCTGTACTGATGTCATCGGACAGTCACTTAACTCTGTATTAGGAATTAAGCATTTTAGAAATATTAACATTTGTTTCTCAAAAATTAACATTGAGAAATATGTAAATTCAATAAAAAGGAGCATATTTTGACTTTTCAAAGTTCTTGGATGATAGGAGCAAAGACATTCATCACCCCTGAACACTTGCTTCTCATTAGAACTTGCACAATGGCCTCAGAAGTGGGCTCCAGGTCTCAGCAAACTTCTGGTGATCATGGAGGATAAACAGCTAGGTGTCTCTGAGCAGGCATCTCATCAGCTACATAGGGAGATGTGGTTCCCTACTTTGTTCAGTGAGAGCACACAACAGTGTTGCAAACAAGGTTTCTTAGGCACCTCAAAGCATTTCCAGCTGAGGCCAGCACTAATGCTGTAGAGTTAAAATAGCTGCCCCTAAGTCCTGCCCAAGTAAACTGGGGCTCCCTCCTGGCTGTCCCGTGAACCTGCTTTTGTAGAAATATGATTGTTCACACACACATGCATGTGTTAGCATGTGTGCGTGTATGTGTGAGCACACACTCACTCACATCCATAAGGATGTCATGAGGATCATTTCCTGCAATGAAATGGTATGGGAGCTTCATGGTTTTATTCTTAAAGTCAATGAAAACACATCCATCACAGTTCAGCTTCAACCGCGGACTCAGAGGAGACCAAGAACGTGGTGATAATGATGAAAAGCTGACTTCATGTCTTTCAAAAAATAGCAATGCCAAAATAACAGTGTTAACAGCCACTAATCCAAACTACAAATGCTTGGCTCTTCATTTGATCACTTGGGTAAAATGTTCTTTTCTGTTGTTTCCATCCAATGTTTGCTGGTGGCAAAATAAGTAAAGGAAAATATGCTGAGCTGTTTTACCTTTCCATCACCATAAGAAAGAGCTATGGGAGCAATTTTCATATACTAAGCTGTATAAATGGAATTAATTACAAAATGAGCCCTAAAATAGGGGTGTATTCAACCACACATCTCCGGCAAGTGTACGGCATGTGTGTCTTCTCTAAGATGGCGGTTCTTACCCGACTTCCCAGAGAGGCCCACCCATGTCTGAAGTGTCAAGAAAAAGCTGTTTTCCCCTTCAGCTCATCAGTCACTGCAGCAGTAGTCTTGAGTAGAGTTTATTTTTTTCCCCCAAAGACTCACTGAGTCTTTTTACATTTTATAGCATTTCCCAGCTCCAAGTCCTTGGAACAGCTGTGTTGAGGTTCCATTCAGATCACTGGTTCCTCCAAATGGTCAACAAGTATCAGCCTACAAAATATCCTCCTAGCCATTGCTATATCTTGTTATGCAGTTAGGGGTTTACACTCCAAGACCTTTGCCGTGGACATCTTGGGAGATGGCAACCTCCAGTTAACAATAATTAGAACCTTCGGGAGATTAGATTATCTGCCCATGACAAGTATCATAGAACCCACAGCCTGATGGTTAAATAGTCTAGAGTAGGGATCCAAAAATGGGTTGAAGGGTTGTGATAAATGAGCCCCCATTAGGTGGCCGCTGCAGGGGCCATGTTTGGCTAATGAAAGGCAGGCCTTCCATTTCAAGGGGGAAATCACGAAAAGTTGGGCTTAGGTGATGGATGTGACTCAATGAGAGAATTTGGGTTTAACTTACACAGGCAACATTTTAAATCTCCAAAGGCAGAAAAAAATGGGGAAGAGAAGAAGAAAAGGGAAGGGAAAGGAAGAACACATCACGAGAAGAAAAGCGTATCGGCTACTTAACTCATTTGTGGGCCAAAATCACTGATAAAATTAACTTAAAGAACAAAGGGTTTATTTAGTTCATAGTTCCAGGGTGGTGGTTCTCCGCTAGCAGATCCCAGCTCCTGGGCAAACCTCTACCTCCAAAAATATTCATATTATGTTTAATAACAGTAGTGAAATTAGAGTTAAGAAGTAACAACAAAAATAATTTTATGCTTGAAGGTCATCATCCCATGAGGACCTCTGTCAAATATTGAGACCACAGGTCTAGGGCATGAAGCCAAACGCGGCAGCCACGGCATGGCGGCAGGAAGCAGAGAGAGGTGACTGTTTCCGCTTGACTAACTTTCTCTCTTTCATTCAGTCTTTAGTCTGGGATCCCAGCCCCTGGAATGGTGCTGCAATGAACTTCATCTAGATAATCCCTTACGGACACACCCGGGGCGCTCCCCCATTCCTGTGGTGATTCCAGTCTAACCAAGTTGACAGTCCAGTGTTGTGGGGAGGGCAAAGGAAGGGTGAAGAGGGAAAGGGAGTCTGGACTGGGAGGATTCCATGATCCGGATGGACCTTCTTGGAAAGTTCATTGTTGAGAAAAAAAGCAACAGGGACCCAAAAGGATCTAATACATCACCAACATCACATCACAGCTTTGCGGGGGGAGGGGGGTGCATGCTCAGAACAAAGGCCTCCTGGCTTCCAGCTAAGTCCTTATTCTGCCTATAGGCTTGCCCTCTGACACCAATGGCAAGGCCACAGAAGGGCCGGCACTCTTCTGTTGGAGAAAGCCAAAACAAAACAAAATCCAAAATTTCCAAATACACTTTGAGTGAGGCCCTTTGTTGCCAGCTATAGCGTTTTCTCTCCAAGAAATGAGAGAGTAAGCTAAGCTAACATGAAATAAGAGCTATCTTAGAGAGCGGGCTGGGCACTGTCGCCTTTCATTCTTATCACACACGATAGCCTGATGCCTTCGAGGTTTCTCCTCCATCCTTTCCTTCAGCTTTTCTGACCACCAGTCCCTATCCCACGACTTTTTATAGCTAGACCATGGGAACCACGGATACACATCCAGAAAGACATCAACCCAGTGGGTAAAAAGAGGAAGAAAACATGTATATCCGTGTGTCCCTGCATGTCCATGTCATCATGTGAAGCGAGGCGCAGAGTGCCAGAATTAGTAAATTCCTCGCAAATAGCTAGCTGGGTGCAAGAGGGCCTCTCCTCTACCCAGTGATTGTGCTGGAACCACAAATTAGAGTCTTCATTGTTCTTTGTTTCCTTGTTTTAAGTTCAACATGAAATATATACTTTTTTGCTCTGAAAAATAAATCTGAAAACAATACATCTTGTTCATTGACATAAACCGCTGTCAGTTCCTTGTGGGACCTAAGCTGATAAAAACCAGGGGAAGCGATTTTATTGGCAATGCAAAGAATTTTTGCCTGTGGAGATTTTTTTTTTTTTTTAGTTCAACAGCAGTAAAGGTAGGGACAGAAAGCAAACAAGCCCTTAAAAATCTCTGTGCCCGCCCTAACCCCTTGTCCCAGTCCCAGGTGACATAATTAAAACAGAGAGTGAGAAGCTGTTAGTAATGCAACTATTTAGCTTAACTGAATCATGCATTTACCAACTTCGTTTTATTCCATTTTTTAAAAATAGCTCAAGCCGAACATTACTTTCTGTTTCACACACAAAGGCCTTTTCTGCATGGGAGCGCTTTAATACAGTCTGCCAACCGGCTTGTTAGTGTTCGGCAGGGAACTTGCCGGCCTGCATGGGGCAAGACCTACTGGGCTGCTTGACACGCACAGATGTGAGCTTCATTCCTTCCATGGAAAATGTTCCACTGAAGGGCTCATATATTAGCCACAAGTCAAGCCTGGGAAGCAAGCATCTGAGCTGGTTCACACCTCTTTTGCGGAGTTTGGAGGAAATCAGAATAAAGACTGGGGCAGATGTGAATGCGTCCATGGAACGGCTAGCACACGCGTTGAGGATAGCAATAACAAGCAGACCTCTATGGTTCCTGGGGCCACAGATTTGTTTCAGTCCAGAAAGAGCCTGGAAGGCGGAAGCCTGACTTTAACTTTAGCCTTTCATGTTGACACAGCGCTGTCTAGGAATGGGCTTCTTTCCTCTTCCCTCTTAAGCCCCTCATCCCACACACCAAATATACCATTGCACCTGGCTGGCACCAACATTTTGGTGACTTTGCGGAAAGGATTTTTATTTCAAGATAAAATTCTTAATACTCAAGGTCCAAAGGCTTTGCTCCAGCACCCGCGTTGAACTTGGAGACCGTATCACTTTTCTCTGTTCACGTAATTCTGGGAGCAGTGTGAATGCATCTAAGGATCTACAGAGCCACAGATTTGAGCCCTGGAACTAACTAGCCTTCCTGAGAAACGCTTTAAATGCTTGCAAATTCCCAAGGGATCCTTTGGGCTAAGATTAGCATACTCATCTAAGGTCACCAAAAGGCTGGAGCATATGGGTTGAATTTCTAGGTGTCTGTATGCCTGGCACTTCTCTTCCATTCCAAACTGGTGAGAGAAGAACACCTAATTTTCCGTTGACTTTTCGTGCTCACTAATTCCCATATGACCTGTGGCCATGCTCTCTTCCCTAGTCCCCATGTCTGTGGACGTGGTCTCTCTCGGCTGAACAAAATGGCGTGGCCTTGAGAAGGGTACTTACACTCCGTCTATGTCTGTGTATCTACACTGTATCTGTGGATGATAGAAGTGTGTACTTCACAGCCTGATGAGAACCTCTGCATGTGACCAGGCTAGATGGATCCAGAATGTAGGTGGACTTCACTTTGCCGTTACCAGGGTCACCAGTTCAGCTGGAGGCAAGTCTCTGCAGGACGGCAGCTCTGCCCTTGGCTATTCTGGTGCCATAAATGAGGACATTGTGGAGGATGTGCCTCACTGGTCTTTGGGCTGAACAATGGCCCAATATCTTTTGTAAACCCTTCCATTGAAGCCTTTCCTCACTCTCTCTGGAGTCCTGCTAGAGGACAGAGATGTTCTAGGTCTTCCAATAGGTTACCAGATTGTGCTCAAGTGAGTCACTGGGGAGGGGGAAAGGTTTATCAATAATCTACTTTCCATGATGGCAAAACTACAAACTTGGGTTTGGAAACACAACCCTTTCTCAGGCTCCTAACGTACACCCTAGTGCCAACCAGGAAACAAAGGATCTCATCTAAAGATGAACCTAAGGGAAGGGGTGGGGACAAGAGATTAAAAGAGATGTTTCAACTTGTAACTTTACTGGCAGATCTCAGGGATGACTAAAAACAAAAGAATAGGTATAAGCCAGAAGGTTTTGAATGCATCTAAACTATTGATGTGTTAAAATTAAGAGTGCCCACTGACTCTCTATGATTGTTTTATTTTCCCAAAGAATGGCTTGTGTCACCCAAGCCTCGCCACTGCCCAGCAGTGTCTCTGGATTCCTCTGCCTTGATGATCACTTAGCACAGCAAACGGTAACACCAAGCACACTTCGTGGCATGTTTGGGCTCAATAGAGCAGAGAGTGTAGTGACTTGGGTGAGAGCACTCTCAGCTGCCTGCAGCCACTCTGTTTTCAGAAGGAGGTTCCCAGGGCGATTTCTAGATAGGGCCTTCCTGTCGCAATTCCGCTTCTAGCCTCATTGCTGCCTGCCCTCGAGTGGGATGATGCTGTGGGAAGGTGGGTGGCTTTAAAAATAATCTCTCTCTCTTATCCTACAAACTGTGGGTCTCTTTGTATTATAATTGCTGCTATGATGAAATCCTAATTACCCTTTGATCTTTATGAAAGAGAAGATTGTAGCCTAGAACTGGAATATCCCAGGATAACGGTATGATTTTGCCCCTTTTCTGAAAACCAGATAACGTGTCTGGTTTGCGTGTGGGTTTTAGACGTAAGTGTTTTTAACAGGCTGTGATATTGTGCCTGACTTAAATGATTTGTGTAATCTCTCTGGATCTTTGGAATGTTGACACTGTGTTTTTGCAAGCACCCGAGTTATATAGATTATAATATCTGGAAATGCGGAGGAAAAAACAGAATAGACTCATATTTATGACTACTTGGAGAACCCACCCCCTGTTACGAATGAGAAAAGGATGAATGAAATCTGATGGTGGATATACCAGGAAGTAAGTAGACATGCAAAGAAGCTTCTTTTATTTGAAGAAAAATCTTTGCCAGGGTGAAGGTACATTTTCTATGTTGGCTTGATTGGGCTAAGACAGGCCCAACAACTGGTAAAGTATTTCTTCTCAGTGTATGCCTCTGTCCCTAGAGGAAACTAGCATTTGCATTATCAGGCTAAATAAGAAAGACTCACCCAATGATAGGCTTCATCATCCAGTCCATCAAAGGCCCAGAGAGAACACAAAGGCAGAGGGAGGGTAAATTTGTCTTTCTGAGTGGAAGCATCCCTCGTTCCAACCTTGGAGCATCATGTTCCTGGGTCTCCATCTTGGGGCTCAGCCTGGCCCTTATGCCACTGACCTTCAGGTTGGGACTGAACTGCACCATCCTCTTTTCTGTTCCTTCTCACTTCATCATCACATGGACCAGTTGCCAGGACTAGATCTTTCCAGATTGGTATGGCTTGTTGCTTCTCTGTCTCTCAGGAAGGGAGTTCGAGAATCCTTCTTTCACAAAGATCCCTCCAAGATTTATTTTTCCATGAACAGTCCACTCATGCCACGAGAATCAAGGGGGCGTGGAAGAGAGAGCTTCTGGGCACATCTCCCATGAAGTTCTGGGGCTGCGGTCCGCTTGAATGTGTCAGGGGAACCGTGCGAAATGTCAGGCACTATATTTTGGACCCTCTGCTCACACCAAAGAGCAAAGCTGGTTGGCAGAACCCCAACTTACAGAAACACCAAGGCCTTCTCCTGGTTTTCAGTCTAGGTCAGGGAACCTGTAAGGAATGGCTGGTGCTCCCTACTGTTCACTGGTGAAAGTGGTAATAACGCAAAGGGTCAGCCTCCACAGGCCCTCAAACCAAGATGACTTTTCGTTTTGAAAAGCAATAACACCAGTTGTCATGAGGGCAGGAACCAAGCGAACAGGGAGCAAAAGGCCTTTAACTCAGAAGGAAGGTATCTATCTCCAGAGGGAATATTTTTACAGAGAAACTCAAAGGACAGATTAGAAATTGACTAAGAATTTGAAGTGTTTTCTTTTTTTTTTTTTTGTCTGTTTTCTCTTATTTCTGTATGTTTACCCAGATTTCTTTGTAGGGTTAAATATTCTTCTCACAAGTTATATTTTGAAGATCTGAATTTATTTTATTTTATTTTTGTGTATATATATCTGTATGTGTGTGAATTTGGGTATGCGTGCCTGCTCACGTGCATACACAAACATGCATATGTACTGTTACTGTTAATGATTTTTTGGAATTAGCAGCAATCGTAAGTTTTCTAAAATGTTGTCCCTTTACAAAATGGTGACGACAGGACACTCGCGCCTGGAATTTTCTTTGAACAAAAACCACAATAATCGCTAAAGCCTGTCTAGAAATTGTAGAAACGACACAGAAGGAAACACAGACAATGTAGCAGTGGGATTTCTTGATGATGAGAAGAAAAAATATTGTTTTGGTCATCACCAACACAGCAAGGTAAATTGTTCTAGGGCTGTTTGGGGTTTCAGAATGGCCTGGAAGAGGGAATCACCCTTATAAAGGCATGGGAGTAACTCCAGGCAGATCAGAACATTTGCAGCAGAGACAGGTTTCATCAGGGTCCTTGGCCACTGTCCCCAGCCTTGCCCACCCTCAGCATCACCGACATGGCACCAGATGACTTGTTCAGCTCTGGTTTTGTTCTTGTTTCAGAATCTAAGTAAGATGCAGTACACGTGACTAGCCAGGCCTGCATCATGCTCTTTCCTTACAGCAAACTGACATGCGCTTTACTAAGAGTTAGATAACATGAACTTTACTAAGAACTAACTTAATTCTTCCCCCAAAGAAGGAAGATTAGAAAGTGGTTATCCTCTTAAAGGAACCTATGTCTGAAATAGTATGGTTGAAAGTTACTTTGATAATTCTTAGTTATAAACTCAAGAGTAAAGGTTGCAAAGAAAAGCATCCGAGTGGGCTGGAGAGATGGCTCAGGGATCCAGAGCACTGACTGCTCTTCCAGAGGACTTGGCTTCAATTCCCAGTACCCATATGGCAGCCTACAACTGTCTGTAACTTCAGTTCCTGGGGACCTGACACCCTCACACAGATATGTAAGCAGACATAATACCAATCCCAGTTATCATTAGAAGGCATGGTTTTCTTTCTTATTGTTTAGGGACTAGGAACTAAGTAGGGTATCATGCATGCTAGAAAAGTACTCTACCATTGACATACAGTGATTTTTAATATTTAACTCTTTTAAAGGACTGGAGAGACAGCTGTGGGGAAGAGCTTTTACTGCTCTTCCAAGGACCCAAATTTGGTTTCCAGCACCCTTGTCAGTGGCTCCCAATCTGCCTGCAACTCCAGCTGAAGCCTCTACACAGGCACTGGCATTCACACACATGCACACACAGACACACACACACACAGACAGACAGACACAGACACACAGACACAGTCACACAGACGCTTAAAATGATAAAAATAAATTTTTCAATTTGAATATGTGACCTCTCCAGCCATGAGTTCTTGGCCAGATTTACAGTACCAGGTATGGGGTCCCTCCTGTGGGTGGGGTCTTAAATCCAATCAGAAAGCTGATGGTTGCACCATAATCTTCATGCTACCATTTCACCCCTGGATATGTGTCTCCATGCTGGTTGGTACTGTAACTCCCAAAGTTCACAGCTAGGGTAGGTTGTTGAGGACTCCCATCACCCCCTGGCAGCGTGTACAACCCCTTCGAGCACTATGAAAGCTAGGCATCAGGAAGGATGCTTCCAGGTCAATATCAGCCTGACTTTTCTGTACCCTGTGACCAAACTGTATGTTGTCTCCCACAATAGGATCTTACCATCAAGTTTTGGTGGGCAACCAAAGAGCAATCGGGATAGCCTATTTTGTTTGGGGAGTCTCTATTACTCCCCTAAGCACCCACTTGAAGGGAGGTATCCTGTACCTGGCACTGGACTTATTTTAATAACCTAAAAGATGCTGGTTTTTTTAATGTTTAAGAGTCACCACACACAGAAAGGTAATTTTCATCGCAGAAGTCAAAAGTTAACAAGGTTTGTTATTTCTACTATAAGATGCATTGAATATGGGATAATTATGTCAGTGGCCAGTGAGAGAGCTGGGAGGGCAGAGAGGTCCTTGTCAGAGGTCATGCTTTTGTATTGTGACCATTTATGTTGAGGATAAACCACAGAATAGCACCTCCGTTTCTGATTTCTCCTGGTATTGTTTCATTTGAAGAAATGCTCACAGGGTGCAATCTCAGGGGAAAAAAATGTGTGTCTCAGCCCACAAACTAGAGCACTGGCTTGGAGAACGACACCACATTGCCCTTGGGGGTGGACTTCTGGGAGGATAAGGGAAATAATATGATGAATACACTGGGAATATACAAGTAGATATTTCAGGATCAAGAGTTACTAGGCAAGGGCCACGGAGATGGCTCAGAGGTTTAGAGCCCGCGTTGTTCTTGCAGAGGGTCTGGGTTTGTTTCCCAGCACCTACATGACTGCTCACAACCATCTATAACTCCAACTGCCGGGGATCTGATGCCATCTTCTGTAGGTGGAGTTTTCTGTCCCACCAGCCAGCTTCCAAGTAACGACATGGAAATTTCTTGTTAATTATGAAAGCTTGGCTGAACGCTTAGGCTTGTTTCTAACTAGCTCTTATAATTTCAATTAATCCCTGTTTTTATTGATCTATGTTCTACCACGTGACTTTTACCTCTACTCCATGTTGTGTGTCCAACTTGTTCTACATCTGGCTGGCTTCTGCATCTCTGCCCTTCTTCTTCCCAGCATCCTCTTTGCCCCCAAAATCCTGCCTAGCTATTGGCCATTCAGCTTTTTATTAAACCAATCCAAGAAACAAATTTTGACATTGTACAAAAAATTTTAAAGATTATTCCACAATACTTTTCTGCCTTCTGTAGGCACCAGATTCACAGGTAATGCACATATGTGCACACAGATAAAACACTCACGCATATTAGATAGATAGATACGTACATACATGATAGATAAATAGATTGATTGATAGATAGATAGATGATAGAAGATAGATAGATAGATGATAGAAGATAGAAGCTAGATAGATGATAGATAGATAGATAGATAGATAGATAGATAGATAGATAGATAGATAGATAGACAGATAGATATCCAGTACTTTTTAAACAATTCCTAGCCAGACTTTATGGCTCATGCTTAGTACCCCAGTATTCAGGAGATGAAAGTGCTGAGACTTTGTATCAAAGAGGAAAGAAAGAAAACGAAAACAAAACTAAAATATCCCTGTGTATTTTCATCATATACCTGTTTTTTTTTTCTTAAAAGAACACAGGAAAGGGAGTTAGCGGCTTGCTGGAGTCCCTCTTTCTTCTGCCTCTAATACATTAAATGCTTCTGATACACTGGTACAGCTTGGCTGCTTTCAGAGAGTGAAAAAAGCGTTATTGGCTGGCAAGCAGCATCAGCAACTTCCAGCAGTTCAACTTCCTGAGGAAAGAGCCTGCTTTCTGCTCTCCGGAGGGGAGCCCATGCTGGTCTTTCAGAGGGCAGAGACCATCAGGGTGACTTCTTCACATCTGTTGCTGAAGGCAAGCTATACACAGAGCAGGCAGTTAGATTCCCATTACCCCTGCTTATTAGTAAGATTTTCAAAGAAAAAGGAGAGTCCCCAAAAGTTCTTCAACCTTTGGCATCCTGATGCAACTTTCCATTTTCATTGTTTTTGCTATGCTTTTCAGATATAATCCTCCAAATGTGGCCAGAATTGATATTGAATTTAAATTTTTTTTTTTTGCCTCAGCCTCCGTACTGCTGATGTTACAGATGTTTTTGCACCGTCTATCACTTAATCATAGTTTTTACATTTTTTTAGTGATTGAAAATAAATCAAAAGAATAGTGGCATTTTACTGTCATTGCCTTATTTACGAAGTCTCATTTATGATTTAGTTTAGCTGTTCTTTACTTTTGAGACCCTTTTCCTCTACATTCCCAGTACTGGGATTATCCAGTACACCACCACACCTGAGCAAGAACAGTATTGCATAGCATGGGCCAACCGACACCCATACAAATTTGGTCTACAAGTAGTAAAGCTCTCTTGGAGCACAGCTAACCTGTTGCTGGTATGTTTTCTACAGTACAGGGTAGGGTAGTTGCCGTAGAGAAATATGATATGTAAAGATAAATACCTTAAACCACAAGCACTGTATGGAAAATGGTTTGCTGCTCCCTGACCTTAGAGGTGGTCCACGCATGGTGTGGGCCATCCTGGAACCCTGCGATGCTCAGGCCTGGTACTTTGGCCTTTTCATCTGGACACTTTGCAATTCTTCCATTAAAATTTTTCATCTCTTTGAGAAATAAGTCACAGCTCATATCTTCTGTAGTTCATCGATGATTACTTGATGATAAAAAGTCCTGAGACAAATTAGTTACCCTTTCATTTTAGCTGCACGTGAAATCGCAGGATTATGACGCCGTCGTGAGCTAACCAGCTAGCTAATCGCTAGAAAATAGAACAGTGCTCTTTAAGTCGCAGAAGAAGCTCTGTTATAAAAGCCACCTGGTTGCCTTTTTAAATAAGGTACTGGCAGAAGGTCACGTCACTCAGAGTGCGTCAAGTCCCTTTCTCTGGATGCCATCCCCATGTGTTCCCACTCTTAGTGTGTGCTGATCGTGTCTAATCCACTTCAATTCCTGAACGTTTTTGTCCTTAGGGTAAGGACATCTGTTGTATGCACGCTGACCTGGGCAGTTCACTCGCACCTAGGAAACCAGCTTCTTTGGAAAAAGGAGAATACAATTTATTTATTCAATAATTTTAGTTTGTTTATCCAATTTATCGTTTCTGCTTGGGAAACTAGAGTCCCGGTTTTTTGTTTGTTGTCTACATGAGAACTACTGATTGCCCTGGTTAAATCAATATGTGGCCATTTCTATTCTCAAATCATTTGGTGACCTGAGCTGATTTCTTTGGTGGGACTTAGTCACTTGCTTCAGTCATGCAGACCAGACAGCCTAAGATTCCTCCAGTGGAGGCTGAAGCACCATTGACCCGGCCACTAAGAATCAGCTCTATTACATGTTTCCCCTACTTAAGATGAATGTGAAGGTTTCTGTTTAATGATGTGAAGCAATTAAGAAGTTTCTAGAACAGATATTTCTTAACAACAATAACAACAAAACGGATACCAAACAATTCCAATAAACCCACCTGTACCAATAAACACACCAAGGAACAGATGGCCCTGGAGATCTCAAGTTCAGTTGTCTTGTTCTCAAAAGGGAAAGCCCACAGTGATTTTTCTTGCCTTTGACAATGGGATGGTACTATGGTATGCAGAAGTTTTCCAGTGTGTTCCCTGCATGTGCATAAAGATGGCAAGAGTCCGTGCCCTAGAAAAGCACAATGCCCTGATTTGCTGTCACGAAATCCCTTCTGCAGGCTATTTTCAGCTGTGGCAGCCACCCAAAGTTGGCAGTGGTGGAGAAAGGAAGAAGGGGGCTAAAGGCAGCTTGTGGCTGTAAGACAGCGATCTCGTTGTTTGTTTATTTCTATTTTTCCAACTCATTGGGAAAGTTAGTCTGCACCTCTTGGAAGATTAACCCATAATACACATGCATCTTTTAACAGCATAGCAGGCAAATTTTATTGAAAATAATAGAAAGTAGAGAACATTTGGTGCCAGTGATGGCTGTATGCAAGGACAGAAATAGCACAAAATCTGTTGAGGGAAGGGAAGTAGGGGGGGCGGCGTCTCCCAACAAATATATTCTCAAGTAGCCAGGATTAACACCCTGCCAACATCATGGCAGCATAGGTGTAGAACATGGGGAGTAAGTCCTAAGTGAAAGATGTTGAGGGCTGGACACTTGGGGAGGTTGAGGCAGGAAGTTCATGAATTCCAGACCAGACAGCCATGCACACCAAAACTCTGCCTCAAAAAACAAAACAAAACTCTTTGGGACTTTCCTCTCTCTGTTTCTAAGCTTTTCTGGTCCTCCCCGTCTCTAGGTATTCAGTGCCAGCCCCATCATAATTAAGCTGTTACTCAGCTTCTCTGATTGAGATGCTCCTACTGTGGGTACTGTCCATTTTCTCCACCCTCCTACCCCGTATCAGCTGGAATCCTTCATTTTCTTGTCAGAAGTATGATGGTTTTTTGGTCCCATGCCTACACTGTTTCTGATGCTTGTAAGTTCTACATGGTAAGACCTAGAAGGTACTGGAAGGGAGTCATGGAAGCTGAATTTCTTTTCTGTTTCTGCTGTTCTCGCTGTACCTGGTGATACCACCTGTGAAACAGGACAAATGGCATTCGATCTGGCTGCTGGTAGTTAGAAGTGGAGACAATAATGTAGGCAGACTTTTTGTCCTGCCAGCCCACTCCCAAATAACCGTTCAGAGACTTATTAATTATAAATGCTCAGCCGATAGCTTAGACTTATTACTGACTGGCTCTTAGATTTTTAATTAACCCATAATTCTTATTTATGCTCTGCCACATGGTAGTACCTTCTCTCAGTACAGCAAGTTCATCTTGCTTCCCTCTTCATCTCCTCGTGAATCTTGAGCCCCTGCCCTCCTCTTCCCAGCTTCCTCTTAGTCTGGTTCTTCTGTGTAACCTTACCCTGCTTAGTGATAGTCCAGTCAGCTTCCTTATTAGACCAAGGACAGTGACAAATATTCACTGTAGAAAGAAATATCCCACATTTCCCCCTTTTTGTCTAAATAAAATAGGAGGGTTTTAGTTTTAAAATAGTAAAATTATATACAACAAAACAGTTATCACGTAAGAATTATATACATGCTGTCCAGTCCTTTTGTTTGTTTGTTTGTTTTTCAGGACAGGGTTTCTCTGTAGTTTTTGAAGCCTGTCCTGGAACTAGCTCTTGTAGACCAGGCTGGCCTTGAACTCACAGAGATCCGCCTGCCTCTGCCTCCCGAGTGCTGGGATTAAAGATGTGAGCCACCATCATCCTTCTGTCCAGCCCATTTGTATTTGGCATATTCGGAGAAATTACTCAATTATCTATCTTATCTTTGTGAGTTTAAAGTTTTATACCTAATTTACTTTTTATCATAACTAAGGAAAACTTTAAGTCTAATTATTTAGTCTTTAGCTTCATCAGAACTCCCAAAAGGGTGGACTGTTACCTAATGACAGAAACATCTGACTGCCTGGACAGTCACCCAAAGTTTTTCTCCAGTAGTGGGGCACTCAACTTTGGTCTACAGGCCTAGTATATTTGACAAACATTTTTGAGAAACAAGGAATTTTGAAGGACTTACCTACCTTGTCTTGCAAAGTTTGGCAGTTGCTTCCTTTTGTGGCCTGCTGGTCCGGTTTACACAGCATACTGTCAGAAATTGGGACAAGGCCAGCTTTTTGCCCAAATGGCTAGCATTTACCAAAAAGAAAGCAAACTCCGTATGAGGTTCTTTGATGCAGATCATCTTCTTTTGAAGTAAGTTGGTATTATCAGGAGCAGACGTGTATCACTGTCATGAAAAGTTTTAGGTTATTAAACATATTAAATGCCATACTGCTTTATGTGGCTATAGGTGTCCCCTATGGAACACCATTTATGGCAGACTCTTCTGTTCCACCAGCCTGCTCCTGAATAACCATTCAGAGACTTATTAATTATAAATGCTCGGCTGATAGTTTAGACTTGTTAATATCTCTTACATTTTAAATTAACCCATATTTCTCATTTATGCTTTGCCATGTGGTGGTACCTTTTTGCAGTATGGTGACTTCATCGTCCTTTCCTCCACATCTCCTCTGGACTCCATAGACCCCACACCCTTCTTCCCAGATTCCTTTTAGTCTGGTTCTCCTGCCTATCCTTATCCTGCCTAGCTATAGGCCAGGCAGCTTCTTTATTAAGCCAATCATAATGGCATACATTCACACAGTGTATAGGAATATTCTACATTTTGATATCATTATTCTACAAATTAGTACAAATAACCAAGGCATGTTTTGAAATAATATCTTTTTCTCAGAATACTAAATAAATTTGTTAAGATGAATGTATACATACAACATTTCAAAGTTTATGCAATTTGGCTAATCTAATATACTAACTTAATGTCTTTTTCTAATATCAATGTTAGTAGCTGTATGTAAAATTGCAACAGCATTTCATAATTCATAATTTCATAACTTCACTCATAACACAACAGAAACAATGACTCATGTGATGGTTTCAAAGAAAAATATTCAGAAACCTAAACTTTTAATGCCTCAAATTTACAAAATCTCTGGATTATAAGTACTTATAGACAGTGCGTATAAGTAGGAGAATACTGTGTGATCTAGTTCAAAAAGGCTTGTATTGTGTCTGCCACTATCGTGGGAACAAGTTAGACAGAATACATATGAATTCTGTCTCCTACACTTTCTGCATGGCCCCTCTATCTTTTTGAAGCTTAGTTTCTCTATCCATGAAATGGGCTCGCACAATCTCTTGCAATGATGTTGTGAGCACGAGAATGCACACAGGGTGTCTTGGGACAGTTTGATTGTGGCTCATCTGCCCGTATATAACGCTTCTAACCACACACATCCATGGGATGTACTCTTTGAGGCTTGTGTGCCTGTTTCTAGCGGGTTCCTTACAACGGGTCATTATGATGTGACCCAAACCTGCCAATGCATCTCATGCTGGCATTTCAACACAAGGAAAATCTGCTTCAAGAGAACATGGCTGGTATTCACCTATCTTTGCATACATGTCCAAAAGTTTAAAAAAAATCTTGCTGACGGCTGTTCCAAGTTCAATCTTGTCTCTTCACTCTATGGAAATCTTCACTCATGGATGGCCTAGGGCTGTGCATCCCAGACAGGAGTGAAACCAAAATTAGAAAGAAAATGATATTAGGAAAATAGTGACAAGTTGTGCTTGACTTGGCAGGGAGATGGAGTGATTACCTTGGATCACTTCCATATAAAACCTCAACATTGAATAGAAAACATTCCTTTCAATCAGGAGATGTGAAGGTAGCTCTTAAACAAGGGCTTTTCATACATACTTAGACCATGGTTGGCAATCTAAAAGTAGACCCGGTTGTATTCATGAACACACTTTATGTGTGTTTGCGCCTTTTCACCCCTTGAAGCTTTGGGTGATGAGTTTTTGAGGTACCTATGTTTCTTGAGATGAGTTTTTGAGGTACCTATGTTTCTTGAGATGAGTTTTTGAGGTACCTATGTTTCTTGTAGTGTGTCAGGGCTCGATGCCATGCTCTTTCCTGACGCCGTCCTCTCTCTCCACACCATACCTCTTCGGATGTCCATAGTGAAGGAGAGTGCTGTTTTATTGAGCTTGGATGAATGCGGTTGAAAATACTCAGTATACATTTTCTTTAAGTAGTTATGTCTTTGCCTGCCATCTCCATGTGACACTTTGGGAGCATGCAATTTCCCTATCCTTCAGGAAAGCAGGCTAGATGCAGCCTCGCCTCGTTTCCCTATTGCTACAGTGACAATTTCCCTTGGAATTATCTGTTCTAAAGGCAAGTCTTGGAGTCCAGCAGAAGCAGATTCAACACAGGAAAGAGAGAATGCTCAAAGTACGCCGTATGAAAACGTCCTCATGTGATTAAGTACCACGTGCAAGGAAAGAGATGTTTAAAGGGGCTATAGTCACCTGCAGAGACTCTCATCCGAATGGGGTGTCTGCTATAAAGCTAACTCCTGAGAGACAGCAGGAAGGGAAGCCTTGATCTGCAGTGTTTGCTCCGTGTCACATGTGAGTGTGCCTGCCATGGTCCATTTCAAGTCATCCACAGTTCAGTAACCTGCTGGTAGGCTGAAGGAGTAGCACAGTGTCAGGGCACACACATACACACACACGCGCACACACACACACACACACCACCACATCACACACATGTATATATGAACCTCCATCCTATTTGCTAATCAGACCTTGAACAGTTGGTCCAAGTGGCTCTAACAAACTATTGCCTTTAGGTTGTGTTTTAAAGCCCCCAGCCCTGACTACCTGAATCTCTGTTGAATCCAAAGATGTTTAAACGAAGCAGTCAGGTGTCTGTCGCTAGAATCTGCAGCCGAAGCTTGTGGCTTTTCTCGTTTGCTTGCCTTCGCTGCATTGAAACCCATCCATCTTTGGTTCCCAGTGGCCTGACAGTTGTGAAATCACAGATACAACATCCCTCTAATGAGAACACTGATTTACACAAATCAAAGACCGTTTCTCTTGCTGCCTGTTAAAAACCTAAGACCTCCTATCACACATAGCCCCCGTGCAATTAGCCAAGGCCTTAATGCACCCACACAACTCGCTTATTGCATTTTGCTGATACCACTTGACTAACCAAGACCCCTAACTGAGCCACTTCTGCCTGTCAGTGCCTGGCAGAGGGATTCAGCTCCTTTATGTGTGTGATATAGTGTGGCACTTTGAGGTTTGCAAATGGCATTGTTTAAATCAATACGCAGTGATTTAGTACATATTGCGGAGTGCTTATAAATATATTATGAAGGGCCAGCGCACAGCAGCCTCGCAGGCTGGAAGTAGGCACAGGTGAGAGCCCTCCCCGTGGCCCTGCAAACGAGGCATCCTATGATCCGGACAGCTCCTTTTCCTTTGTTGTGCCTCAGCGTGTACTTTGTGAACTTGGGGCTAGGAATGAACTGGAGAGAAGAGACTGTTCCGAAGCAGCGCCATCTTGAACTAGACAGTCACCATGGTTTGCTTGCTACAGTAGAAATACGCAGCATGGTGATGGGAGGTGTCACAGAGGAAAAGTGAGAGAGGGTCTTGCTTGGAACATGGCTTTGTTTCATGTAGCCATGAAAGGTTTTACTGTGTTACTCTTTAAATATTTTGCCTGTCTGAAAAGTTATAACAAAAAAAGGCTCTCAGTGAAAAGAAGTTGAAAAGATTTTGGTTAATTTGAACATTTAAAATGATTGAGAAGGTGAATTTTATTATTTTTCCCTTTTGTGTGTGTGTATATATATATATACACACATGCATGCATATATATATGTATATATACACATGCATGCATATATATATGTATATATATATACACATGCATGCATACACACATGTATGCACACGCACATGTGTATGTACGCACATATGGCGTCTCATGGCTGATGTCAGGTGTCTTCCATGATAGCTCTTCACCTTATTCATTGAGGTAAATTCTCTCACTTGAACCCACAACTTGTCAACAGTTCTGGTCTAGTTAGCCACTTTATTCTGGAGAGTCGGACAGTGGTGGTGCACGCCTTTAATCCTAGCACTAGGGAGGCAGAAGCCGGTGGATGGATCTCTGTGAGTTCAATTCCAGCCTGGTCTACATGAGCTAGTTCTAGGCCAGGCTCCAAAGCAAAAAAAAAAAACACAACAAAACAAAACAACAACAACAAAAAAAAACGCCAAAAACTAAAAGAGTCTATGTCAATTGTGATGTGTGTGATTTCCATTCTTTTTCATATTCAGAGCTGAGTCCACAGACATTCTCAGTTTGGATCTTTGTTCTGTACTCAGTATAGTTTGGGGAGCTCTAGATGTCCTCAGCCACCCAGTTTTGTACAAAAAAAAAAACATAAAAGAAGTAACAGCTGGGCTCCAAATGAGCCCTAGCAAAGCCAACAATGTTTTAGCGTATTCTAAAAACATTTTTAACATCAGAAGCTTAGCTCATTAATTTTCTATAAATGAAAGGGAATCTATAGAAATACGTTCTGGTATTTATCTAAAATTCAGCCCACTGTATCCCTCTGTGGTATGGGCACATAGAAATATAATAGTTATTCACAAAAATATCCAAAAAGGCATTATCAACAAAAGCATGGCTCTAACTGAACGTAAGTTATATTTTGTATTATTTTTCAGCTAAAAATAGAAACAATCAAAAATGTTGAAGAGGGTAAGGCAAGAGAAAATTTGTTGAGATAATCACTCTGCTCTTTTTAATGGATACATTTATTATTATTTAGATCTTTCCACCTCTTTTTCTTTAACTAGTATTGTATACACACACACACACACATGCACGCACACACGCACACACATTATAAACGTAGCCTTCTGGGTCCATAGTGTTGCATATGTATTTAGGGTAGACCATCTGATATTGGGAAACCAATTATCGGGCCCATCACTGATTCTTTCCCAGCAATCACTAATCGCCTGCAGCTGTTTATCAAGGGGTGGGGCCTTGTGAGATCTCACCCGTCCACTGATCTACTCTTGCCATTATGAGGTCTTGTGCAGGCAACCTTTTGACTGAGATTTCCTGCATGCAGCTTCCCCGTAATGTGTAGAAGATACTGTCTCGCAGCCGATGTCTTGCCCTCTGACTCTTAGACTCTTTCTGCCCTCTCTCCTGCAATGTTCCCTGAGCCTTGGGTTAGGAGCTGTCTTGTAGGTCTATCAGCTAAGGGTGGGGACCGTTGGTTTTGTTGTCAGTTGCTCAATGCAGTTTGACCAACTGTGACTTCCTGTAGGGATCCCCATGCTGAAAAGCGCAGCCTCTTTGATGAGGGGCGAGAGCTACACTCATCCATGGGTATGAGGATAAGTATTTAGAATGCAGAAAACTGGAGGTAATAGGTTCTCTCCTAGGGCCCATGACCTCACCAGCACAGAGTGGTTGGCTAGGTTTACAATACCAGGTACAAAGTGATTCCTATTGAATCTTAAGTCCATAATTCGTCATTATACTTATTCTTAAAAAATGAAAGAGTGTCGTGAGCATGTAATTAATCATTTCCGGAGTCAACAAGGTAATATGCCATTTAGCCTCAGGCAATATTGCCACGTGGGGCTTTCTTAACACCCCAAAGTCCACCATTCTCATTCCACTGTAACTCATTCTTGTCCCTGAACCATTTCTGGTATCGATCAGATGATTTTCCCGGCAGCTTGGTGGATATATTGCCAAGGCCTGGATCCAAAGAGTCAAACAGGGAAGCAATATCCCAACAGGACTAGTTGAGTCCAGTGTTGAATCTGCACCTCAATTCTCGAATGAGCGGCTCACCACCTTCTCCCCCTGCAAGAAGAAGCCAAGGAGTAGTTGACGTGGGGTGGGGTGGGGGGACCTTCAAAGCATGAGCAGCTGCCCAGCAGCACTTTCCCTTAGCAAGGGATTCACACTTATTCTGGGGCAATTTTTTTACAAAGTGCTTCTCCCAGTTACAGCAATGCCATGCGCTGACCTGTGCTCTATGTCTGTCTGCTTTGTTCTGAAAAAAAAAAAAAAAACAGTAGCCAACTCAAGAATGCACACAAGATCTTTGTGAAGGGGTGAAAACAAGGGAAAAGGGGTATTCAAGACAGAGCATTTCAATGGTAGAATACTTTTCTGTGCAGACCGGATCCCAGACATGCATAATCCCTTCTGAAAACACTTGTAGCCATGCATACAGCACCGAGCCCATTGCTCACACCTGCTAGGTGTGTGGTAGATACCGTGGTGAGAATGTTCTCATGGTACAGATTGGAGAAGCAAGTGACAAGTTCAAACTTTCAAAGACGATGTCTCTGGACAATGGGTTTCAGAATGTGCCAGGAGGGATTTGAAGTCCAAGCCAGGGCCCACGGTGACAACTCTCAGCAATGGCGTTGAAACTGCGCTGATCCCTGTTTTCCCCCTGTCTCTGCAATTCTCCTCCTCGTTATCACTGCCTCCACCACTACCACACCCCTTGGTGAGGTTGCTCCAAAGCTTCTGGTCATCCTGTCTTCTTTGTAAGGTAGAAAAACCAATCAGCCGGCCCTTAATGCAGCTGCATAGATGCACGCCAGCTCTGTGCATTAGCATAGAGCCACAAACCTGCACATGGATATGGTCTGGAGCATTCTTTTTACTGTGTTTTGCAGGTTCAAATCCCTTTCCACATAGACAGCCCTGACTGAAAAAAATAAAAAAGGAGGGAATGGAATTCCCATTTCTTAACTGCTTGCCAGGGGAAGGACAGACAGACACAGAGTCGGTCCCGGCCACTTCTCTCAAACAGTGCATTTGTGACTGCATGTCATTTACTCTGCACCCTTTTCCCATTTTTTAAAATTATGTTGGGGTTTGGTACGAGGGTGCATGCACCCACTCAGGTGTATGTGACACCTAGAAGTCAAACTGAGCGTCTCTGTCCATTGCTCTCTGCCTTAGTCTCTGAGACAGGTCCTCCTCTCATGGAGCCTAGATCTTGCCTTTGGCCTAGACTGACTGGCCACCAAGTCCCTGGGACCTGCCTGCCTCTGTACCAGCAACTCTGAGGTTCTCAACACACTCCACCCCAGCAGATGTTACATGGGTATTAGGGATCTGAACACAGATCCTCAGACTTCACACACTGAGCCCTTTACTCACGGAGCTATTTCCTGCGCTAAACATTGTTTTTAATGCGCAGCACGTGCTATAAATAAATGCACTAAAGGGAGAAAATGGCTGACCTTCAGGAATTCTAACACCAGACAAATGATAGGGTTAAGTATCTAATCTTTTTTTGTTTGTTTGTTTGTTTGTTGGTTGGTTGATTGGTTTTAACTATTTCTCCTGTGTATGAAACAGGCTTTTGTTTTTCAAAGACAGAGGTAGAAATTTTCAAAGTCAAGAAGTAAAACTAATTTTATTCATTTTATGACCAACAGCCTGGAACCAGAAAGAAGCACAATTAGGATGTGCTTGTGAACTGACTAGCGTGTTTGCTTTATTTCAAAGGCTCTGTTAGGTTGACTCTATTTGGAGTTTCAGGCAGTCCGGAGATACTTAAGCGCTGGAGAGATGTAAACGCCACCGGTATCTTCCTTGAGAGAGAGGCGGGTCCTTGCAGCTGCTGCAGGAGCCCGGGCATCCGGGAACAATGCACGTCTGCACTCAGGTTCCAGAAACACGAGCGACACTATCAAATAGACAGCTTACCCAGGGCTGGCTGAGTGGCTGTCCCAGGAGGACACAGCCTGGTGTTCTCAGACTCTGAGCTGATTAAAGCCAGGGGTGACCGGAAGGCCATGTTGAGTCTCCATTTTGGGGAGGGGGGGATCAACAAAGGGCTGACAGCTGCAACCCAACTGTCAGACCCCCCCCCCCCCCCCCCCCCCCCCGTGAGGAGTGCAGCCGCCTCCTGTTGAGGGGAAGTGGCATGGAGCTGAGCGAGCTTCCAGTTCGCGGATGCGTTTTCCATCAGCTCTTTTTTTATTGGCCAGGCCTCCGGTCTTTGAATCTTTGCTCTAAAGATGATACATGTGTCAAGATTTATCACAGGTCCTCATGCGGAGAGATCTGCAAAAGGAGAACAAACGGTTTGTTTGCACCTTGGCCGCAGAGCCCTGACCCTACTGACTCACCCCTTTTACCGCCGCGGATGAGAATCGATGTTTTAAACAACCTACTCGAGAAAGAGGACTGGGCGGATGGGATTTTCCTGTTTATTAGGCACGCCTGAGTAAAGCCTTTGCAGGCAATTATCGAGGTCTGGAAACTCCCCCTCTGCAGCTGGAACTGGTTCCTGTGGCTCTTCCGAAGATGGGAATGGTGTTGGGGCTACATGCCTGATAGGATGTTGTGTGTTTTAAGCAAAGGAGAACAAATCAGACTTCCAGCAACACAGCAGAGCGCTCATTCTGTCCACCAACGGGAGAATGGCAGATGTTAGGTGCAAAGCATCCTTCCTCCGCGGGGCTCAGGAACTCCTCTAGGGTCCTCTCAGGGAGACAGGACTGCAGGACTTGCATGCAGGGAACCCAACCCCCCACACACACCCCCACACACCCCCAGCAACATTTTGTTGTTAATCCTCACGGCACAGTTTGGCAGAAGGAGCTAGAAACTGAGTTTTATAAACACACAATATTTTATGACCACATATCTTGCAATTATTTTTAGTTTTAAACTACCTAATTTAAACACGCAAGAAATCTGTTTCTATGTGAATTGCATTAGGCTAAATGAAATTCAGCATGCTTGTTATATTTCTTTTTTTTCTTTCTTTCGGTTTTTCAAGACAGGGTTTCTCTGCCACTTTGGAGACTGTCCTGGAACTACTTCTTGTGTAGATCAGGCAGGCCTTGAACTCACAGAGATCTGCCTGCCTCTTGCCTCCAGAGTACTGAGATTAAAGGCGTGTGCCACCATTGCCTGGCATGATTTATAGGCTTCTAATGAATGATGAGTTTAAAATATAACAATGGAGTACAAATACAGTGGTTTAAGCTGATATGTCAGGCTCCTCTCTTTGGTTCCCCTGGAAGTAAAGGCAGAGACAAGTGTACGTGTGTGTGTGTGTGTGTGTGTGTGTGTGTGTGTGTGTGTGTGTGTAATAGCAATGGGAAATAGCACTGAGTATCATTACTAGATCTGAAATTTTGAGACTAGATTCTAGTAGATTACAGGTTATCAATGAAAAACAGGATTCTGAATAACCTCAAACTTCTTGGGAATCGGCAGCCTTATTTTCTAGAAAACCAAGAACAATGGCTTTTGGAAACACCAAACATTCAAGGTTTTAAACCTTGAATTCTTTCCCCAGTCACACGGTCATTTATCCGTGAAACCATTTTCTTTAGTACCTATTGCATATTGCATAGGTACTCAAAATGCATAGGCGTTCTGATATCCAGAGATGTGTACACCAAACAATGGGCCCTCTTGGAGCCCACAATCTACTTAGGGAAGTAGATTGTAAATAATTGTTTAAGTAACTGAAAAAATTACCAGCAGGAATAAATTCTATCACCCAGCATTATCCACACTGATATAGAAATAAACAGTTACTTATTTAGAAAGAAAGAAAAAATAATGAAGGAAGGAAGGAAGGAAGGAAGAAAGGAAGGTGGGAGGGAGGGAGGGAGGGAGGGAGGGAGGGAGGGAGGGAGGGAGGGAGGCCAGCATGGGTAACTGTGTTGAAAGACTACTTCCTTACCTTCCTTTCATGTAGAATTATCTTCCTTTTTCTCTCCTTCCTCCTCTCTCTTCATCTTGCATTCTTGTTCTTACTTTAATGTCCTATGGGATAGTCTTAAGTCAACCTTCCCTATAGTCTATTCTGGGAAATGCTGGAATGGTCTTCAAGGCTTTTACAATTCAGCCTCAGTTTACCAACGCCACTTTCCACCTCCATAAAGCTTGCCTTCAGTGATCTTCGTTGTTTTCAGACCTTGAACATTCCAACTATGTCAGCCTCCTACCGGGCTCTGCCTTTTCCTGGTACCTACTGCCTGTCTGCCTGCCTCCCTCCTTCCTTCTCTCCCTCTCATCCTCTCTCCCTCCCTCCCTTCTCTTCTTCCTCCCCCTTCCTTTTTTCCTTCTTCCCTTCCTTTTTTCCTTCTTTCCTTTCCCTTCCTCCTCCTTCTTCCCCACTCCCTCTTGTTTTTTTGGACCAGTCTCATTATGTAGCCCAGGCTGGCCTTGAATTCACTGTCCTGAATACTTCCCAGCATCCATTCACTAAGCAATCACCAAACTTCTTTCCCAGGAGTGGGCTGGTAGGAGACAGATGAAAACGTGGCCATTAGTTAAAGGATCCCACCACTTTCTACACGTGGAGTTGTTTTCCCTGACTCCAAAGCCTCGTTCACAGGCTCGTGCTCAAACATCCTCCTCATCTCACTCCCATAGGCCTTCCCAGCTCAGCCCAGCGTGCTCCTATCCCATGGAGCATACAAGGACTCTTAAGCTTCTCTCCTCATTCTTGCCCGCTGCTCAGGTTTCTTGAACTTAAGTAATATGTGGGAATAAAGATTTCCCTGCGAATGTTCTCTCTTGCTCTCTTTCTTTCTCCCTCCCACCAAGCCTCCGTACCCTCTGACTTGCATGGATCCCAGTCTCAATATGAACATGTCCTAAGGGATACCATGAGCTCCCAACCCCACCCTGCCCCTGCCACTTTCTGCATAAAACCATCATATTTTCAATGCTTCGTGTTTACTCTGGGTTATTTGCATACTGTTTGGCATCGCATTATTTCCCAGGCTTAGAAGCTAAGCTCCATGAATAAAACTCCCTGTCTTTATTGAAACACAGTCACAGAATCCAGGCAAGCTCTGGTATTTTCTGAATTTTCACTTCTAAGATAGCAACAGGTGGTTGGCTTTTTGTTTGTTTGTTTTTGTTTTGTTTTAGGGTCTGGCTTTCTAGAAGGTTTTCCATTCATTCGCTGCCTGTATGAAAAGTTTGAAATGTATTATTCTGAAGGGGAAGGATAGCAAGGGTTTACTACGAAAGCCGCACACAAATTGTAAACATCATAAATGACAAGAGTTCTTCCTGCCGCAGTAGGCGAGCAGGCCAGCTGTGAAGGAAATGGACACGCTGTTCTGGGGCAGCGACATCGTGTCAAAGGGAAGCACAGTTCTTTTGTTTGGACCCATTTCCTATAAGTGCGTTTCGTACTAGGTCCGTGCGTGCCAAACGCTCAGGGACAAGGTAGCTGTCCCCAAAGGAACAGCAGGACAATATGCCATTCTTCAGCTGCCTAGACTCAGACATCCAGAGAACCCTGAAAAGTTACGACGAATGACAAGGGGTAAAGGGAGCATATAAAAGACAGCCAGGCTATTACTTTCCCAACCAAAGGAGTTGGCGTGGTACCTTACTGCTCCTGGTTGACCACTACCCTTTATTTAAAAAGTGTGGGGGGGGGGGGAGGAACAAGGCAAAACAAACTCTAAAGTGGTTTTGACACGATATTGAGGATGCCTGGACTTTTAGAAACAGGGACTTCAGAGTACCTAAAGGCTCCCATGGTAAGTGCCCTCACCAGGTGGCTTCACCGCAGCTCTGGATTTTCTGCCACCTCCTGGAGTTCCAAACCTGGTGTGGGTTAAGAGCTCTCCTGCTCGCCTGGGCAGGAAATGGCAGTGGTTAAACTTGGCCAGCTCAGACCTGTTCAGTGCAAAGCTGTTGATTTTTGCTCTCCATAGTAAGTCTTTTAGGGGGAGGGGGGGCAGACCATACAAGCCGGCTTGTCAGCTCTCTCCCCAAAGGTTGATTTAAGTACTTACCTGTAGATGCCTTAGCCCTCCTCCACTCTGCCAGCTGTCCTGCCCCCTCACCCTACACCACCCTCAGAGATGGCCTGGGATGTTTGGATGGTAGAGGGCAGGGTGGTGTGAGCGAGTTTCTCTGAAGCCCTTGCCTGGATGGACAGGGGTTGGCTCAGCGCCTCTCAGGAAGGATCATGGAGGAGTGAGAAAGCCTTTGCTTGATGAGTTCCATCTTACACCTTCTGCTGGACTCTCATGCTTACGGTTTGGTACTCACCGACTGCTGGGGAGAAAGACGCATGGGAGCATTCCCCCCCTGCACTTACACCTCTCTCTTGTGTGGGTCAACAGACTGAGCAAGATGTTGCCTAGAGGAGCAGCCCTTCCTGTGTGGGCATGGGCTAGAGGCGAGGGGTGGGGAGGGCTGGGGGCAAGGGGTGGGGAGCACAAACTCTGGGGAAGATTCTGTTTTCACTCTGGCCAGTGAAACTATCTGAAGCCTCAGAGACAGAAAAGCTCTCTTTCCTCAGGCCCTGGGATTTCTCCCTCTAAATCATTTTGCATTTGTTTTTCTTCATGTTTTCTAATCTTAATCCATGATAGGAAGATGGACAGATGAACCCCTCTCTGTCTGTGTTTGCATTCCTGCATGCACATGTTCTGTGCGCTTCTCCTGTTTGCTTAGACCAAACAGGCTCTTCTACACTTTGTCTTTTATTCTTGAATGTTCTTCGGCACTACTGCTATTTTCCTGTTTCTTGGGCTATATTTTATATTATTACTTCCTTAAGTAATACAATAATAAGGAATATTATTATATTCCTTCTTGAATATAGGCTACATTCTTTGGGGAAAGATCATTTACAAACCTTCTCAAATATTGCACAAAGAATGACCTAGGAAACAATTATAGACTCCTAGATCCCATTTTCGCCAAGAGTCTGCCTCACAGGTACCAGGAGGGCTCAGGGATACATCTGGCTGCTACTGGCTCTCTGGACTTGAGAGGAATCCTCCTAGAAAACCGTTTTCAACGTTGAAAAGCTGATTTTCAACCGTTTTCACTGGTGTTCAAGAGACATCATTTTGCTGGGTGGTGGTGGCGCACGCCTTTAATCCCAGCACTTGGGAGGCAGAGGCAGGCGGATCTCTCTAAGTTTGAGACCAGCCTGGTCTACAAGAGCTAGTTCCAGGACATGCTCCAAAACCACAGAGAAACCCTGTCTCGAAAAACCAAAAAAAAAAAAAAGAGAGAGAGAGAGAGAGAGAGAGAGAGAGACATCATTTCTCTCTTTGCATCTCAGCTTAGTCAAGAAAAATAAAGAAAAAGAAGCTGAACCTAGAGGTTGAGTTTATATTCTCATGTCCCATTTCTGCGCCAAACCAAGGTACATTGAGCTCATCCAGCCTTTCGCTGATTTTGTATTTTCAGATTTTGTATCTTTTCAGTTTCAATTCCTTGTAAGTACTTGTTTATGAAAATTGGAAATGCCTCCAGGAGTTCTCGTCTCCCTGTGCTCCTTCCTTCCCTTCTCCTCCAAGGCTGAGGGCTTGAGTAAGGTGCATCTCCCTGCTTCCTTCTGCTGAGTCTTGGGTCTGCTCGTTTTCCTCTGTAGCCCCTGTGTTCTCAGGGAAGAGTAGCAACGGCGGTAATGATTTCTATTCCGTTAGCATTTTCTCAAGCCTGGTGATGGATTATCTTCCTGAGCTACGCCATAGAGGGCTCCTACTGCTCGCGGACGTGGTTTTTACGTTCCAAAGATATAGCAAAAGGCGACAAGAAAATAAGACCAGAACCTGGCGACCATTCATTAATGCCTATCCCTAACAAAGTGCACACCACTTGCCGGTGGGCGTGGGAGCTGACTGTGGCAGAACAATGCCAGGAAGAAAAGAGAATTTTAGAGACAGCATGCTCTCCCACTAGGCCACAGAAAGGTACAGATAATGAAGGTTCTGAAGGAAGAAAGGCCTGACTAAGTACTGCTTCAGAGAAGTCTGTGACCTCAGGCTCTGTCTGGTCATGACAGTTCAAAGCCTTGGTGACAATGGAGTAGTTGTGAGCCAACTGGTAATCCTGGCTTTGCCCAAAAAAGCCTAAGAAAAGGACAAAACCTGGGAAAGATCAGAGGGCACGCAGAGTTGAGACAAGAAGGTTATTTCATTTTCCTATGGAAGCTTCATATAATGCCTCGTTTGACCTCTGCTAATAGAGAGTGGTTTTCGGGGAAGGGAAATGGGGGGGGGGGACTTGTGGGGAGGAAGAGCAGGGCCCATGTTCAGCACTGCCTGGATCCTCTCAGCCCGCTACAGGGGCTGGGCAGAGCTGGATGAAACTTGCTTGGAAAACTCTGCTTAATGCATTAGAGAAACAACTTGCAGAAACATCTCCCTCCCTTCCTTCCTCCCCCAAACAGTAATGAGTCCAAATTGCTAATAAAACATAAAAACTCAAAGATGTTGTGCATGGGCCATTTTTTCTGAGCTGGTTATTTTTTATGTCAGTTTTCCCACAGCTGTGAGCATGCTATAACTATCAACTTACCAAATGCCCCAGATTAAATGAAACTTTAAAAAATATATTTAGGGATTTATACAGAAAAGGGGGCAGAGAAGCAAGACCTATTTTCCCCCCTCTTTTGCTGAGAAATAAATTTAGCTAAGATGTGGTGGGAGTGGGGGCTTGAATTGATAAGTCCTGACAAACAGCAGTTGAAAGCATAAATAATTATTTCGTTTATTTTTACGAAGTCTGCCTGAAAAGCGCTGCTGAGCTATCTGGTAGTAACTCCTGCATGTAAGAATGGCTTCATCTGGGGGTTAATTTATACACTGGAATGTAGAGAAAGATTAGACAAAGAGCATTTCGTACACATAAGGATACAAGAATCCCACACAGAGATCATCCTGCCTATGAAGATCAAGCTTCCTAAGGGAAAGCAGGAACTGGGAAACAGTTCTGTTCTTTGCTGCCGTTTCATCTTCAGCGCGTAATAAAACAGCAAACATTCTTTGGGGAATTTGTGGTTGTTGAGTTCCAAGAGGTGATGGCGGGAAGTTTAGGTAATAAATAAAGACCAGGTGTCCTGAAGGGGACAACTTGAGTGTCAAACCTAGCATCAGAAAAGGAGCTGCTACGCTCAGGCTCGGCTGCAGCACCCAAATGAGCCAACACCTTGAGGACATTTCATGTTCGGCGCCCACCCCTCATAAATGGACATGACTCAATATCCCCAGTGACTAATATGGCTGGTGGCCATACCACCTTGGGCTCAGCTCTCAGAAATTGCACAGGGTTGGGCTAAGACTTCGTTCTTATGAAGACCTTTGAAGAAGACCCATAAGCATTAATGACAACAGCAGGAACCCCCTGCCTTGAGTAGGTCCCAAATGATTCTCTTTTCTGATGAATGGGTCTTTCACACTCATAGATGCAGGGTTTTGAGAATCTGGCCAAAGCTCATTTGCTTTTAAAAAAAAAATTAATGCCAAAAAAGAAGTTAGGGTAGGGTTAGCTGAAGGGAGGGAAATGGAAGGGGAGGAGAGCTATAGACACAAGAGGAAGGTAACCCTTTGTGGGCCAAATCCTTCTAGTCACTATAGCAGAGCCAGCATGACTTAAATTTTACTGTGATCAACTAAGGTTTTAATGATAAGATTTGAGAACTTTCTTTGTAGGGAGGGAAGCTGGGCTCTTGGAAGTATAACAGAAGCTCTTATTAGCCCCGAATAATCTGCTCTGAATAAGTTTTGAAGACACGTGCCTGCAGAAGGTTCTAATCTGCTGTCCCTGGATGAGGCTGTTCGGGCTCACTGTGAGGGTGCCCACTTCAGTGAGAGTGGTCAGGGATAGCTCCCTTGGAGTGTGTGCTGGCCAGTTGCGGAGGCTGTGGGTGGGCACTGGCGTTGACTGCTGTTTTGGAGGTACTCTTCTTTTTTTTTTTTTTTTTTTCGAGACAGAGTTTCTCTGTGGCTTTGGAGCCTGTCCTGGAACTAGCTCTGTAGACCAGGCTGGTCTCGAACTCACAGAGATTCTCCTGCCTCTGCCTCCCGTGGAGGTACCCTTCTTAAGGATGTAGAATATTTGAGTTTTACAATAAACAGTAAGCAGCTGTTGCTGTGGCAGAGGCTTGTGTCTACAGGTCCTTCCAGAGATGAGATGCACTTAGCCTACTTGTGTCTCAGGAATGTGACTATATCTCCAAGAATGGGTCATTTGGGGCATGGGGCATTCTCCACAGGGGTCCCATTAAATGGTGTTTTTCAAAAGTGGATGAGCGAAAAGGAAAATAATTCAATGGTGCAAAAAAATAGCTTTGCTGTTATATAGAAGAATTTGTTCTGTTTGTAAAGAGATGTTTTTTAAATTCCCCACCACACCTAGCATCAGGGACATGCGCACCATCCATCTTCTTGCCCACCATTGCCCAGGCCTGGCGTTTTGCTTTTCTCTGATGGCCCTGAAGGTGCAGTCTTCTGTGGAGGATAGGCAGAGACTCTGCGTGAGAAAGCTCCCACCTCAGAGGAACCAGGAATGCTTCCTGGAAATAGAAACATCAGCTACAAGTCCTAGAAATGGGCTGGGACTCTGCAGAGCTGTGGGAGGTGTTTCAAGTTGAGGCAGCCACAGAAGTGTGAATGTGGGAAAGGTCAGACTGGATTGAGAGAATGACGCATGTCCAGTTTGGCTTACCCAGACGTTTTAGCCTATGTGTTAGTGGATAGTCACAGACAACACTAAAAATACAAGATATGACCAAAAAAATGAAGCAGCATTTGTTTCGGTTAGCCATGAGAACTTGTTTTTGAGCAAGAAAATAAAATGATTAAAACTCCATTATGTTTGTATCCTGAACTGGTTCCTGGAAAAGAAAAGACATTCTTGAGAAAAAAAAATATTCAATGCAAATCAAGCCTGTACTTTAATTCATAGCACCCTGGTGTATCTCCATGTTAATTTCTGTTTGGGTAAATGAGCAGAATCCTATGAAGTACGAGCTTTGGAGAAACTCAGAAGGGCGGGCACACAGGAAGGCTATGCTCTCTCTTTGCAACTCTTCTGAATATCAAAAATTAATTCAAAGCAAAAAGCAAGAACAATACACAACTATGAGCCTCTGTCGGGGGCAGTGGTGGACAGTTTGGCTGGGCTACCAGCCAAGCTCACCCAACTGAAACATTTGTTGTGCGTTTCCTGTGTCAAGATCCCTGTTTCTGGAACTCCACCTACTGCTGTGGCCACTTCTGCCCGGGTGCATCATGGAGACGGGGCTGCCAGCTCAGGCCAAGGGTGTATCTAGATGCAGATACATACCAGGCAGAGCCTGGGAAACTGGCTAGCCGGAACTTCATGTCCTCTTTCTTAAACAGTTCTTCTGCCGTTGTTATCCTTCTTGAACATTCTCACAGTGTTCTCTGACCTAGGTGAGACGAAGTAAATGCTTTTAAAACCAGTAAGCAAGAGGCTGAGGCAGGGGAACACCATGAATTCAGTGCCAACCTGAGCTACATAGTAGATCCAGGTCAGTCTGGGATAGAGTGAGGCCCTGTCTCAAAAAGAATAAAACAGCAACAGAATGTGAACAGCAAGTTCAAAATCAGGAACGTGCGTATTAGAGTTCTTAGTGGCTAATTTTAAGGTCTCTTCTTAAATAAATCACTCTCCTCAATTTGAGTTGCTAAGTCTATACAAATATTTTCTATTTTCTTTAATGAGCAATTAGAGAAGTTAATAGTTTATAAAAAATATAGCATTTTATGTGAGAATGCTTTATATACAAGAGCAGCACAGGAGGGAATATATAGATTATATGGAATAATTGTTCAATCTTGTTTCTGATTCCACATATCTCTCGTGTGCCACCTAAAAAACAAGAGACTATAAATGAATACAAATCAGGTCAAGAAAATTTGACTAATATAAATGCATATATGTATGTACCTGTTTATGTAATATGTGTGCACGATACCAATTCCTAACAATCTACAACTAAAAACCTAGGGTAGTCGGTTGAGCCATTGTCTTAGTTAGGATTTCCATTGCTGTGAAGATTTCATAATCATGGCAACTCTTATAAAGAAAACATTCAATTGGAGTGACTCGTTTACAGGTTCAGAGGTTCAGTCCATTATCATCACGGCAGGAAACATGGTGGTGTGCGGGCAGACATTTGGTACTGGCGTAGTAGCTGAGAGTCCTACATCTTGTAGGCACCAGGACACTGGGTGGTATCCTGAGCATAGGAAACATCAAGGCCCACCCCCACAGTGTCACACTTCCTCCAAAAGGCCATAGGAACTCAACAAAGTCACACCTTCTAATTGGTCACCTCTATGAGATTATGGGGGCCAAATGCATTAACATTACCATAGGCATGTAGAGATATATAGTGTAAAAGGAACATACTGAGACATGTGTCCCCTCCCTACTGTGTTCTTTTTTTTTTTCAGGTTTAGGTTCTTATAACATACTTTAATACATGCATGACTAGAGGCACATTGAGCTATCCTTTTTAAGAGGAACATTATTATTAGTTCTTTGAGAGTTTTATACAATACATTAAATTTATCACATTCACCCCTGAACTCCTCCTAAATCTAGTCCTACCACCTTACCCATCCAACTTTGTGTCTTTTTCTTTCTCAAGTCTGTCAAATCTAATTTGTACTGCCCAAGTATTTCTGGAGTCGGGTGGCCCTACCAGGAGCCACACCCTACAGAAAACTGACTTTCCTTTTCTGGCAGCAATCAGGTGCCAATAGCTCCTCTGCTTAGGGCAGAACTTCGGGCTCTTCTTCCTGCTTCGTGCTGAAATTTTGTCTGGTTTGAGTTTATGGAGCCCTTTTGCGGGCTGTCACAACTGCTATGAGTTCATATGTGCAACTCCCCTGCAGTGCCTGCAAACACTGTTTAGTTATAGCCATTCACTACCTCTGGCTCTTACCGTCTTGTCTTTCTGCACCCTCTTCCATGACCATCCCTGAGCCTTGGGGAGAGGGTGCTATAGATGCCCCATTTAGAATTGGGCATGCCGCAGTCTCTTCTTGTCTGTACCTTGACCAGCTGTGTGTCTCTGATGAGGGTTTAGAGATGCCCTCATCTATGGGTACACAGATAAGTCATCCGATGTCATTTTATTACCATGTCCATTTAGCAGAGTGATGGTTGTAGCCTTCTAGGATCTGTGACCTGTCTATTCCCAGACTCTTGGCCCCAGTGCTTGTTTCGAGTATGGGTTCCATCTTAAAGGTATAATCAGAAAGGGGTTGGTTCCTTCCATAGCATCTATACCATTATTGTGCCCATAGGGCTGTCTTGTCAGGCCAGATATTACTGAGGCTCCCAGAGTCCAGAGTTAGCTACGACTGACATACAGTTCTCCTGTGGTAATGCTTGTAGCTCCTTCCAGTGCTATGAAAGCTAGCCAGTGGAGATGAAACTTCAAGAGTAGCTCCAGCTTTATTTCTCCATGTTCTGTGGCTCAAGTGTGTGTAATCTTCAGCAAAGGGGTCTTAGTGGCATGTTCTAGAGTTCGACGAAGAGCAATGACAATAGTTAGGTTTCAGTCTTTGGGGCCTACTAGTCAACAGCTCCAGAAAATGTAGCCCATTCTTGGCAGTGGGAGTTTTACTTGCTAGTCCATGTAGTAGGGGCATTGTCCCTGCTATGGGGTAATTCCATTTAAGTTATTTTCTATATGTATATTGATATATATATTTAGGGAGTTTCTACAGTATTAAGTTTCTGTATGACTTTTTCAAAATATTTTTTAAAGTCAGTTATCCCTCCCTACGCATCCTCCTCTACCCTGCCCCATTTGACCATGGAATGGTCCTCATATCACACCATTTACCACTTTGCTGACCTCTATAGGTTTTCCAGATAAAACACACCTATCTAAGGGTTCCAAGCTAACATCCGTATATGAAAAAACATGTGACATTTGACTTTCTGCGTCTGAGTTCTCTCACCCAGAGTGACGGTTTCCAGATCCATCTATTATCTAAGAATTTCATTTTTCTTAATACTTGAATAGCATGCCATTGTATAAACATACCACATTTTCATGTCCATTCATCAGATGATGGTATCTAGGTTGTTTCCACGCTCTGGTTATTGTGAATAATGCAGCAATGAACATGGATGACCCAATATCTCTATCATGGAATACAGAGTCCTTAGGGCTGGTCTTGAATCTTGCTCTTTAAGGTCAGAAAAGAGAGATTTTTAATTCCTCGGGTTGTCGGAGAAGACTCTCCTGGAGGATATGGGTTTGGCTCCTAGTACCCATGTCAGGCAACTCACAACTGCCTGTAGTTTCAAGTCCAGGAAACCTGATGGCCTCTTCAGACCCCCTTAGGCTCCTGCACTGATGTGCACTTAACCACCCACTGCATCCAAATAATTCAAAATATAATAAATATTTTTAAAGGGAGAATAATGCAGATAAACCAAGAATGAATTGAGGTTCTTCGTTTCTCTTGGTTTGGGTTAGTGTATCTGAAGAAATCGCAGGGCCGTGTGCGTGGTGGGTTGGTGGGAAGCTGGGCAAGTGGTTTCGGCTTTTGTAGACGATTTCCTCATCTGTAAAAGAAGAAGAATGTACCCGGCTTAGTTCTAGGATTTAGTAAGGCAGTGTAGAATAACCTAGGCCGTTATTGGAATTTAATAAGGATTGGTTAGTTAGCTTTTGTTTTTATTATAATTAGCATTAGAATTTTTTTAAAGAGAATTCTTTCTGCCAAAAAGTTTTATCCCTTCCCTAATGGCCCTGGAGCCTATGCTTTAAAAGGTCACAGTATTAAATGACTGTAAAGTAGATTCTATGAGAGCTAGGAGCCGTGAAGCTCAGTGGTAGGGCAGCCTGCCTAGTGCATGTCCTGGCCTTGATCCTTACCACTGTGGGAAAAAAATGTATATTTTATGATAATTAATGGGAAAACGTCCCAACCAAATGCATAAAGCACCCGATAAGGAGAATGATTCTACTATGGGAGAAAAAAAATCACTGGATGAGAAGTGGAGAGAGTGGATCTGGCTAATAACAGCACATTGCCCAAGCATGCTGCCTTTCTCATCCCTGCTTGGTGTTGGGACTGGGTTGAGCAGAGTTGACAGACAAAAGAGATTGCTTTGCAGTGCATATAAATTGGCTTTATCAGGGCCAGAGCTTCTATTGCCTTTTATCTGCTTCTAAGACCAGATCCAGGATGTTGGAAAGAATTGCCGGAAAAGGGTCCTGTTCTTAATGCATTTATTTGGTTACAGAAACACCAGACCATTTAATAACTGCTATGAAGCCAGCTCTGACAAATTCTGATTGGCAGAGGCTGGCTGACTTGGCCGAGTTAATGGGAAATGCCCTGGGCCCCAACCCTGTGGCTGCTCAGGGCACCACCTCCGTTCCCAAGAACCCAGAGCTGTGGAAATCATGGGCAGGACTGACACCCTCTCCAGTCCTGAGATACCAGGCCTCCCGTGATTGCAACTGAAAAAGCCAGGAAAGGGACAAAGACCGTAAGAGATCTGTGCCTGTGATTCGACTTCTTGTATCTTAGTCTTCACTTACAAAATGACAAAAGTCAGACTTCAGAATCTTTCGTGCTCTGTGAGATCATATTAGCAAAGTGCTTTGAAAATTGGAGGATGCTTTTGTTCCGTCCCCCTGACTTTGAAGTAACCGTAACAATGTCTGGCTCATGGGTGTCTGTGACTCCCTGAGCCCCAGCAGCCACCCACCCTTCTTTCTCCTTCTAAGTCAGTACAGGCTGTCTCTCTGGAGGGACAGACTGGCTCTGGCCCAATGTAACTACTCGAAAAATAATAATAAAAAAAATTTACCCATAATAGTAAAGGAGCTTTGATAAACATCTGAAATCTTGCTCTTAAATTTTTTCATTTATTATTTGGAGTGATGAATTTATCATCATTTGATTCAGGGGTCCTGGATATAATTAATATGAGGAGTATTGCCACAAGTTCTGAAAGGGTCTCCACATTTAAAAATCTGTCTTAGGGACTGGAAAGATGGCCCAGGAGAGGTAAGAGCTCTTGCTGCACAAGCATCAGAACTTAGTTCAAATCCCCAGCACCCACATAAAATGTGCACCCGTAATTGCACTGGGAAGTACAATGTGGGGTCAGAAATGGGAGGCTAGCTGGGGTTTGCTGGTCTCTAGCTTAGGTCCAGAATCATTGGGAAACCCTATTTCAAGGGAATAGAGCAGGACCTAACATCTCCCTCTGCCCTCCACATGTGTATGTGTGTATACCATACACATCCATGCATGCACATTCTTCTGTGTGCTCCACACATGTGTATACACACGCACACCCCACACATATCATACATGCACATGCTCCTCTGCGCTCCACACATGTGAATACACACACACATATCATACATGCACATGCTCCTCTGCCCTCCACACATGTGTATACACACCACATATCATACATGCACATGCTCCTCTGCCCTCCACACATGTGTATACACACACACATATCATACACGCACATGCTCCTCTGCCCTCCACACATGTGAATACACACACATATCATACATGCACATGTTCCTCTGCGCTCCACACATGTGTATACACACACATATCATACATGCACATGCTCCTCTGCCCTCCACACATGTGAATACACACACACATATCATACATGCACATGCTCCTCTGCCCTCCACACATGTGTATACACACACATATCATACATGCACATGCTCCTCTGTGCTCCACACATGTGAATACACACACACATATCATACACGCACATGCTCCTCTGCCCTCCACACATGTGAATACACACACACATATCATACACGCACATGCTCCTCTGCCCTCCACACATGTGTATACACACACATATCATACACGCACATGCTCCTCTGCCCTCCACACATGTGTATACACACATCACACACATATACATACAAATATAAAAATTTAAAAATGAAATCTATCTCAGAACATCTGTGCTTATTGATACAGAATAATCCAAACAAACTCTTCTCCCCGTCTTCACTCTTTACTAGGAAGCAGCTCTTGGGGCCATTGCATGGACTACATTCTCCCCAGCCGTCCTGGGAACTCTCAGAATGAACGTTTTTCATAGGATAACATACTTAAGTGAGGTTTCCAGGTTTTGTTTTGTAAATCTTGCTTCCTAACTGTAGAAACTAAAAGAGGTCTCTATCTCGTGCTCATGGGTAATTCTAATTTTATCACTTTTGCCAGGTCTCAGGGTGGTAAAGAATAAAGCGGAGCCCTGCTGACATGAAGTTTATCTCTTGCTAATAAAAACCACATATCTCTGTGGAGGTGCTGGGGCTGTGTTATAACTTTCCCGGAATGACAACCAGAAGGCAGAAAGGGGGCCAAGGCATTGGGACCTCTCCTGGGTAGACTGTAGTTTAAAAACATCGTATCTTTTATTGCTTGCCAATCAAAACCCTTTATCTTTTCTACATTGTGGGAGTTTCCTCCCCAGTGTGCTCAGGAATGGAGAAAGGGGGCACAGTAGTAGAAGGAGAGGGGAATTGAGTGCCTTCTCAACCTTCTCCTCAATAGACCACAGCTACAGAACCATGCCGTGGTGGTTCTCCCATCTTCCAAGTCTGTGACCCAGACACGGCATCCTTGGTCTATAGCCACCATCACCCTTTCTGAAAGGACCAGTCTCAATCAGGGCTCTCCGGACTCTCTTCTGACTTCCTCCTAGCTGCTGCTCCCCCCATCCTCTTTATCCTCTGCCCTCCTCTTACTGGAAGAGTCTGTGCATGACTCAGTCCGGGGCCCTGCCCGTCTACTTGTAATAGGCTGTCCATCAGAACTGATTCCCAGTGGATGGCTTCAGCACTGGCTGCTGCGCTGAGCTCAGATGTTCCTGTTGTCTGCCTTCCTGGCTTCTCCATCTGTATGTCTAATAGGCATCTCAAATTTAATATGCCCAAGGCAAAACTCCCGACCCTCCAGACTCATCTATGATGACACCTTTCTCATCGCAGCCATTAGCGACAGTATTTACGCACCGGATGAAGTCACAGCACAGAGTCATCCTTGCTCCTCTTTTTCCCCACTCAGTGGCATTGGCTGGCTCTGCTGCCCCTGTTCATTTTGACTCTGGCCTCATATACGCTTTCTGCTCCCCACCCAGTATGAGTTTCCATGGCCGCTTATTCAGACTCTTACGAAAATCTCTGAACAGTTCCCCATGCTTAAACTTTTTCTCTGGGACACAATGGTTAGTGAGATTTCCTTAAACTAAAATCAGGAGGCTGGAGAGAGACGGGGCAGTAATGAAGAGCATGTCCTGTTCTTCCAGAGGACCCAGGTTTGGTTCTTACCACCCACATGGCAGCCAACAGCCACCTGTAACATCAGCTCCTAGACGATCCAGTGCCTCTGGCCACTGCAGGCGCCTAAATTTGTTTCATATGCGCACACCTGCACAGCAAGTTCGCACGCGCGCGCACACACACACACAAACACATACACACTCACATACACACACAGAGAAACATACACACAGAGTTTAAAAATAATAAATAGTAATAAAAATATTTTAAAATCAGATGCTACAAGTCTCTTCTGACTGTCTAACGTCTTATCTCTGCAAGACCCCATCCTTCTCTCTCTTCTCATCTCTTCCTGCCTTCCTTTTCTCCCATCTCTCTCTCCCTCCCTCCCTCCCTCCCTCCCTCCCTCCCTCCCTCCCTCCCTCCCTCCCTCCCTCCCTTCTGACCATGACTTCCTTCCTTTCAAGCATCACACCCTGTCACTTCTTGCCTATTTATCTGGATGGTTTTCTCTGCACCCTCCAAGGCCTCGCTTGGCTCCTTCTCACCATGCAGTTCCAGGTAAGCTGTGGCATCTCCAGAGAAGACATTCTTGCATGTCGTATCTAGAGTAGTTTCCCCTCCCAGCACCCCACCTCCTCTTTTCATGTTATTTTCTTTGTAGCAATGGTCAGTGTAAAAAGATGCTTTGTTATGTGTATGTCTCTCTGTGTGTGTTTCTGGTTTTAGCCTTTGCAACTCTTAGATCTTCTTTGTTTTGTTTTCTTTTTTTAATTTTTTTTTAATTTATTTATTTAGTAAAGATTTCTGCCTCCTTCCTGCCACCGCCTCCCATTTCCCTCCCCCTCCCCCGATCAAGTCCCCCTCCCTCATCAGCCCGAAGAGCAATCAGGGTTCCCTGACCTGTGGGAAGTCCAAGGACCGCCCACCTCCATCCAGGTCTAGTAAGGTGAGCATCCAAACTGCCTAGGCTCCCCCAAAGCCAGTAAGTGCAGTAGGATCAAAAACCCATTGCCATTGTTCTTGAGTTCTCAATAGTCCTCATTGTCCACTATGTTCAGCAAGTCCGGTTTTATCCCATGCTTTTTCAGACCCAGGCCAGCTGGCCTTGGTGAGTTCCCGATAGAACATCCCCATTGTCTCAGTGTGTGGGTGCACCCCTCGCGGTCCTGAGTTCCTTGCTCGTGCTCTCTCTCCTTCTGCTCCTGATTTGGACCTTGAGATTTCAGTCCGGTGCTCCAATGTGGGTCTTTGTCTCTGTCTCCTTTTCTTATGTGTTTCTAAAACCTAGGTTGAGAATTCGTGCATACATACACACAGAGACACCACACACACAACATATGAACATACAGAAGACGCAAACATAAACACATAAAAACCATACATAGCACACAAAACATACACACACACATACCCATACACAAAAAACCACACAACTCACATATACACACAACACACCACACACACACACACGCCTCTCCTGTCCTGGTTCCTCAAATACCATCATATGACCATTAGTCTCGGGTTTTCTTCACTTCATAACACGTACAATAGGGCAAATTCACCTTTATCAACTAAACCTTTTGAGAAGTGACTTGAAGTCAGCTAAGAAAAAGGTATTGGGTAAGTGGAGTGAAAGGGGAGACCAAGAGAGAAACAGAAGGATCTGGATTTTGCTGAGCTTTGCCAAGCCAAGGGCTATCAGGTAACAACACACGGCCTCTGTTAATGTAACAGAAACTGAGGAATTAACACGGAGCATCCCAGAGTGAATTCAGGGACCTGCTAGGCTCAAAGCTGCCTGACCTTCAGCTTCTGTCACCCCGAAGCAGCTGTGACTCAGGGATGCTGTGCAGCTTGGAATTAGGGACCCACACATAGTGACAATTTGCATTTGAAAAGGGAGAGGTTTGCCATAGGGGGTCAAGTCCAAGGATGTCCCTCTCCCCCATCTCCACCAAATGGCAAAGGCAACTACCAGGCAGTTAGTATTTAGATCTGAGAGTACCCAGATCATTAAAGAGGATTGCTTTCCTAACACTCAGACGAGAGCCCTCAATGCTAACCCACATCTCTTCATCTCCAAATCTTTGGCCCTGGACCTTCTGTCAGCATGCTTCTCTGAATAAAGGAATAGTAATGGTTTTAGCGCCTGTCAGAGCTGAAAGCGGCTTGGTGGCCCCGTGCTGGAGATGTCATAAGTACCAACAACGTACAAAAGCTTGAGCGACTGCTGGGTGTGGTGACACCTGCCAGTCCTCCCAACACTTTGGAGACTGAGGCAAGGGGATCTTGAACTGAAGTCTTCCCTGGGAGACATAGCAAGACTGACCGTATCTCAACAAATAAGTACATTTAAATAAAAGAAAGAAACGTGTCAAGGTCTCTGACTTTCGTAATAATGCTTGTCTTTTGGGTGTCCCAGAGACGGCACCCAACCACTGCTGTCTAGAGCCAGCACGTCTGCCATGCCTGTGCCTAAGTCATTGTGCCGTTACTGTTCGTTTGCTTCCTCTCCTAGGCATTCAGCGCCCACCAAGGTTTTCCATGTGTCTGTGCCCTAGCCTTCTATAGTGATATCCATTTTAATAGCTGTTTCTGTGGTCCCACGACAAGATCAGTATGACAAAGAGTTGGTCCAACAGAACTGTACAAGGTGGATCATTATAATTCAGACACTTTAGTCTCACTGCTCAGCAGATGGAGGCCTTGATGACTCACAGGTTGTGATGCTATTCCCCTTCATCAGTCACTCTTGAGTTCTGGATGTGGAAAGGCAGGCGCTTTCTCCTCCTAAGTGCTGTGGTACTCCACAAGGTTAGGGATAAAAGGCTTCTAAAACATGCTTTTAAGAGCCTTTAGGACAAGTAGGGGATGAAGGACCCTAAAGACAGCATTCCTTAGGACCCAGAACCACAACTATCTTTGATGCTCAACTACAGTTCAAGGAAAAAGAACCATCTTGCTGGGCGGTGGTGGCGCACGCCTTTAATCCCAGCACTCGGGAGGCAGAGGCAGGCAGATCTCCATGAGTTCAAGGCCAGCCTGGTCTATAAGAGCTAGTCCCAGGACAGGCCCCCAAAACTACAGAGAAACCCTCTCTCGAAAATAAAAGAAAGAAAGAAAGAAAGAAAGAAAGAAAGAAAGAAAGAAAGAAAGAAAGAAAGAAAGAAAGGAAAAGAACCATCCTATGTCCAAGATCCAAGGTATAGTAGACTAGGACCATGAAAGAGTCCTTTCACCAAGACACCCCCCACCCCCACCCCACTGTGACAGTCACATTAGGAGAGAAGAAGCATTGCAAGATAAACTTCTGGAGGCATTGAACGTAAACAGAAGGGGAATGCCTCGCAAAACTAGTCACAAGTCAGGAAACGGCAATCTTATCCGGGGTCCTGGAGGACACAATCCCACAAAGTATGTAGATGGGTGTCAGGTTGCTGTGAACAGGCATGTTTTCTTTCTAGCCACCATAGGCATCCTGTTTTGGAAGCAACATGACACTCAGTTCCTCGAGGGTTGGTCATTTGCAGACAAATCACTGTGTTCTTTTTACCTTAGGAAATAGAGAGGAGAGAACAATCCTGGGTTCTTTGAAACACAGAGACAGCAGAGGAAAATGCACATGAGACTTATTTTCTTTTGTTCACTTTACTCAGTTACTTCCCCCACCCCCTTGGAGTATTGAGAATTGAGTCAAGGACTCGAAAATGCTGAGAAAGGACTCTACAACTGACCTGTAGCTTTAGCCCCTATTTATTTTATTTTAAAACATGGTGATTTTTTTTGTGTGTTGTTATTTTGAGACAAGGTGTCACTATGTTGGTTGCTCAGGCTAGTCTTGAAGTTCTTGGCTTCAGCAGTCCCTGCCTCAGCCTCCCGAGTAGCTGAGATTATAGGCAGAGGACACCCCACGGGGCTCTCACATTCATTTACAGTTTATGCTCATAGGCTAGCCATCCCAAGATGACTGTCTAGAGTTTAATCTTGCTCATAATTTAGTGTAGAAATAACCAGCATTAATACTCTGGGAGTCTTTACTTTTAAAATACACATTCTTCAGCCTCCAATTTTACTTACACAGTATCTAAGAAAATAACCGGAAATCTTCATTTTTATTCTGTAGCCAGATATTTGGAAGCATAGGGAATCTGAGAATCACTGAGAATATTTTTCAGGAGAACATAAAGTGGAAGGGAAGCTCAGTGGGGAGTGCTAGGGGACCTGGAGGAGGGCAGCAGTGGAAGGATGGGATCGGTGAACTTTGGATAAGTATATGGAAGTTTCAAAGAATAAAAGTATTCTTTGAAAAAGGAAATATCAGAGACTGCATACGGGGATAAATGCAGATGGACCTTGGTTTCAATTTCCTTCCGATTTCTATTAATGTCAGAAGAATGCTCAAATTTGTGAAGAAGGAGAAGTCTGGAAACTTTTTTTATGAACCCTCTTGGACATCCTAACTAATCTGTCTTCCCTGTCATAGGGAAGAAGCTAAACCATTTTTTTTATCACGTTGTACTGTGCTTTTGGAAAGACTAGAACGTGCCAATGCGCGCACACACACACACACACACACACACACACGAGAGAGGCATCACAATCATTTGCTCAGAGCTCAGAGGCTAACTTCATTGTTGGGCGGGATTAACTGCACCTTTCCTTCCAGAATTCTGGTGTAAATACAGAAACCACAGTCATGTACGGGCCTGAGAAGGACAGCAGAATGTGGAAGTGGATTTGGAAACCAAAATATTATGTCAGCAGTTTCTCTTTCATTTACTGTCCGTTATCAAAACCAACATTTTAACCCAGGGGCCCAGTTAATCAAAACACAGATAATTTCATTTGGAAGGCCCACGGCTTGAGGTTTAAAACAGGAAAAAAAAAAAGAGCCTTCCCATTCATGCAACAGAAGTGTTGGGGAAATCTTCCTGCAGAAACCCTTTTAGTCGATCCGTGCTGGGACACCACTCTCTTCAAAGGGAGGTCAGTTATAAGCTGCACAGAGTCCCACAGCAGGGTTCCTAGTGAATGGAAATGCAAGTACATTTCTATAGTTTAGCCTTCCTTAGTATTCTCAAAAGCCGTGTGTGTGTGTGTGTGTGTGTGTGTGTGTGTGTGTGAATAGTTTTAACAATAAAAACAGACAGCAGAAAATATCCTTCGAATTTTTGTTCTGACAAGTCATTACTGCATAAGGATACATGTGCACAGGTTATATGGCAATGCTATGCCAATGTGTGTGTGCATGATTTATATATGTATGCATGTATATATTATATATATAAGATTTGAACATATTCAGGTTCTGGTACTCACAGGTGTCCTGGAACCAATTCCTCACTGGGATCAAGGGATGATTAACTACAATGTACAGTGGCAAGGAATTTGGAGGCAGAGGGGCAAGATAATCCATGAAGAGAATAACTCAGTGGTTAGAATTTACAATGTGCAAATTCTACTCTTTTTCACTGATTTTGAGAGTCCCTACAAGCTGAGTTGCCAAAGATGGTCAAGTTCTGGTAGGCACTTGTTTGCCTTCGGGATAGTGGAGTGGGGACTGGAGAGCTAAAAATACAGAGTCTGCAGTGTTGAGACAGAGTGTGGCCCTGATGATACTCGGGGATATGAAAGTGAGGTGGCCAAGCGCATGTGAGGAGCGTGAGACCCTCAGGACCAGGGAGAGCATCTTTCTCATTTCTTACTTTTTGAGGTTTTGCAACGAAACTCTCTTCCTTTCCCCGTCTATGCGAAGCCTGTCTCTTTGAACAGTTCTCTGGGCACAATCATGGCATCTGGAAGAGACGGCTGTCTTCATACATCCTCCACCATCCTTGCCAGGTCAGGAGCAGGGCCGATAGCCTTGATACACAACAGTGTGGGGAAAGGATTGTAGTCATGCCCCTGACTTAGTGTTTGACCACTGGGCATTCAATTTTCAGCTCATGATGGTTAATGATCATATCACAGAGGTGTCCGATGACGCAAAACAAAAGAAATATTACCACTTGTACAGTTCTGAGGCAGACCGGAGAGGACCATAATTATGTTCCACACAAACAACATCATGAGGAAAGTGATTAGGAGTATGAAGGATGTGGGATTGCAAGAGGGAGAGCTGATAGGGAAAATTCCTGACTGTGGCAGGTCTTGCTCCCTCTCCTCAACTGAGCCCCACAACTTTGCTGGGTCTATCAGTGTTCATGGGCCTTTGGGCAGCTGCCGTTGTCAGCACGGGTCTGGATTCGTGGGTGCCAGTAGGAACCTGCAGCTTGGTATTTCGCCTACCCCTCAGTGGTCTGTCTGTCCCTGGAGTAAATGTCTGCTTGGCTTTTATTTATTTATTTATTTATTTATTTATTTATTTATTTATTTATTTTGTTTTTTTTTTTTTTGTTTTTTCAAGACAGGGTTTCTCTGTGGTTTTGGAGCCTGTCCTGGAACTAGCTCTTGTAGACCAGGCTGGTCTCGAACTCACAGAGATCCACCTGCCTCTGCCTCCCAAGTCCTGGGATTAAAGGCGTGCGCCACCACCGCCCGGCTCTGCTTGGCTTTTATAACCTGCTCGGGTGCTTTGGCCTCGGCAACTCAGTCGCAGCACTGGGCCTGAGTGGAAAGTGGACATCTGGTCGATCATCTCCTGTCATCGGGGTAGCCAACCAAGCCACAATGCCTTCTTTTTTCTCACTTTGTCACATGCCCTTGGATTAATTGCTCTGAGCCAATTCTGGTGACTACTGGGCCATATCCTGAATTTACTTGGCATGAAGACCTGAATGCAGTAGAGACTAACAAGTTCACTGGGCTCTGACCCTCTGAAATCTCTCAATGAAAGCATGCTTCACTCATCCGTTTCGTCCATCTCATCTCTTCCTAGCCAATTTTTAGCCCCTTCTACAGTTCCTCCAATGGGTTGCAGAGGCTTTGGTTAACCACCAATTTTGGCCTGAGTGGGTTTTAGTATCCGTCTCCCTTGCCTTGGGGTACCCAGGAAGCCATGTGGGTCTCCTCGCCTCGGTTTTTAGTTCCCTGGAGGTGTCATGTGGGAAGCCGTCAGACACGCTCTAGTTTTGGTTGCTCCTTGTTTAACGCCGCTGCTCATCTTCCACGTGTGCCTTAGGCTTCATGAGAAGGGCTTGGGGGACCTGAAAGCCTCTGAGGAGAAAGTGCAGAGCTCAGAGGAAGAAGACCCACATGCCCAGGCCTGCGGGCTCCCTGGAGTTTTCTCCTCATCCCAGACCTTCCAGGCCCTAAGAAATTTACAAAACAAAACAAGAAAAACAAAAAACGTGTACCAGCGGGAGCAGGACCTGCTAGGGAGGAGAAGTTCCAGGGAGAGCTGGGCAGCCTGGGCAGCGACTGGCAGCGGGGATTCGGTCAGATTTCTTGGGGCCTTACTCCTTATGAGCCAGATAACCTGCCAAGGCCTAGGTTGCAAAAAGAAAGTCCCGTAAGAGAGGAGGAGCGAACGGCTGTTGAGAAGGACAAGCACGGGAGGGTACTCCCTAGACCTGACCTCTCTCTAAATGAGAGAGCCTCATGTCCAGGGAGACAAGCATAGGCCAGGTAATCCCCAGACTGCCAAGTGCTCTCATCTGTTCCATCAACAGATACTCAGTGGGGGGGGGGGGGGGGAGGCACGTGCCTTTGAGAAAGTATGACAGCCTCCAGTGACACAGGGGTATCTTTATTTGAAGACTGAAGTAAACTTTTGGGGAAAGAGGTAATCAAATTCAGTTGTGATATTTTAGGGCTGAGCAAAGGTCTCACCTGACCTCCCAGTACCTACCCACCCCGAAAGTTGTCTGCCATTAGATGATCCTGTCCCTTCTCACAGTATTGCCTCTTCAGGACATCGCACGTGGCATTTGAAACGAGAACGGCCAGTCAGTTGCCTGAGGGTTCTTGGTGCCAGGCTGGAGGAGCGGCAGTAGGTACCAGACAGGAGTGATCAAGGAGAAATCACTCAAGGCCTTACTTTCTTCTTGGCGAGCCCAGGGCTGGTATCATCAGGCCCGCTGGCCTGAGCCTCCTGGTCCTGCTTGCACATGGTTGAGGGTACGTGCCGCGGACACCCCTCCGCCTCTGTCCACTGTGAAAACAAGGGACACCCAAGTTGAAAGGAATGCTGAGTGACACCATGTGGGTGTGCAGCGGTCTGTGACCGGAAGGTCCGCTGGAAGCAATTTGCAAAGGGGGTCCTTGGAAAACCACCTGGATGGTTATTCTAAATTAAAAAAGGAAGAGATGCCACATTTGGGGGGATAATTTTTAATACTAGGTTTATGGCTGATTACATGTGATAGCCATTACTGCTTGTTTAACTCTGAAATTATCTGGCCTCTCAAGTTCCCCAGGGACTACAGGAATCATGGGTTAAATTTTAAAAACAATGTCTGGGAGAAGATGACATGCTTTGCCTTGAGGGGAATAGATGAAGCTTAAAAGGAAAAAAACAAAACAGAAATCCCGCCGGCTTCCCCTAGGAAGGGTCCTTACTTCTTACATCGTTGTCTGTGTCTTCCATAATGTCACGGAGCCCAGAAAGTCACCGGCACAGAAAGCTTCCTCTCCTTGGTTGTTGGGCCTTTCAGCTCCTGCAAGTCCTGCTGTGCCTTTTCCAGCAGGGTGTTTTGGAAAGAATCCAAAGGGGCTCAAATCTCAGAGGTTTCCTCTTCTTTGGAGCCGATTGTGTCGTCAGGAGCTGGGAGGCTGAGTGAGTTACATGGAACAGCTGTGCGGTACCGCCACCCTCTCCCCAAGGAGGATGGCTCCTCGGAGGACAGTGTTGGGCTCCATCCTGAGCGAGCCGGCCAATCTGAGGGCCTAGCCCACTAGCCGGGGCTGCTTCAGTGAAGGTCCCCACCAGGATTACAGCCCTGTACCCGTTCCCACCACTGAAAGCAGGCTCTCCATAGAAGCAGCCTGAGCATGGAGGGACAGGAGTGGGGGCCAGGAGGCAACATGGGTGAATGGGTGAAAAATGAGGTCTGGAGGGGAAGTGCCTGTGGGAATTAGGATAGTCTCTCTCCAGTTAGTTGCACCTAGGAGGGAAGCCAGGATTTCTTTTCCACAGTGGGAGACGCCGAGTGGCCATTCTTTGGTTGAAAAGCGGCAGAAAGGAAGCCGATGCTTCAAGCAGAAAGTGTGAAGAAGAATAAACACTCAGACCGCTTTGAACTCTGCTACTGGTCTCCACTCAGTCCCGCGCTGCAAAGCAGCAGTGTTTATTCCTCTGTTTCTCCTGAAGGAGCTCTACTGGGACTTGTGAGCCCTGGGACAGTGGAACCCTGCTGTGTCGTCCCTGACCAGGCATCGTAGGCATCTCTAGGTCCTTGCAGTTTGTGTGAGTTCTGGAAACACTGAACTCTTGGATATGTGACTCCGATCTGAGGTTCACTTGCCCTCGCTAGACTCCTTGTGCTTGGAGAACCGCAATGCCTGAGGATCCCAGCGGAGGTCTTGGTCAGGCTTTGGCCAAAGGTATCATCTTTGCAACTTTCCAGGGAAAGCCCAGGGAAGGTCTCTGGGTGAAATGTTTATGACAACTTCATTCCAACACAGATGAGGCCCATCACCCAACAGCTTAATCCGACCCCTATGATGTGGGATAAAACAATCCTAGGCACAGCATATGAAGTTTATAGGAAGATGTCAATTTGGAAAACCCCACCTCCTAGACCATTTCGATATCCCTAAAATAATAACACCAAGACATTAAGTATGGAAGCTTAGACAAGGAAGGATATTAGTGGATAGGAGAGGACAAATGGAGAAAATAGAATAAATCTCTTCTAAAAAGGGGCGAAAGTCATTTATATAAAATTTTGCCAAGCGGACTTGGAATTATAGCTTGTAGGAGCTGTTGAAAATTTTGCGTTATTTATTCCCTGCAGTAGAAGAAAAATCAATGGCTGCTTGGGCAGTGAGACAAAAGTGAGTTATCTAGGCCACTGACACGGTGGGCCACGCTGTAACAGCCACATTTGCCGCTGTCAGGGCACGGGCTTCCGTGGCGCCAGCTGTAACTCTGGCTGATCACCTCTAATTCAGAGCTGCCTGCCTTGCTAAAGGTGTCACGGGGAGCCACTGCGGTCTCAGCATCGATTGAGGACGTTGTGACAGGGGGCAGCTTGCCAGGGAGTGTGGGGGCAAATCCTGAGTGGAGAGATAGTCCCTGGAGCTGAGTTAAATCCCAGCGGATCCAGATGAACAGGTCTGGACCTTCCACAGTGGGTATCTTTAATAAGCTAAGTGATTTCCCCAGAACTAAAGGTCCCTCCCTGCTTTGTGCCATGTGAAGAGACATGTTTTTATCAGGTACCCCGATTCCCTGGCGCACAATGATGAGGGCACTAGACTGTAGTCAAAGCTGTGATCACGTATGGGAGGGAAATGCAACCTCATGCCTTTCTTCTGCTTTTGTGGTTAAAAAAAAAAATCCTAGTGAGTTCCCTTTTTCAAAAATTTACTTTTTATTTTTATTTTTTGATAAGGAGGAGGCACAAAGCTGTGATGGGAAATAGTAAAAGTGGAATAAGAGAGCTGTGCTAACAAAGCTGCCCAGAGTCAGGACTCTTCCAGGTACCCTGTTTACGGAGTGAGAATTCAGCAATTAAACGGGCTTTTCTATCGTTTGTGAAGATACCGTTTGGTTTCTCCACCGCTCCCAAGCTGTTTTCGTCCCCCTGTAATTAAAAAGTAAAGAGAGAAAGACATCCATACTGTTTGCTCAACCTGAACACTCTTAAAACACGCGGCTCCACCCCAGCGTTCATCCCATCCCTGCAGCAAGGTGACGAATGGGAGGCTTGTCTTTTGTTCTGAAGGGGCCGGCATCATTTCCCTCAGCTGAGAGCTAACCTTAGAGAGACCAGGTTTCACTCAGCTCGCAGAGGTCCTTTCTCTCAGCACGGTAAAAAGCCCCCGGAGCGGCCCATGAAGGGAGAAATGACTTCGATTTCACAGTCCTTGATGATTCCAGACACAGGCGTGTGTTTGGACCAGAAGTGGTTTTGCCCTTGCTGACAGGGAGGTCAGATATGAGAAGTTGGGGGTGGGGGTGGGGCGGGGTAACGGGGTGGCATTCTGCAGAAAACCCCATGCAGCTCCAGGAAAACGTGTCCACGGCAGTGGAAACCCTGTCACCTGGTTCTGAGCTGAAGCCCTTTGCTTGATAACTGGAGTTGGCTTTTGCTGCTGGGTGCTTCAACCTGTCCCCTCTCTAGTATCGGTGTTCCCATCTCTTCATTGTCGTTACCCTAGCTCCGAACTTAGGGCGAGTACCAAACCCAGTTTAAAGATTCATTTATTTATTTCCAGCAGAGCAACGCCACCCCTAGTCGCAGACCCCCGGGGGTCCCTCTCTGAGCTCCGAAGGCAGCAGCTGTAGGCCATCCCGGACAGCACTGTTTCCTCCTCTGTTTACTGGTTTCTAAGGGCGATTGCACCACGAAGGCCCTGAGCCTGGAACTGGGCCTGGGGCTGTTTTGGTTACATTGAAGTTTTTGCTTCAGTTCTGCCAGATTTAAATGGTGACTTCACCAGCACTGAGCTAAAAAGGAGAAGGGGGAGGAGGGCGAGCCCAGGAGAAAGAGAGCGAGCAGAGGAGCCAGAGGGAGAGAGCCAGAGCAGGGCGCTAAAGAAGGGCCAGCGCATTACATCATTGCTTGGCCTGGAATCAAATGGGAAGGATATGAGTCACTCAAGCTAGTTAAGCTTTGGCTCAAATTCTACACACACTCATTCCACAGCTCTCATGTTCTGCACCTCAGGAGGGAATTCAGCCTCAGTGATGGCCATGAGGTTGGTTTGTAATTTTATTTTCTGTTTCTTGATTTTAGAGCTTTTTGGGGCCCCTACTGCTTTCTGTTCTGGAGCCTTCCTCCTTTCTCTCCCCTTTCTCGCCTTCCTACCGCCTTTGTTTCCCTTCTTCTCCCCTCTCCCCAGCCCCTCCGCTCCTCTTCTTGCCTTGAGAGGCATTTCTTTTCACTTTGATCAGAGTTGGGCTTTTTTTTCCTCGTCCTCGTATAGAGACCTGAATGAGTTAGAGGCCAGGCAAGAGGGGGGGAAATCAGTCAAGCCAACCGAAGCCACGGGAGGAAAAAAAAGCCACAAATACAAAAGCAAATCGAGAAAGAGCAAACTCCGGAGAAGTTTCTTTGCTGCTGTGTTGCTCCTAATCGGAGGAGACAGGGAGAGAGTTAAAACGCAGGGACCAATCGCTGGAACGGTGATGTAATGCAAGAACCACAGGGTAGTTAAGTAACGTGAGAGGGGGGTCAATGTTGCAAAGCATTTACCTGCTCTCAAGGGGTTTTCAGTTTATTATCAATTGCAGTGACTTTAACTGCCTTCAGGCTGCAACCTCTAATTATTCGCAGGCACCCCTTTTTTATCTTTTATTATTAAAAGTAAAACTATAGTTTGGTATTTTAAAAACACAGTATTATTACAGCTGTATATTATTTTCCTCCACCAGAATTCATCCTCTCTCTCTCTTTCTCTCCCCCCCCCTCTTCACCTTAAAACAGTTGTCTTTTCATAAAAGGTCTCGGTGATGGGGTGGTGGTGGGTCGGGTTGGGAGGGCTTTCTGAGTGCAGCGGGTGAACTGTTAACGATTGGGACACTATTGCATCCGTGGTGCTGAGGAGGAAGAGTTCATGGTTGTGGTGTCTTCTCTGTTACGAATGCAGGGATGTGTTTTAAAAGGACTATCTGATGATGCGCAGAAGTAGCTAGCAGCCGTCTCCCGCTGTCATTTCAGCTACCATTGGCAGTGAGTGTGTGTTTGCTTCAGGGTGTTCCATGTGGCGCTGGACGTGATCTAGCGCTGTCTTGAAGACACTCGTCTTCTTAAGTTAATTTTATACACTGGGAGAAGTGGGAGGGGTGATTAACAAAAACCTTTGATTGATTTGTTTTAGAAACAAGTTAACAGTAGGGTAATGGATTGACGCTAATACACGGTTAGGGGTAATGATTCCATTCCCAATGCTCTCCAGAGGGGCAGAGAAATAGAGATGGCGGCGTGGAAACTCATCACCACCTTTCCGTGTCATATGTGGGTTTGGTGTTGTGTATGCCTTAAAAGCCCCTAGCAGGAGAGAGCAAGGCCAGCTCACCCTGTGGGGGCTCTGCCCTTCTCCTGGCTTATTTAACCGGGTTTATCAGGCAGATCAATGTGAACAGAGGCAAGGGGTTCATCCCTGCAAAGTGTTTGCATATTTTGTGTGAAATTAATCACGACATGCAATGAGCCTTTCTATTCCCTCCTTTCTGGCCAGAGGTGAAAGGGGAATGGAGGCTGGAGAAGTGCTTTCTGGGGGGAGGGGGAGAGAGGAGGGGTCACAATCTATCCCTGAGCTTGCTTTGCTGGGTGCAGCAAGCCTGTGTTTTAAATGTGAGTGATGGAACTAAGCCCCTCCTCCTGCACATACGAAGCTTACCTTTTACCATCACTGAAGTCTCTTCTTGCAAAGTTTTCCAGCAATAGAGCAGGTGCAATTGCTATGTGTGTGTGTGTGTGTGTGTGTGTATAAATGTATAAATGTGTATATATACCTATATACATGCATACGTATATATGCACACACAATAATGATGTGTGCTGAAAAGCATTGGCATAACTTTTCAGGAAAGGTGTGTTTTACACTCCCCTGGCATTAGAGTTCCTGAAGAAATGAATGGAGAAGGGTGAAGAGGGACTTGCCTCTGCCTGCTTGGAAAGTCGCTTGATTTTCACCTTGCTTTTGGAATGAAGGCTCCTTATGAGACGCGATCTGTAGTTTTCTAGCACTGCCCAGGAAGAGCCAGCCTTCTGCGTCACATAACTAACTAGGCTTGCCTGTCAAAGTGGCCCAAGAGACAAGAGAGAAGTTCCTGGTCCCACAAGTGGTCCCGATAGGTTGCGGACATCAGTGGGGTGAGGAGCACGGTGCCACCCTCACTTGCATGGCGAAGGACGGTATTTACAAGAAGCAGATTCTTCCAGAGTCTGCGTCTCGCCTGGATGCATGGCATCATTTTCTTACAAGTTCAAGTTCATACAAGTTCCAGAGATATTCTGTTGGATCTTGTTGTTTGTTTCAGTGCGAAGGATGTATGTGTGCTTGACAAACGTTCGGAGGCTGAGCGCTTGAGTGAGTCTCAAGTTTTTAAATGAAATTGAAATTTAGAGTTTTAAAGGTTATGCAAAAGTCCTAACTGCTTGTAGTCAACCCAGAGTTTTCCCTGAACAAGACTTCTATTCTCTGGTCAAATTCCAAGTAGTAGGTTTTCCACATTCATTCATATTCTCTCTCTCTCTCTCTCTCTCTCTCTCTCTCTCTCTCTCTCTCTCTCATCCTACTGGCTGATGGTAAAGCACGTGCTGTGAGTTTATTGGAGTCAACTTCACATTGGGAATAACCATAAGTGCCCATCTGTGAGGGAACTCACTCAGGGTGAGGGTCGTAATTAGTCCTTAGTCACCATGCATAGCTCAGTGGGCATCACGGGTGTGCTGAGGCCCTTAGGAACAGAGAAGGTATCCTTGCTTTTTGATACTTTTTTGTTATGTTTTTATGTATTTTTTTTTTGAGTTAGAGTTCTTGTTGACCAGGCTGTGAGCTGTATACCAGTCATCAGAAATACCTTTTTTGTGACCCACAGAGAGGCAGACAAGGGGCCCTAGCCCACTGGACCCTCAGTGACACTAGATACCTCTTGTGTCATTATTTGACGGCTGTTTTAGTGTTTTGGGGGGATGTTCAATTGCTATTTTTTAAACTTTGCCCAGAAAATTGTTGATTCATATGAGTTGAGGAATTCATGTTGAGAGTCGCCATGATACATTTGCCTCATTTCTCCTAATAGCAACATCTTGGAAAGTGATGGTATAGAGTCCCAGCCAGGACACCACTATAGCCCCGGTCTGCGAGCGGCTCTTCCCAGGCTTGCACTGGTCTGCATATATGTTTTTTCATGTAAAAGCAAGTCATATTTGCTAGTCCAGGGCCCTCATGCCAGCCGTGACCAACACCCACCTCCATCACGACAAGTAACTTGGTGGCAGAAGAGGTTCCAGGGTGGTGCCTGCCTCTGAACACTGTCAGGTGGCGATTGAAGGGATGCTGATGGCATTGTCCTTGTTTGACATTCGGAGCTTGGCCTCAGTGGACACTTTGGTTTCCACAGGGGACCGTAGGCCATGTTTTTATGCCGGAGGGAAGGAGAAGACAAGGCTTTAGAGACACCAGAGACGAGGCACAGGGCAGGGCAAGGCCCAGTCTATAGTTGTTGTCACTCACACCTATGATAAGAAGGAAGGGGGTGGTATTAGGGAACTGGCATATCCTGGTACTGTGGAATCTCTTGCAAAGAGTGTGGTCTTTGGGATTCTAGGGGCCTGTTTTATTTATCATCTGTGTGACTTTGGAAAGCCACTGAGCCTCTCTAAACCGCCTGACCTCTTCTCACTGTGATGAGGGTCCCCACCTAACAGTGAATTCACAACAGCATACCAGTGACTACAACGGGAGACTCGTCCTGGGCCCGCACCACCCTATCCCATCGCTGCTCTGGCTGCTGTTCCCAGACTCTTGTTCTCAGGAGTTCTTCTTCTTCCCCCAGGCTTTCTTTCATGACATTGTCCTTTTTATTCTGGGAACTAAGCACTTGAGCTGAGGGGCATTCCCCTAGCCCCCCATATATGGGAGCTTATAGCTCCTCTTAGATCAGGGTGAAGCAGCCACCACAGACTTAGAAGCGCATGGACCCATGGCACAGGAGCAGGTACCAGGCACTAGCAACAGGGCAGTAAAGACAAAATGGAAGGGACAATGGGGCAAGGACCGGCCCCATAAAACTCGCTGGCTTTCTCTGGCCTGGGTGAAAGGAGTACGGCAGGGCCATGCGGTTTGGGCAAGGGACCCTGGTAGCCCAGTCAGGTACAACCAAGACTTAGTAAGAAACTGAAGAAAACCAGTGGCAATGGCAGTGTAAGTATGCCTTTAATCCCACACTTTATGATCGCGCCACTTGGGGGGCTGAGGCAGGCAGCTCTCTGTGAGTTTGGGGCCAGCCTGGTCTACATTAGCTAGTTCCAGGACAGCCAGAGTTACACAGAAACCTTGCCACAAAAACAAGCAAACAAACAAAACCATGAGAACTAGTTTCAGTTTCCAGCAGGACTAAAAGTTCACGTTGGCCATCACACCAATGAGTGACTTGCCCTTGCAGCTGAATGAGGCTGCCTTTACCTGAGTGATGAAAACGCTGGTTAATTTCCCCCGGGGACTGCAGGTGATGCTCAGGGATATGAACTGCATGCTTAGCATGCATGAGGCACTGCATTAGATCCCCAGCACTGCACTCAATCAATCAATCAATTAATCAATCAATCCAAATAGACTTTACATAGAAGTCAGGTCAGGGGTTAAGGGGCAGAAATTAGTGTTGAGAATGAGTCTTGTCATGTGCCTGGAACTAAACAGGGTGAGCAAAATCAGGTTCTGTACTTAACGCTGCAACAGCTGGAGTTGAAAGTGGGGTTTTCTTCTGCTCGCTCGTGTTGGTTCTCTGCTCGTTTAACTCCCTGGCTGGGGAGTCACAGAGCAGGGGATTAGCCACAAGGAGGGAGGAATTGGGCAGCATTGGAAATTCAAATCCCCAGCCCAAATTTTAGTTTGTGATTTTTTTTTAATTTAAACATACACTATTATCCTAGTGAGGTAGCTGCTGCTGCTGGAGTGTTCAGAGGGCTGTTTCTCACAGATGGTGGTTACATAGGATGCCAGTCAGTGAATTATACTCTTGAACACTGAAATTAGCTTGGCTTAGAGTCCACCACATAGTCCACACAAACATCGTAACAAGGCCATACATCTTTCCTTCCTGAACCTACTCTGGCAGGAGAGCTTATTAGTGATCGATGTGGCAGTGCAGCACCCAGGAAGAAGTAATCAATAGTTCTATCATTCCAGAAACCAGAATGTTAGTTACATACTAACCAAGACCCATCTGGACACTTTGCTGTCTCTCCAAGTGATACTTCAAATTCCTTATCATTCCTTCCTTTTCCGTCTGGGTTACTGAAACTGAATTGAGTTATTCCCCGCCCCCATAACAACACAATCTACAAAAACTGTCAAGCAGTCTGCTGGTTATGCCTCCGTCGGAATGAGAAAGTGGTCCCCAGGGACTGCGCTGCAATATCCTGCATGCTCACGTGAGTTACTAGGAGCCTGTGAATCTCTAAAGAATTAAAATCATGTTGGGCTGTACTCATGGGCTGAGATAGCCCTGGCCCTTTGGTTGCCTGTGGGGCCTATGTACCCACTCGACTGTGCCCTGTGCCCTCCACAGGGCCTACATCACCATTGGAAGAAGGCATAAGGGACAAACTTATTGGCAAAGGTGGAACCTCCTTGTTCATCACTATGGTCCAGTATAATTCTACCCGGGAGTGCTGCTAGAGTCAGGCACATCTGGGTTCAAATCTGGCTCTGCCCTTTACTAGCATGGTAATTTTTGACAATCTACTGATACTTGCTAGGTTCAGTGGCTTCACCTAAAAGATAGACTCTCTAAAATGAACCTATGCAATTAGCATAGAAAGTGATCGATAAATGTTAAGCTATTTACTAAGGAAATCATTTCGCTTTGCTGAGAGTTTAGATGATAATATATTTTGGGCATCAATAACGTAGAGGCCTAGGAAGTTGTTTCAGTGGGTAGTACAGTTTCTGTGCAGGCCTGAGGACCCGAGTTCGAGTTCCCCGGAACTCATATAAAACCAGATACAGTAGCATAAGTCTGTAATTCTAGCACTTCTGTAACAAGATGAGAAGCGGAGACAGGCAGATGCCTCGAAGCTCTAGGGTGGGCAGCTAACTACAGGGAGACCTTGTCTCAGTAAGGTGGAGGATGAGAGCTGACATCAGATATTGTCTGCCCACCCCATGGGCACTATGCATGTACTCACATGCATATACACACTTACATGTACTACACACACATACCAATAATAATAATAACAATAAAAAACAAATAACCGTGCAGAGGGAAAGAGTGTCATTCAGTGTTCCTTTTCAGGTTAACTTGATCACAGATTATAACTGAGGCCATGCACAGGAAGGGAGAAGAGACAGACCGAATGGCTAGCTGTAGGCTAGGCGATCGCATCTTTAAAGGTTAGAAGGTGAGGCTTAAGATTGTGCTTGACAGTCGCTTGGTTTCAGTTCCAAGAGAAGAGCCAGGGCTATCTGGATCCCCACCCTTTGCTTTTAGGAGAGGTCTTTCTTTCTCATACCACACAAAGTCTTTTCTTGCGTCTGCCTCTTCTTGGCCTTCTTATTTATAAGAATGCTTCAGTCAGCTCGATGACACTGTGTAAGAAAGAGCTGATCCCGTTTAATTCCTCTGGAATTAATCATAATGGCAGCAATTAAGATAAACTCAGTTAATATAAATATGGACGTAAATTGCTCTCGCTTTACGTTTCCCCTCCAGGGTTGCTCTCACCGGCATCCACCCTCATATGGGCCAAGGCCGTCCTCACGATAGGTGACTTTTCTGAACCCTGGTATTGCTCATATGTCACTGCTTTCTGCCATTTCCTCCCTCTAAGGGCAAAGAGGAAGCTCCAGGGGGCAGGGCACCAGCCATGACATTTGATTTAAATTCTACCCTCACCATTTGGAACCCCCTTTGCAAGAGAAAAATAATCCTATAATTTTAATGCACTCACAGACGTCTTTCTCTCCAACCAACTGGCTTCACAGAATCAAAAATTGAGAAGATCATTCCAACTGTAAAGAGAGGGAATGGAGAGATGGCTCAGTGGTCAAGGGCACTTACTCCTCCCAGAAGACCAGAGTTCTCTTCCCAGCACCAAGCTGGGTGGCTCTAGGGGCTCTGACATGCTCTTCTGGCTATTGAGAAAACCTGTGTGCACTCGGCAGACACACACATACACACAAACAAAAATAATCAACAAAAAGAAATCTTTACAAATTGTGAAGAGAAGGATCTGAGGTCAGAAAGTGATTTTGTAGCAGTCCGGGGACCATGCCGTAAGGCAGAACAGCACAGACTTCTATCTCACCAGGCTGTCTGCTTTGCAGCCGCTGTCTCTTGTTAATGCTTCTCTCTGTCTCTGTCTCTCTTTCTCTTTCATCTTCTGAGAATGGAGGGTGATGGAAGAAACCAAAAATTTAGATGATGCCCAGGGCCTCAATAGCAAGCTATGCTTCCAGAAGCCGGGGACCATTTAGGCCCCTGGTTATTAAACTCCACCATCCAAGTGTGAAAAGAGCCTTGGGAAGGTATATAAAATAACCTGCTTTTTTTTTAACCTCCAACCATAGGGTCCTCGTGGTCTAGTTAGTGAGTGGAACATGGTGTCCTTAGATTCAGGAGTTCCAGGCCACACATGGGATGGGATAAGTCTTCCTCCCTCTCCTCTTTCCTGCCTGCCCTGTGTGAGCCCGACACACATGGAGCAGATGTCCAATGAATTCAGAGCTAGAAGCTTCCCCAGCACTATCACCCACGCACCTGCAGGATGTAGCCTCGGACCTACATCCTGTAGTTGTTGGGATGTAGTTGGGAGCAACTTAGACCACAACCTCCAAAGAGACAAGCTTTGCACTGCAGCCCCGTAGAGACGCCTGCACTCCATGGCCACAGAAAACATGTCACTTCAATACCAATTCTGAAAAGACAAGCAATAGCAGCAACAGAAAAGGACCCGAGGGCCATTCTCAGTTTTGTTAAGGGCCCCTCGTCCTTTGCCACAGTGACAGCTTTTCTTTCTTTCTTTTTATTTTAATGTTTTCTTTATTATTTATTATGTATACAGTATTCTGTCTGCATGTACACCTGCAGGCCAAAGAGGGCATCAAATCTCATTGCAGATGGTTGTGAGCCACCATGTGGTTGCTGGGAATTGAACTCAGGACCTTCGGAAGAACAGTCAGTGATCTTAACCTCTGAGCCATCTCTCCAGCCCCACAGCGACAGCTTTTCATTCCTTAGGTTCAGGCTGCCTGTGCTGTCTGACAGTGCCTTTGTCGTGATGCTTTATGGTAAAATGTGGCACAGTCGGTTAACCTGATTCACCTTCCCATAGCCATTACCCAGCAGCCTTGGATTTGGCTCCGCCACGAATCCCCGTGGCTCCTTGTTGTAAGATGAACTGCTGTGTCTCCTGACCTCAGAAGAGTGTCTCTAACTAATTAATGATGGTTAAGTGCCTGGAAAATGCACACGACAAGTCGTGCTTGCTTGCAAGTCCTAGTCAGTGTCTTCCTTTTCCCTCCTAGCAATGTGCCCTCCCTGCTACCCTGCCGCCACCACCCATTTATGCCCTGCCTATTTCCCCAAACCCTGGGTGAAGCTTTCCATAGTAGACTAGGCCAGTGTGTCATAGATTAGTCACATGCCCATGTGAAAAAGATCGTGCGACCAATTGGTAGTGTCATTGGTAGAACTGCCATCAAGAGAAATGTGGGTTCTGTGTGGCAGTGTGGTTTTGAACCTTTAAAAGGAGACAACGTTATATGTAGCAGCAACGAGAAACTGATTCTTGTCACCGTTGCCTAAGCAACACAGCACCATGACTCTTTACACAGCATTCACACCAAATTAGGCAGCATGGGCCATATCAAGAAATGATTTCAAGCAAGATGGGATCGTGCGAGTAGGTTACACATAACTACCACAACGCTTTGAACAGCTGTGCGTTTGCTGTCTCCTGAGACCAATTCTGTGACTACAGTAATGTGATGACTGTGTTCACACATACGTGTGTTCATACATGCATACATGCACTATGCCTGCTCTTTATGGACTAGTACCCGACTGAATATAAGGTTTTTCTGCTGATTTGGAGGTGGGAATCCCAATTGACCAATAGCCCAAGAATCAAAAAGAATTCTCACCGCTGAACTATGCTATTTCCTGCGTTAGCATCATGATTTGTTCTTAGTATGGGGAAGGGGCCTATGCGGGGAGGGCATGGGTCTGAGCTGTCTTCCTAGATGGAGGAGCGGGCAGGCATGGAAGGCTGGCTATTTATGTCATTGCTTCAGCTAGTCTCTTGCCTCTGATTTCAGTGTTGGTTCTGAGCACAGCTCCAATCATTTGGCTTACAGCTGGGCGATCCCGTCTCCTGGTTCTCAGAAAGTAAGGCCTCTCAGGGTTGTAAGAGAGGGAGAGACACCCATAGGACTCCGCACATCAAATAGTTCGTACAAAGCACCGTTTTTGATGAGTTAAGTGTAAATGAATTAGAAACATACGGATTAAATTCCCCTTGAAAGACACATGGGTTTAAAAATTAAGGGGGAAAGTGCTTGGCAAGATGGATTTCAGCCCTGTGCCAAACCTCAAAATGTTTGAAAAATGGTTTCAGACATTTTTACTGAATGCAAAATGCCATGAGGTTCCCTCCTCCCCAGACATGGCAATGAATCTTTTAACAACAATTATATGACGAGAAGAAAGGCCTGCGAGGGTTCGGCATTTACTCGCTTCTCCTTTAATTGCCCTACCGCTGGAAAAGAAACATTCGCAGGTTTGAAAGAACCGTCTGATTGACAAACTCAAATTTAGAGGCTGGCAATGACTTGAAAATCACCCTCAAACCCCAAAAATCCCCACTGCCTCATGTCAATCACTGTCTCCTCTAAGTGGGATAATACACTCTAGGGAGATGTGGTATTGGGTATCCTTTATTCGCTGGTGTCTAGACCCAGGCACCGTGGTTCTAGTTGTTTGTCTGGCATTATGATGCCAGCCCCTTGGAGGAAGGGGAGGGGTGGAAATTGCATGACCGCAGACCGGAGGGAAAACCTACTGGCTTACGGCAGCAGCTGCTGGACAAGATGCTGTGTGCTCTGGAGGCAGTGTAGGGTGAGAGCTGCAGGTTGCTGGAAGAGCCATGGAAGCCTGAGCCCTGCTTAACCCCTCGATGGAATAAGCCATCCAGTACCTCCTCCACACGGTCAGAGTCTTCCTGGCATGTGGAGACTCGGGAGCAGCGTATTAAGGATCAATTATCTCGCGACTGTTGTGCCTGGGCTGTAGTAAGTCGCCTCCAATTATTTTTTACTGGCTATTCCTGACAAAAGCAGGCTGACACTTTTACTGCCTCATTTTTTTTCCCCTTCATATGCACAGGCAAAGGAGTGGGTGTTGAGAGAGCCACACTGAATACTCAAAGGAGAACGGTTGGGTGACCAGGGGCCTGGCTGGGCTGGGCCATTTCTGGGTGACGCCATCTTGTTTCGCTTTCATATGTTAGCCAGGATAACCAAGGTTTGCTTGCCTGCTTCCTTCCTTCCTTCCTCTCTTCCTTTCATTCCTTTCCTTTGAAAGAAAGGGTGCATTCAGTGACTGCCAATATCGGCTTAGAAACCAGGGACAACAGCAAGTTTTTATCGAAAGTTTTCAAGCCAGTGCAGACCCCCTCCCCTCTCAGATAGTATCTATGTTTTTAACTTTATTCTACAAGTCATGGGGAAACGATTGTTTTGTCAAGACTGTTTCACGTGGCACCTTGTGCTCCCCTTCGGGAATCCAAATTAATTTGTTGCAGAAGTTCCCCACAGGGAGACAATGTCACAAAAAGCTACTTTCGGTGTTGCCAGTGAAAATCTCACTGAGCACTGACTGTTAAGACCTACTCCCTGGGTAGCTTATGTTTGTCTATATGTTTTGAACAGCAAATAAAAATAGATGAGCACTAAAAATACTGGAGAAAACAAAAACAACCAAACATACCAACTTTCTATCTAGGAAAAAGCTTCAGATTAAAAAAAAAAAAAAAAAAAAAAAAAACGGTTGAGCTGAACCCTGCCTGGCTCAGTTTTTCCTTTATCACAAGCAACTCAATATAGAACAATTGGGGCAAAAAGAAAAAACAACCATGTTTTTGACTCTGAAAGCTTCCCTCCCTCTCACTCCTGACATTACCCCTGTCCCCCATCTCAAGTCACAGCTGCTTCATTTAAAGCCCTATCAAGTGCTGTCAAGTGCTCCTCTTCCTTGGTGACGTAGCTACCTCCCTGAAAAACTGAGAAATTAGTAGAAACGAATTCTCAATGCCCATAAGTGTTCCCAGTCTCCCATCCTTGGGGATATCCACGTGGTGGTGCTCGTTGGTCCCAGCCTGGGGGGGGCATCCGTAGGCAGTGAACGCAGGTTATATGGCTTGTATTACCAGGTGAGGTTGCTGTCCTTCAGAGGATGTTTTCTTCCTTCAAGAAGCTACGGGCGGTGGGAGCTATTTGCTATCTTCTGCATCTTCACCGACACACTGTAACAACTCACCTGTGGACAGTTAATTAGGCTTAAGGCTTCTGCCGCAACCCCCACCCACCACACATTCATGTTTACACACAGCCCCCACATGTGCCTGCAGTGTGAGATTAGTCTTTCTTCCCTGGAGCATTTCCTGTCTCTGCTCTCTGGGTCCTGGAACCCCCATGGGTCTTAAGTATCACTCTGGGGGATGTCTCCCATTACAGATGGGCTCCCGTGCCTCCTCTCTTTACCTTAATACATGAGTTCCTTTGGGGGCAGAATGATCTTCTATTCATGTTAGACTGGGCATAGTTTTTAAAACACAGCGCAAGCTAAGTAAATGCTTGAATCATAGTTATAAAATATTTTTGCTGTGTTTATTGAACCCCGCCCCTCACCACCACCAAATGATAGTTTGGGATTCTGCTGGCAGCCGGTAGGTTTAGTCCTTGGAGACAATGTGAGAAGGGAGCGTGGTACTGGAGAATTGGTGCCCCAAGATGAGCTCCCTCTGGCTCGCAGCTTACTCCTCTAACCTGTGTTTATCTAGATGGTCTTATTTATATCTATTTCCTTTTGGCAAAAATAGCTCTAAAAAGCAAATCTACCATGTACAAAGAGACAGTCCTTCTGACTCTCTGTCGTCCCATGTGCGGGGATCCAGTTAAATGTTCGTTTTCTGAGTCATCTGACTTCTGAGTTTTCAGTTTTCTAAAGGAGCGCAGTTAAGACAGGAGGTTCCCAGGGATTTTTTTTTTTTTAAATAAGGCTGTGAGTAAGGCAGACACGCTATAGGTTGAGGCCCATATAAGGAGTGTGTGGGCACCTGCCCAAAGGGAGAGCAGCCCTAACAGCCATTCAAAACCTACAGGGATGTCAACACACTTTTGAGGAGGACGCATTAGGGATGCAAATGCATGGTGCCTTCATTATGATAAGCACTGGAAAGAAAACAGTGAAACCCATTAGAAGGTTTTGGGAACTACGGAAGCCGAGTCTAGTTTCTGCTAGGGCCCAGCATCTTTTCTAACTCTTCTCTACCTCTGACCCAACAATTGTAATGATTTAAATGCTCCCCCAAATTCCTCCTATTTTGGATAAAGCCAATTAGTTCATCTGTCAAAGGGCCAACTTTGTAATTTCATCTATGTCAGATACAATTCGGTTTAATGAGATCCATTCTCTGCATTACCGGCTAGAAGTAGCCTTCCCACGTGGAATGTGTTTGGGGCTGTCCAGGTACTTCACTTTTGTTCGGAGAGGTCGATTTTGACATGAAATCCATCGTTCTTACTCGATGGTCTCCTACACACAGACCCACAGAGAGGCTTATTTAATAAATGTGTTGGGTCTTTCTATGGAAAGGCATCTATCAGGAGAACCCCTTTAATCATGGCCATCTGAGTCACTCAAGATGCTGTCAAGCGATAGTCATCATAATGAATAAATTGGCATGTAATTCTTTTTATAATCACTCTAAATTTGAAAAAATATATAATTGATTTTTTCCATCTTCCTTGATCTTCAGGGAATTGTATTAGAATGTCATGAAACAAAATATTTAAAGTATGTTTCAAATAATGAACGAAAATTACTTCACTTAATAAAGATGTGGAATTCATTTATGAAGACAAACACTGGCTGTGGACCAATGGACCAAGGAGGTTGCCAGAAGTTTGCAGTAGGCAGCCATTCTCGGATGTCCACGGCTCTCTGCCCCTCCTAAGCTGGCTCCATGTTAGAAAAACAAATTCTCTCATCCATACTGGACTTAAAGATAATTACTTTTATTTATTTTATTTTTGATACGCAAGGAGAAAAATCACCATACACATTTCTTCCTTACAAAGAGGGTCATGACTCTGAGACGCAGTCCTGAGGACTGAACGCCTTATTTATAAAAAGATTACGTGGCTGATGTATTTGATGCTTGAGAACTGACTATAAAAAGTTAATTTTTTTTGACCTTTCTGGAGAGTTTCAGCAATTGAAACCACTGGCAAAAATGGAAAGCATTTAATTCTCAGGAGAATAGTTGAGTGGTTTGGCATTAACCTAAAGGGGAAAAAAAATCAAAAGTCCTGGTGCAAACTATTTGTCATTTTCCCTTTTGTGCTTAGAAGAGAAGGAGTTACCAGCCGCAGACAAGCATCTTGGTGTTGTACTGGATAAACCTTCCTCATTCCTGCAAACTTTGTGGCTCTCTTCCGGTGTTCTCTTTTTTCCTCCTTCGAAATGGGGCATCATGAACTGAAAGCAAGCATAACTTTCCCAGTGGCCAAATCAATCAGAAAAAGTATCTGTGATGTATGTATCCTCAGTTATCATGGACTATGGATAATAAGGCAGGAGGCAGACATTGAACAAGTAAGCATATCTACAAGTATATTACAATATAGCTCAGTGAAGCACGGGGGAGAGGTGTGACTGCTTAGATTAGACAAACCTCTAATTTAGGACTCAGAGAAAATTTTAAGAAAGTAATATTTAAGCAGAGACCGAAATGTTGAGTATCGGTTGGTTCACAACAGAGCAGGTGTCTAGGCATTTATCAAGGCCCTAGAATAGGAAAGAGCTTGTTACATTCTAGGAGATTTATGAAAGTCAAGGGCTGGAATATCAAAACAGGTAAAAAGTAGTACTGCATCTAAAAGATGTAGCATTTAAAAGATTTTTTTCAGAAAAAAGAAAAATCCTAAATGCAAAGAAAAGCCATAGAAGAATATTGAAGGACAGGGAAATGTCAGGACTAATCTTTTGTTCATGAAGATTATTCTGGAAACAATGTAGTTAGACTACAGAGGAGCAACATGAGAGGCAGGAACTGTTGCAGAAAGCCAAGTAAGAGAAGATAGTGTTTGGACCAGAATCTCAGCAGTGGGGATAGAGCCAAACTGATACAGCCCAGGGCCATTTTGGAGGAGGAGGCAAAGGAGCTTGGTGAACAATTGGAAGTATACTGTGAGAAGAACAGTGTTAACTTCCTAGCCTCTATTAGTTCACTTACTGAATATATGTAAAGGAATATGGGATACTTTCTCTGAAGCAGAATCTAGACACAGAGCACTAGTCAGGGGTCGTCAGAGAAGCAAGCTAATAATAAAGAGCTGGAAGGATGGGGGCATGGGTAGAGATGGCCTCTGGCTCACAGTGGTTGTGATTCTGTGAAACCAGACCCCTTAACCTTCTGGTTCCACTTTCAGTTCAAGACCCAATAAATTAAACGAGATACTCAACACTGTAACATAGCTGTTGGAAGAAATAATTTTGTAATATAAGCATTCTGACCATGTTTAATGGAAACTCAGCTAAACTCTGCCTTTCAGTGGCATATAAAATGTAGCTCTGACTTACAAAGTATACTTACAAACTTACCATGAATTTATCTGGATATAAACCCATTGTGAGGAAAGGACTGTCCAACTATCTATCCACCACCCATCTACCTACCCTACTGAAGGAATTAGCTAGCGAGTTGGATTGTCAAAGTCAAGAGGCCCTACGATCTGATGTCTGCCAGCTGGAGACCCGGGGAAGCAGGTGGTATAAATTCTTGTAGAAATCCAAAGGCTTAAGAATGAGAAGCAGCCATGGAATTTGTTTCTAAGATCAGGACAAGCAACCGTACAGAGAGACAGCACTCCCTTCCTTTGTTTGGGAACTTTGGTTTCCTCCAGGCCTTCAGTGGGTTCCTTGATGGGCACTCAGTTGGGGAAGGTATACTGCTTTACTAAGTCCACCTGTTCAGACGAGACACCCCTCCAGCAGCAACCTCACAGACACACCTAGAAATAGCATTTAACCAGGTCTCCAGTCATCTATGGCCATCATGTTGATGCTTACGACTTTCACAGACACCGTGATTCAGGTAGACTGTCATCCACAGCTCAGCCGAGGCCCTTTTTAGCAGAAATGTTATCCCGGCTGGCTTTTTAGCAGGCAGGTCAAAGAGCCTCTCATACATGATATCGATCATGTTTCTCTTCTCAGGTTTGAAGGATCTTTATTGTTCTCAAAATGCAGGTTTCCCAGCCAATCCCACTGGACACTGCATTGAAAAGTCAGAGCTATCCATCTGGGAGCCTGTCCTCACACTCTCCAAAATGTTATTCTGCGTAATCCTAAGTGGCAGATACAAATAAAAACACGAGAGTTAAGCCTTTATCTCACACTGTGATTGTTCATATGTGAGAAAAAGTTGTCCGTTCTGCTTCTCTCCGGGACTTGGCTTTTCTTCCCTGCTTGCCTTGATGTCAGCAACACTAAGGAACCAGGGAGCTGTTCTGTTGTTGTTCAAGAAAGGTGATGTTCTACAGCATCCAGTGAAAAACTGTTCCCAATTTCCTTTGACTTTTAGACAAATCTCTTCGTAACTGGTGGATTGCTTCTTTGAAACACATCACTATAGATCTCTTCCTAAATCATCTTGGCTAACCATGAGGACCATATTAACTCATGAAAGTTTAGTGTCACAAAGGTCTGTGGGATTGTTGGTCAACTGTTTTGTTTTATACGTGGAGCAATGGGAACTCAGGCTTTGAGGACTTAGCCCAAGACCCCTTGGCGAATGAGTGGCTGAGCCAGTCATGGCCTTGTGGGGTATTCATACTCAAAGCCAAGCCACCTCCAGCTTAGATATCTCTCTTTACCATTTGATTTCAGATTGACACATCCAGAGAAAGTTCCACTCAGCCTTTCTGTTCTGGATCACGACTTAGGGTTCTGAGGAGAGACTCCGTTCTCATCACAGACCAGTGCGGGGGCTTCTTAGGCAGCAGTTACTTCCTGTGGGCAAGCCTCACGCGGCCTGCACTCCAGTGTGTTGTCAGTTACTTTCTGTTTCTCTTTCTATTACATTTACTCTCTGTAGCTGTAGCTGACATTGACTTCGCCTGTAACCCTACCACAAATTAAAATCAGACCCCGAGTCTGTCTGGGAAGATGTTTATGAAGCTGTAGGAAGACATCTAAAATGAGTCCAGATTACAGTATAAACGTGAAACCCCAAATGCCACATTCATTTAAGGACAGGAATAAGACTGTCTGGAGAGTAATTTGGGACAGAGTAAGTCACCCCTCTCTGGCACTCTGCAGGGCCACCAGGGACGAGAAAGGAGCCCCTGCAAGACTTTCCCCAAAACACTGCGACCTAAAGGACTTTTATTAGTTTGCTATTCAGAATGAACCCAAAAGAAAGCAAGCATTTTAAAAGTTGCTGTCTGTAACAGAGGTAGACATTGGCATTTAAAAATTGTATGTATCCATTTGTTTACTCTGAGGTTTGTTTGTTTTACTGTTTCTTGAGACAGAATCTCATTCTGTCTCCCAGGCTGACCTCAACTCTGGGACCCTCTTGTCTCAGCCTCCCAAACGTTAGGATTATCGGTGTGGACCACCATGCCACTCAACTTCAAATGTACTCACAAACAAATTGAGAAGAGGCTGGGGAAAATAGCAAAGTAAAACAAGTCTAAAAATATCCCACCCCAAGGTTGGCAAGTGGGTAAAAGCATTTACCACACAAACCCCATATAATTTGGGTCTGGTCTCCAGATCCCATGTTGAAAGGAAAGGCTGATGCCCAATGGCCAGCCTCACGCACGAAATCATATCCACACACAGGTACACACACACACACACACACACACACACAACTGGTTCCCACCAGTCATCCACACACATGCATGCATGCAAACACACACACACACATGCTGATGATAGATAAAAATAATCATGAGTTCCAATGTTTGACCCAACTAATACAGTCCCAATATATCCAAGACTAAAAATCTTGGTAGGGTTTTTTGCCTTTTAGTGTGTATTTACCTGCTGGGTTTGTATGTGGCAAGTGTGTTCACGCACAGAAAATGGCGGTGGTCTCGTCTCCACCTTGCCACTCTCTAACAGAAGCAGCCTTATCCCACGGAAGCCACAGCCATGGCCTGTTGCCTGTGTGTCCAGTTCGTCTCAGGCTGAGAAGGCCTCTGAGATCCTTGGACACAAAGTGCAAAGTAAATATCAAGTGTCCTAATTATGAACTTTATTGTTGCAATTTGACTAATGTTTCAGATAACTATCAGTTCAGTTTCATGGTGAGTGTTCTTGCAAAGCCAGTGGACTTGAAAGGTAGCTCCAAGAGGCTACCCAAGGGTGTGGTCACAGTTTCCTAGAAACTCCACCCTGCTCTAATGTCCCCTGCTGAAGACAGAGCTAAGCTGACCTGACCACCGTGTCCCTAGAAATCAGAATGGTCCTTCAAGTTACCATGGTCCTTAAAAAATGATAGGGAAAAATAATAATAACAGACATGGAGTCGGTGGCGTGGTTTAGGGCTACGGCTGCCAGGCTGGTGTGAGGACCTAGAGACGGAATTTAAAATAAAACATAACCTTGTCACAAAGAAGTCATGGAAGTACAGCTGTGAGGAATTGAGAGACAGGACAGGGTCAGGTAATCTCATTAAGTAATTCAAAATTGTAACTGTAACGTAGTGAATGCCAAACTCCGCACTCTCTGACACTCTCCCTCCAAACTAAGGGAATGACTGATACATAGGTTAAGAGCCAAAGCAGGGGCAGTCTGTCCTGGTCAATTCTCCCAGAAGAAGATGGCAGGCACTCCAGGCACCCCAACAATGTAAGGGACACACAAATCCCTCAGTGTGTTTCTGGATCTTTCTCCCGCATCCCTTACCTCCTACCTATCAGAATATGATATTAACTTGTTTTCTAGAATGATACTAGTGACGATCTTTTTTTCTAAATCAGATGCATCATCTCGTACATAGAATATAGGTTGGCATCCTCCAAGGATCAAGACAGTCGAAACACTCTCTCAAATGTCCGTCTCAAATGGCCATCCTTGTGAGTTTGACATCACAGCCACATGGCTCTGTTGAAGGGAAAGGGGCAAGGTTGAGTGGACTGTAGGGAGTTCATGCTCACAGTCTGCCACAGAGCAAGGAGGCAGCTGAGCCTGTCAACTCAACCAGTCCCGGCACTGTGTTCGTGTTAGAGACCAGATTCGGCAGCCTGCACAGCTCTGCATTCTCTCTGGACCACCCTGGCTGGAATAACTGAAGATAGATCTCATTTAGGATGATGAGATCTGACATCTCTCCTGCTCCTCCTCCCTCGAGCCAGGCAGGACAAGAATGCAGCTATGCTTTTAAGAACCCTAGAAGACTCAATGCTAAACCTCCAGTTAGCCATTCATTTGATTTTCTCTATCTGCTCTTGGGGCATGCTCTTTTCTAACTTTTGTCCCACGCTGTTCATTTCTGGTGACACTGTTGCTGTTATGCTTCGACTAGAGTTGACAGTCACTCTGACCACTGAGTATAGGTGTCTGGAAACTGAAGATTTGCCTGGCACCTCCCACACTTTTCTGTTGTGTTCTCTCTTGAGTGAAACCAGTTCAGACCTGTGCTTCCCCCTTTAGGTCATCCTTCATTTATTTTATGTGTTTCTGGAGCCTTCTCCCAGTTCTCCACTCCACCCCACCCCTGCACTGTGTTCAGCCTTGACCTGGCCAAAGTTTCTTCAGCACCTGGGCATCCTAGGGCAACTTGGTTGGCACCTCTAAGGCTCAGTAATGTCAAGTGGAATGGAATAGAATAGAATAGAATAGAATAGAATAGAATAGAATAGAATAGAATAGAATAGAATAGAATACTATGCAATACAATACTTACTCTCTGGAGATGAAACTTCTTGCAGCTGGTTGCCTTGGCATGTATGGTATCCCAAAAGCTACTCCCTTTGGACCAGAGACACATCCCCTCTCCTGCTGGTATACCCACAGATTCCGGCACCAACTCCTAAAGGGTAGAAAGGTCCTGGTGAACAACAGGGTGGAGAATGTCATGAATTTGACCTTCCTGGTGATGAACCTGGTGTGGGGGGGGGGGAGCTGCCTCCAGTTTCCAGAAGAGGCTAGGTAAAAGTGTTAGAGAGAGCCTTGCAGTCCTCAAGCTCAGGAGACCCACAGGCTCGTGAAGGCTGTGGAGAGATGCCCTAGGCATTTTCTAGCCTCTGCCTCCACTGCAGCTTCTTAGAGCTGAAGCCTTTCAGGGACAAACTTCAGTTGTAAATTTGGAATCTAGGCGTAGGGGCTTGCGCCAACAGCAGTTTCTACCAGAAACGACTCAATTAAAAGATACTGACTGACAAGCTGCAAAGCCAGGAGAAACCTAGGCAGAGTGGCTGGCGGAGAGCTGGGGTGGGGGTGGGGCACTGCATGCTCTCTAGGAACCCAGGGAGCTCTGGGCCTCTGCAGAATCTGCAGGCAAGAGTGGTGGTGGATGCTGCCATGAATTATTCATTTCTGGGGGGATGAAGAAAACAGCAATCTCATGTAAATGACGAGGCTCCCAATCACAGGCCTGCTTACTTGCCCTTAGGAAGCCAGGAGGCTTATTAAGAGGAAGAGGTTGTGCTTCCAGACAGGGCCTCTAGAAAGGGAGGCTTTCTGCCCACCAGTGAGGTGTGCACGCTCCTGGGAGCCTCCTTCACTGTCTTTTCCGTCTGCTCCTTTGCCCTGGTGTGACTTTCCTAAGTGTGACTTCATGAATGATTGCTGCGACGTGAAGTTTATTGTTTGACTGAAGCACCGTTATCTTCCTGTGTGAAAGGCTGACCCCATGGCGAATGCCAAACTGCTCAGGTATTTAGAATCTTTTACAAAACAGCAATAACAACAAAATCTTTACAAAGATCTGTTAATGCTTTACAAGGAAAAAAAAGTATATCGCGTTTTGAAGTGGATTTCTTTCTTTCTTTTTTCTGAGAATAGTACATCAGAACCGAATCTAGCCGTGTTTTGGGTTAGCTCAAATGAATCAGCCCAATGGCAGGTCTAATTCAGATTAATGGGGCAGAAATCAGTCATTAAAGAAGCCGAGAGGGAAAAAGCTGGTTTAATAGTCTTAACAGAATGACCGTAAACTTGGGTTTCTCCTCCTATTACTCCTCCATCTGCTAAAAGTGCATGAAAGCCCTAATAAACCCTCCTCTGTGAGTGGAGGCCCAGCGTCTGCTATAAAACCCTTGAAGGCCCCAGCAGGATGCAGATCACGGACTGTATTGCTATTATTATTATTATTTTACTGCCATTGGCTTTCTCACAGCCAGGCCTTCACTTAAAGAGAAAGAAGTTATGGTTTCCAAGACATCAGATACGATGTCTATAAAATAAAGACATCAGTAGTATCTGGCTGACTAACGCTGAGATTTAGCCTGTGTGGTGAACTGAGCTTCAGAGGCTCCTGGCAGTGATGATGTAAATTGACCACAGTGTGGGGTAACTGGTACCTCAGCAGAGCTTGGGGTGTTAGGCAGGATAACACTATGGTCAGGCATGCATTCTACTTGGGGGCATTACGTAGTTTGGAGATGCAGGTGTGGAACTGCCCTTGGCCTTTTGCTATGAAACACCTCAAATATCACTTGATATAGGAACTGGTTCAGTTGATACAAAACCAAATGGACCTATTACTCATCCAGAAGCTTGAGTTTAATTTAAGGGGCGCGAGTAAAAGGTGCATAGAAACTAATGTTTCTCATGACTGGAAATGGCCAAGCCTGTGCAAGATTCTATGTTCAATCTCCAGTACCGAAACAGGGAACCAGAGATGGGTTGTGTGAGTCTGTGGATGAGACCTGGAGTTGGACTTATGACTTAGATTCAGTTACGTTCTTTCCAGAATTTAGCGAAAGTAATTGTTTGAATACTGTTATGCAGTAGCCGTTGCCAGTAGATATGATCCCACGTATCTATGCTTTCATTGATTCCAGAAGTATTTGGGAAAGACCCTCAACGTGTTCTACGCCCCTTAAGCTCTAGAAGCACCTGCCACAGTAGATAATTGTCATTTATATCTCTGTACTAGGGCAAGGAAAGATTCTTCTGGTCTCTCCCCCTACACAGTAAAACCCAGTGAGGGCCTCACCTTGTTCAGAAAGCCTTGTAAACCTGAGCTACAGCCCTGGTTCTGTAGAGACCTTTTGAAAATCACTCAATCTGATGAACTGTGATGAGAAAATTGAAATGGAAAACTTCAAGAGACACCGGAACATGCTTAATCTCTTGTTGTTGTGTGCATCACAAAAGGAAACTTGTAAAGGATTTTTCCATCAATGACCCAAGAAAGCAGATCATCCCCCACCTTGAGAATGTACAGCAACTTGAAACACACTGCTAGGTTGATCTTTGATGAGTGATTGACAGATGGGTGTATTGCTAGATTAAGTATCAATAAATACTACCATGAAAAGTGCAGGATGTATTGAGGGCATTTGTAAACAGCCCCAACCTAGTGGGATTGCCCAGAAAGGGAATAAGAACAACTCAGGACGGAGGTCTGTGATTGGGAGGAAGTTGTGCTTCCTGGAATGGAGCGGAGGCTGGGGACTAGAGGGAACAGAGCAAAACTATGGGAGTGGGTAGGCAGAAGCCTTAGAAGTCTGTTGTGTTCTGTCACAGGGAGGTGGACTTACAAACCCCTGACAAGCTAGAGAGCAGTGCAGTAGACATTGCCATTTGACTTTTTTTTTTTCCAATGGAAAGATAGAGCTTTCAGTCGGGGCAGAAAATAGAATAGAGATCCAAAGGCAGTGGTCTCTAACTGAGCACCTAAATGTCTGTAACCAAGAGACAAGTATGCCAGGGACATTGAGGGTAGGGGCACCTCCGTCTCAGTTGAGGCCCTTCAAGTTCAGCCAGCTTGGAAAGGGAGGCTGCAGGCTTTCATTGAAGTTGCTTTTCCTAGAGCTAAATAGTTCTAGTTCTGTGTCTCAGAAATGGGAAATACTATTGTATTTCCCATCTATCTTTAGGACCTTAATGGTGAGGCATTGCAAAGTGTGAGCTCACTCAAAAAAGTTGCAGGTAACAGGGTAGTTCACCTAGTTTTTAATTGAAACAATAATTATATGATTTTTTTTTTTAAAAAAAATATGGATTAGAAACCTTTCTTGGTTTCCCAATTATTGCTTCTGTTGGCTTTAGTCAGGGAAAAAAACCAAGACACCAAAGACTGATCTCGGGGGAACTAGTTTGGTTCCATTTGAGGAAATATTTGTAAGAGGCTTTTCTGAGAAATGACGTTATGTCATTCTGCAGTTCTCTGAAGTTATGAGTGAGAAGGGTCCACTTTCCACTGGAGAAGGGCTTGGGACCCTGAAGGTGGAGGACTGTTAAATAGATAGATATACATGGAACGTTGAACATTGCAGATTGCTGTTCCTTAATTAAAACAAAGGCTTTGGGGGTCTCAAAGATCTCAACTTTAGATCACAGTTAGTCTGTGGAAATATGATTGCCCTGGTTAGTTTTGGTTAAATTGGCACAGCTAGAGTTATTTGGAAAAAGGGGATCATCAATGAGAAAATGCCTCCTTAGGCTTGTGGGGAAGCCTGACTGACAAGGGAGGTCCCAACTCACTTGGGTCAGTGGTACCCCCTGGGCTCCTGCACCTGGGTTCTATAAGAATGCAGGCTGAGAAAGTCCACTTTCCTGCCTTGAGTTCTGGCCCTGACTTCTCCTGATTTACCTATCAACTCTAACCTGTGAGCAAAACAAACCCTCTCCTAACCAAGTTGCTTTGGTCATGGTGTTTTAACACAGCAAAAGAGACCTAACTAAGACAGTGATGTTTAATCTGTTGCTTGAGCAATGCTTCAGAACAATGAGAGAAATAACACCTATTTTTCTGACTTAGTATATTTAATGTATTAACATGTAAGAGATCATTTACTACTAGGAGGAAAGATCAACCCACTTGTGACAGTTGATTTTAACGTCAACTTGTTACCAATTATTATTGCCTCATCAGGGATCCTCAGCTAAGGAATTGTCCTGAGTGCTAAAGTGATGTGGGAAGACCCACGCCAAATGTGGGCTGAACCTCCTACTCACAGCACAGATTTTAGAAGACAGGGCAGAAGGAAAAGTTTTGCCCTTTGTTGGCTTGGCCTTCCCTTTCATTGCTGAGTTAATTTATCCTGCTGCTGACCCTGAGGAAATAGCAGAAGATCTCACTTTGGAGATGCAGGTCTCTTAGTCACAGCTGATGTTCCAGCCCCAGCTAGTTAGCATCCATTGCCCCTGTAAAGCAGAGCTTTCGTTTCAGAGGTACCAGTCTCTTGTTAATCACAGCAACTTCTTCAGCTTTGCTTGACCAGCAACCACAGAGTCTCAATCCAATACTGCACAAACAGCCCCAATGGAATCGTTTTTTTTTTCCCTCTGAAACTTCACAAACTGGGTCTCCATCGTCTGCGTTTCTCCCAACTAATATATGACAGAGACCAGTTTCAGATCTGGCAAGCCTAGCTCCTGAGCCTCCCCACTCTGTGTGTGTGTGTGTGTGTGTGTGTGTGTGTGTGAGAGAGAGAGAGAGAGAGAGAGAGAGAGAGAGAGAGAGAGAGAGAGAGAGAGAGAGTTACCCTCTTCCGTTTGGCTCCATAGCAGATCTATCCGTCCTAGTAGTCTATAAGGAATCACAGGGTACCATGGATGGCGAGAAGGCCTGGGAAAGCGGGTCAGTCTACGGAGTCCTTCTTTAGACCTCCCAGACCGAAGCCCTAGCCTACAGCTACTTAGATAGAATGAGACAGACTTTGGGCAAGGGAGACTGGCAGCCACATCCTGGGCTGTTCAGACACCCCCAGACTGGAAAACATCCTTTGGGGGGAAAAATGAGGACATGAAACCTCTTGCTACGGTACCTATCACTCTGCTAAGGACAGTGAAAACACAGTCTGTCATACTTGACATTTTAATTGGGAGAAAAGCTTACATAGATTGCAGCCGTAAGCGGTGTGTTTATACAAGTGCATAAAGAGGAGTAATCTGTCAAGTTGGAAAACTCCTAATGCGGCCTCAGTTCAGTAATTGAACAATCCAACATGAGCTCACACATTTACCTTGTTCCATGCCTCAATAATTTTTAGTAGAAATACTTTACCTAGAGGCATATGGTTATTAAAAAGGAGGCTCAGCTTGCTCAAAGTCTGGAATTACTAGCTCATGGCAACAAGCCTGCACTGGAGGAAAGACTGTCGGGGCTTTGTTTTCTCAACTCTGCTGCTTTCTTGCCATCTGATTTGCAGAATTTAATTGATGTGTTGTTGAGAAGATTTTTTATTTATTTACTTGTTTTTGTAAAAAAAAAAACAACCAAGAAAATAGAATTTCACATGGGTGAATGACCTCTCGTGTTAGCAGTATCCTGGAATTTCACTACTTAGTGGTGAGTACAGAGAGTGTTGTGAACATCAAAAGGAATGAACCATGAATTTATTTTATCATAAAAATCAATAATAACTTAGTTACAGGAACCACGGAGGTGTGAGGGAAGGGAAGCTCTGCTCCCTTCCATGATGCGTGTGACTGTGGACAATTGAGAACTGTATCTAAATTCAGTTGACTCCGGAGTACGGGGGAATAATATGACCCTACCGTACTGCATAGCTTCAGGTCGCATGAAACTGTGACATGAAAACATTTTGAAAATTACTTGAAAATAGCAACTTAAACATAGGAAGTTTTATTCAAGGGTTTATAGATTAAATACAAAATTAATTAATTAATACATGCAAAGGGAATGAGATGATGCCTGCAACTGTTCTGGCGTCAGTGGTGTGAATAGCCTGGATAAATGGATGGTTTCTTTGGACCTATTGACAGGGACAATTCTTCATATGTTCGCTGTGCAGGGGTTAACTCAGGTTCTCACCCTTGCTAAGCACACTGCATCCACCAAAGCACATTCCCAGCCCTGTTTATTCTGTAAGTCATGGTGGCTACATACAGATCTTACTGTTTTCACTCTTTATAGTCAAGTAAAGAACCCAAAAACTCTGTTCGTTTGGTAGAACAGTCTGAGGAGCTAATTCCTAAAATCTATAGAAAACAATAACGTGGAAATTGTTCACGTTTCAAGCAAACAGGCATCTTGAGTAGTTCTTATTTCCTTCCAAGTATACATTGCTAACCGGGCTGATTGGCATCTCTTGGAAACTCTTCTGATCCCTGGGGAGCCAGGTCCCCTGAAAGGCTCTCTTAAGTAAAGAGGAAATACTTGATATTTTAAAATCTAGTAGATCTATACAGGGTGTGGAAATAACTAACCTAATTATTGGATTAAATGAAATATTCCGCTCCCTAGTGAGTCAATACACTTGGGAGTTTCCAGCCTTCGGAGAAGAGTGAAAACTCATTTTAAATTGAATTACTTTGCCATTTCCATTCACATCCATTGGGTTGTTTAATTAAGTTCCTTCTTTTAAAAAAAAAATCACACACACCAATACCATCTGGTGACTAAGTCCGTTTCTTAACATTATCAGGTTAGAGGTAGAAGGTAAATGGTGGCGATAGACCTTCTGCCCGCTGCTCTTGAGCACGATCTTGCAGGCCGATGCCACACGTAGAGAGATTTCAACTGTCTTCCTCTTAAGGGTTTCTGTTTTCTCGGAGCGGCACTTGGAGCTTCCTCCTAGTGACCAACACTTGGTGACAGATGATGTCCGCATATGTGTAGTCATGTTTGGATAGGCTTCTACTGGGGCTGACAGAGCTGGTTGACAAGCTTTGTAGAGAGTTTGCTCTTGGTGAATGTTGCCTCTTCTGAAGCTGTAACTCAGATGATGAACTTTGGACCTGAGGGAACTACTAATGAATTGTTTTTTTATAAGAGAATTATTTATTTTAATTTTATGTGTAAGAGTGTTTTTTTTTCCTGCATGTATATATGGGCACCATATGTGTGCCTGCTGTTCAAGGAAGCCAATATAGAGGGAAGGTATCAGATGCCCTAGGACTGGAATTCGGAGGATTGTGAGCCTCCATGAGGGTATGGGAATTAAACCAGGGTCCCCTGAAAGATCAGTGAGTAATTTTCCCCACTGATCCACCTCCCCAGCATCGAGTAACTGTTTGACATGCAACTCTTTTCAGCAAAGTTCCCAAATAAATATCAAAATGGGGACTTCAAACAACAAATATCAAAATGGGGACTTCAAACAAGTGTCGTTTGTTGACCAGGTTCCATTCTGTACCTCTTGGGTTGTGCTAACCCCCTCTAAAGAGACTTAGTGAGGGAGTAAAGTCATAACCTCAATCAGCAGTGGTTCTCAACCTTCTTAATGCCGAGACCCCTAAATACAGCTCCTCATGTTGGGGTGACTCCCGCCCATTGCATTATTTCATTGCAGCTTCAGAACTGTATTTCTGTGACTGTTATGAACTGTAATGTGAGTATCTGATATGCAGAATAGTCTTTGGTGACCCTGTGAAAGGGTCATTCAGTCCCCAAAGGGATTACCACCCACTGGTTTAGAACTGTTGTCCTGTAGTGTTTGGGGGCAGCTAGACCCCCAAAGCCTGATGAAACCATGGAAGCCCAAGGACATTCACACCTAATCTAGTCCCCGGGGTAGGGTCTACCCTGCAGAGGTCCACAGGGCACATGTTAAGAAATAGCCTTAGTGATCTATTTGAAAATCCTCAGTCCATTGCTGTAAGCTTCCTATGCTAGCCTACTTCGGTTTCTTCTCATACCCTATTAGTGCAGCCCTGCACATCCGTGCAACCTCCGTGCTGTGCTTTGTCTGTCTTTGTCTTCATATGTCTACCTCCCTGTGCATTTCCGTCTTGACTAACTCCTGACTAATCTTTCCAGGGCACCCGCAACTGTGACAAACCGCTATAGTTTCAAAGAGAGCTCTCGGGCAAAAACAGTGGAAAACTTAATCTTCTTTGGAATTTTAACAGCCATGCGAAGGAAGAGCCTGCTGGCACCCTTGTCCCATCTCGGCCCCCGATTCTCCCTGCGTCACTAAGTCACCAGAACTCTGTGGAAGAGTAGCTGCTTCCGCTGCTCGGCTGTGACGCTAAATGGAGCTGTCGCATCCTGATGGTTCCACACAGTGCCTTGGTGCTGTGATGGGATTCTGGACTGGGTGTGGCACTCTGTTGAGGCTCTCGTGGTACCATGATGTTCTCCCAAGGCTCCAGACAGTGCCATGTACTCTGCCGGGCCTTTGGACAGGTTCATGGGGGCTCGCTGGACTGTGCTGCCCTGCTGGGCCAGGATGCCCGGGTTAAACTCTAGCCAAAGCCTTGTGCTGTCCTGGAGCTGTGGAGGGACCGGGGTTCTCCATGTTGAAGGAAGGCTGTGGCCTACACAACACCCCTTTAACTGTAGCCTCACGCAGTTTTTGGCAGAAGGAATCACATGTTTTATTATCTCTAGAAAACCCACCGGTTCTGGAAATGGGAATATAGGATTAAAGGATTGAACGTAGAAGACTCAGGGCCTTTTCTGTTTGCCATTTACTTTAATTTCGTGACTTGATGTCTATCCAGCTCCAGAGAGCAGACGTACGAGGAGATTGCCACAAGGTCACTTGTTTGCTATTTTTAATAAACACAAATAACTCCCTTTTCCCCTCAGCTCCACATTCCTTGGCTCATTAAATCAATTTCAGGTTCTTAATTTTTTTTTTTTTTTTTGGCAAGTTGAAGTGAAATTTTCAAACTATGCACTCCCCTGGGAAATGCTGACTCGAATCCTGCGTATCAGGTCCAAATCAGTTTCTGTCAAACAGCCTAACACCTCACATTATTATGAAATGAGAGATTGGTAATAGGGGGCTGAACTCTGGACTTCTCTAAGAAAGGCTGTGTTCAGTGCCAAGCCCCGTGGTCCAGCTGCATTTGTTTGTGCCCTAACTTTGTTTTTTTCCACTCATAGTAGAACTACAAAAAAAAAAAAAGTCAAAAGTATTTCTGCCAGGAACACATGAATGGAGCTTGCTCTGTTACTGTGGAATAATGAACTTGGACCTGGAGCAAAGTCAGGCAGGCTTCAGGGCAAAGGCGTGTGCTAAAATACCAGTGTACCCAGATCCTCAACACTAAGACACTCCAGAGGCTGAGCCCGGAATAAACTGGGCAGTCTGCTACAGAGTTTCTTGCTTAGAAGCAGAGGCCATTGGAGACACACCAGCATGTTTCCACTGAACATCAGTTAGATAACGGGTCAGGAAATGAAGTAGAATTTGATGTATTAACTAGGAAGCAGCAAAGGAAACCAGGCATGTATTTTATGTGTTATTATTTCCCTAATATCCTCAATTATGTGGCTCTCCCATCAGAGGATCTGATCTGTTTGCCTGTGATGTTGGTGTCCCCGTTGGTTTTGGATGCTGGGTAACAGACCCAGGCCATCAGGAATAATGTGTTGTTTTTGTTTTTTGTTTTTTGTTTCTCTTTGTCCCCAGGCCTGTCCCAGGCTCTCTATCATCTCTGCTCCATCTCCACAACAGACAGAGGCAGCCCATGCCGGCCTCCATGCCTGGGACCCTGCCCAACCCCACCATGCCAGGATCTTCTGCCGTCTTGATGCCCGTAAGCATTTTTGAGTGGGGGGAGCTTATAGTGATTCCCCATTAGTACTGAGGCTCTGGAGAGAAAAGTAGATGCTGAGATCTGAGCTTCCGGGGAAGAAGGCAGTGGCCTCTGAGTGCGTTGGAGCTGTGGGTCAAATTGCACATTGTAGTCAGGTGCCCACCCATAGGCCTCTCTGGTCTTTGGGGGCTTTTCTGCGAAAACAGCTATTCCACCTGTCGGTGGCAAGTGGGCCCACCACACCCAAGGAATTTGATTTGTTCAGAAAGATATTGTTTTATAGCCATAGTCAGCCCTCTACCTCTACACTCACTATTCAGCTGACCTTAACTGAAAATATTGTTTTAAAATGCATATTTCCTGAATACCTACAGACTTTTCTGCTTGTTATTATTCCTCGAACTTGGTTTAGCAACTTTTTACAGAGCGTTGTTATTGTATTAGGTAGTACAATATAATACAGAATAAATGGGAGAGATATGCAGATTATATGCAAATTGTGCACAAGGGACTTAAGCAGTCCCAGTTTTGGGTACCAAGGCAGAAGCTGGTGTTCTAGTGCTAATTTCCAAGGATACCAAGGGATGACTGCAGTTCTGCATCCTCATCATGAATCAGGGGCATCCAATGGATAGTGATGGTTCTAGACAGAGCCCAGGGCACTGATGAAATGATCACATGTGTTAGCTGGTAATCTGTATTCGTGCACATCACGTTCTATAAACGGTAGCAGTTTCCAAGCGCTTTGTCAGCACACGAAACGGCCCTGTAAGGAGGTCTGTAGTGGTCCCCATCTTTTGAAAGAAGGAAGTTAGGTCAGTGACTTGTTCATCCGAGAAGCAGAGATCTGGATTCTGAACTCAGGAATCCTGGCTCCAAAGTCTGGTCTTTCAACTACCAAGTGATGGGCGCATTCTCTTTTCCTTCTCAGCACATCACTGAGGGACATACTTGTATACTGGTTGTCACAGATGAGAAAGTGGGGACTCCCAGGGTTCTGCCTCCTGGCTAAGGGTATACATCTGGTGGGTGATAGTCAAGATCTAAATCTAAGAGTCTGACTCCTGACTTGTTGTTGATTTTTATTTGAAATAGGGTCTCACTGTGCAGCTCAGGTTGGCCTTGAGCTCTCGTCTCGACTCTTGGTGCTGGGTCACAAGGCATGTGCATTGCACCTGACCTCAAGAGTTTCCACACTCAGCATGTTCTATGCATGTTCTATATACTGCTTCCCTTCTGCATGGGGAGATGGAGGGGAGCAGAAGAAGACTTGCTTTCTTCTAGGACTCTCTCCCTTTCCACCTGCCTCACTGTTCCTCACGCTAAGCTTTAATGAACAGGACCACAGGAACTCTTGAAAGCCCTAGAAGCAGTCTGACAACCCAGTTAGCAACCCTCCCACAACACACTGAGCATGACCCTTTGTAGCATCTTAGGGTGTCGTCAACCGGATTGTGCCACTTTGTGCTCATGGTAACCCCAAGGGGATTCGGTCCCTGCAATTTCTGAAAAGTTCACTTTTGGGTGAAGAGCTAGAGGGTAAGCAGTTGAAGGCTTAAGGTCGAAATCAACACCGTGTGTGAGTGAAGATTGTGAGTGCAACCCAGATCTCAGTTCACATCAAGCTGCTCAGATTATCTCCTATTGAGCCATTGGCTCGGTTAGTGGGGTAGGCTGAGGAACAGAAAAGATCGTGTGAACTGAGTTCAGACAAATGGACCTGCCCACTACAGGTCCAGGCTGAAAGCCCTTCATAAACTCTAGCTAGAGGATAGATGGAAGGTCTGGTTATTTGCCCTGGACTGGTTGACCGAGGAGAACAGCACTATTAATACAGAAATTCCTGCTTTCGTTCAGTTCAAATTTCATGAAGACTTTGACCACAGGCTGTCCTCACTCAGCTGCTACGTCCCACTTGCCCAAAGTAATTTTCTTCTCAGTATTTTCAAACAATACCTAGAAAAAATGCCACTCCAGAGATCCTTTGCTTCTATGTAGTTAAGCTGTCATTTCCAGGATGAGAAGGGAGCTGAAAACCCCGAAAATCTAGCACCCCTCTTTCTACTTTATCCTATCCTGGCTTGACCCACTGAGAATGCTTTAGGATAGAAAGAAGCAGAAGATTCAGGTGAATGGTCAAGAACCAATGTAAACAAAAAGCCAGGAGCATGGCCTCCGCAAAAGTTCCCAAACCATAGTCCATGGCGGAATACAGCTGTCCTGGCAGCAGGTGTCTTGCAGAGCAGTGATGAACAGTAAGGGTGGGAGGGTCATCTTGCCCCTCAGGGCAATAGTAGGCAATGTCTGGAGAGAGTGTTGGTGTCATAACAGGAATGGAGTGCCAAGTATGGTCAGTGTTTGGTGGAGAGGAGCTAAGGATACTGTCAAGTGTCTCACAATATACAGAACACTCCGACAACACAGAAGTGTTTGACTCAAAGTATCAATAGTGCCGTGCTTCGGGAATGCCGAAGTCATTCATGAAAATCGAATTAAAACGTCAAAGAAATATTCCCAGAATCCCCAGACCCTTGAAATCCAGGTTCTTTTCTTCCTTAGTCATATTAGCAGCTCCTGTGCTGTGACTCTGTCTTCTGGACTGTCAGTCAAGGGTGCTCCTTCCCTGAGAGTCCCTGCCTTGGGAGATCTTGAGGACCCGGGCATCCAAATTGAAATTAGGTGAAGGTGGGATTCTTAATTGTTTCACGATGGCATGCTTCCAGGCCTCACCCTTCGCAAAAGCTAGATCCAAAGTACATGACCAATCTGTCTGCCTGTCTGTCTATTTATCTGTCTAGCTAGCTATCTATCTACCTACTTATCTATGTACTTATCTATCTATCTATCTACCTACCTACCTACCTACTTATCTATGTACTTATCTATCTATCTATCTATCTATCTATCTATCTATCTATCTATCTATCTATCTATCTATCTACCTACCTACTTATCTATGTACTTATCTATCTATCTATCTACCTACTTATCTATGTACTTATCTGTCTATCTATCTATCTATCTATCTATCTATCTATCTATCTATCTATCTACTTATCTATCTACTTATCTATCTATCTATCTATCTATCTATCTATCTACTTATATATCTATCTATCTACTTATATATCTATCTATCTACTTATCTATCTACTTATCTATCTATCTACCTACTTATCTATCTATTTATCTATCTACTTATCTATCTATCTATCTATCTATCTATCTATCTATCTATCTATTATCTATCTATTCATTCTTTCATTCATGCTGCACACTTCCTGTGCGCCAGAAACTGCTAGATGCTAAGGCTCCACCAGGGAGTACAAGGCAGGTGCTGCCTTCAAGGACTTCCCAAGTAGTGATTTCTTATTATCTTGAAAGTCAAATGGCTCCACAATTTAGGGAAATGGGCACCCATTTATCACTATAAGAGCTTCCTAACCTGTGGATACTCCAGGTCTTGCTTTCCAGAGTGAAAAGAGAGGGAATCCCTCATATGGGTGCTTTTGTGCAACTGGAGATGGGAACCCAGGCCTCGTCATGTTTAGGGGGCTCTCTACCACTGAGCAACACCTTAACCCTTGCTGAGTCATTTAGTCACAGTGGTAAAACGCTGTGGGGCATTCAGCAAGGCCATTCTGTTCCTGTCAGCTCTCTGAAGTCAGGCTGTGGTGCAGGCAGGCCACTGGCCCAGCAAATCTCCAGGTGCTTGCTGTCAGGTGACGCTTGCTCACACTCTACCTGATGATAGTCAGCAAGATGGAGAACCCAGGCTTTCCTTTTAACAGATGCAGAAGACAGCCTGGTCAGAGCCAGCGTTTTGTGTAACAGAGCAGTAACAATCAGACAACTACTTAAAAAAATGAGCAAGATTGTTGACTTCTTGCCAGGAAGTTGCAGGCAGGCTGCTCTCACCCCTGTGTAGATGGAATATTTCATCCTTCTAGGATTGGAAGGCAACGCTCACCTGGGCTTTGATTTCCCTCCCTAAAAGATCCTCATTAGAATAAAGGGCCTAAGGCAGCTCCATTCCTCTGATTGCTTGGCCTCTGGGGGCAAAAGGTCTAAGTGAAGGTGCATTTCCTGAATTCTTCACAACTTAATTAGAGCCTGCGAGAATGTTCTTAATGATACTCAACTCGAGAGCTCTTAAAACAGGTTAAATGGTAAATTTTATGTTAAGTATATTTAATCACAACTCAAATGATTTAAAAGTAGAATACCCACGCTGCCTAGGGAATTAGCACACATGGGGATGGGTGTTTTATTTTGCTGAATTGTCAAGGCCTCAAGAAGTTGGCCTTCATTAACTTCTCTTGACACCGTTCCCCACACCCCTGCTGGATAACAGGGCAGCTGATCCAGGCTAAGCGAAAACTCGTATCCACCTTAGAAGAAAGCTTTCAGCTGGCATCACCCGACTGCTCAAAAGAGCATACTAACTGGGTGCCTCTGCCAGGGTCAATACCAAAGGAAACACAGCCACTGAAGCTCAGCCACCTGAGCGGCCTTTCCAAGACCATCCCACTCAGACCGCTCTCAAACTTGCCCCGGAGTGGGCGGGGAGCTTCCGCACTCCACCTTGACCTTCATGGATAAGAAACTCTCTACTTTCCAAAATCACGTAGGCTAAGTTAGGAGAATGGGGAACCCCCAAATTTCTAAGCACATCTCTGCCCTTTGGGAGAAATACACTGAAGCATCACTGTGTCCCTAGCAGGCAGCCTGATTATTTCCTGTGTGATAGAGGTGTATTTGGTTTCATTCTTCTTTAAAAAGTACTATTTTTCTCCTTAACACACAATATTACTGACCATATGCATCCTTTCTGTACTGACACAGAAATTACAAGCTATGCAAGTTGATTAATCTGTAAATTCAAAATCTGAAACCTTTTGGGGGCAAGGAACACTAAGACTTAGTATATTAAGTAGAGATTGTATATATAAGCAGTACATGAAATATTAATGTGTTTCATGTTTAGAAATCGATTCCATCCCCTGAATCATGTACATGTAAATGTTCCAAAATCCTAAAACATCTAAAATTGAGAAACGACGTCTATTCCAAAGGAGTTAGGTAAAGTGCCCTCATCATGTGATTGCCTATAGGATGCCCTGAAGATGCCGGCTCTCTGTTTATGGATTGCAGCGCTATTAATGGCAGGCAATGGTAGCCTAGCAAGAGGACACATACACTAAACTGTTCATCGTGATGTGTAATTCCCATCCCCCAGCTTCTTTCTTCCTCACAGAAAGCCTAGTCTGCTGTGGGGCCTCACACGAGAGCTGTGTGGACTCATGGCCAGGTTAAGGGTAGGAGATACTCTAGGGTCAATTAGTGTGTGTGTGTCAGGGCAGGGGACGGCGCTATGGTTCTTTTGTTTTGTTTTTGAGATGGAGTATTACTGTGTAGCTCAGGCTGGTCTAGAACTCCTGTCGCTTAGAGTGACCTCCAAGTCATGATCCTCCCACCTTTGCCCATCAAGTGCAAAGATAAAAGCTTTGCCATCTTGCCCTGGGCTCTGCTGACTATGTTAATGCCCTGTAAAGGCAGAGAGAGGCACTACAGGAGACAGAGTTGCTTTAATTTTCTTTTTCATCTTCCGAATAATTCATGTTTACTATATAAAAGTTCAGGTAAAATAATGCCCAAGGCATCCTAAGGTAACCATTTGGTACATTGTATAATCTTTTAACATTGTATGCATATATTATTCTTTATAGCAACAAAATTAAATATGACTGGAGATGGTTGAAGTGTGTAGCGAAGCAGAAACATTTGGTGGTTTTCTTTGGCAACGTCTGCCAGACCAGGCAGTTCCTCTTGGCATGGGGAATCTTCTAGGGAGCACACAGAACTGGGTGATTCTTTGATGTGCTCAGGTTCAAGATTCAAGAGAGCATTACTCCCTGCACCAAGCCTGTGGTTCCTCAGCTCTTCAGTGAAATCCTTAATGACCTCCCCGAACCCCAACCAAAGTGCAGCTATGTCTGTAGCCTCTGCGGCCCCCTCGTCTTCTAATTGTGTTACCTTCCTTTCTCGCAGATGGAGAGACAAATGTCGGTGAACTCCAGCATCATGGGCATGCAAGGCCCCAACCTCAGCAACCCCTGTGCTTCTCCCCAAGTCCAGCCAATGCATTCAGAAGCCAAGATGGTAAGAAAGAGCTTCCGTCATCTGTTCGTTACATTGCTTGTGATTGTGAGTTCTGGTCTGTTTCCAACCCTCAGTTAAGAGAGCGCTCCGTTCTTCATTCTGGTGAATAGGGATTTCTCTGGAAAGGCGATCGAGAGGTTGACTTGGTCTTCTAGATATTTGATATAGCTTTCCTGCCTCAGATAATCATTTCCCAAGCTAAGTTTTGGCATTTGGTGTTAAAGAAAGGGTGTTGAGAAATTTGGGGAAGTACATAGGAGTTAGGGTAGAATATGCCCCACTATTTTTTTTATTTGCTCATTGTGTGAAATAACAAAATATTGCACAACTCTATAACCTAGCTACATCTCTCAAGTCACTCTTCTCATCCAATGTCATAAAACAGACTTTCGATTCCTACATGTCCACAGTTATAGGAAAGCTGTATTATTATTATTATTATTATTATTTATTTTGCATAGCTCTTATATGTGATACTGGTTTGAAAGGATAGGAGTCTTCTTTTCCGGCCATCTGTGTGGCATGACCACACTTGACAACCTCCAGTGACCTTTAACCTCTGATGCTCAGGGGCAGTGTGGCCAGTCTTCCAAGATGGATCTGTGCGTCTATATTCTACTAGGTCTCAATAAAGGAGATTCTTGTCTCTCAGCCATGTAGAGTTGAGTTTCTGACACGGTCTAGCCGAGTTACAGGAAGCAGCCACTCTCTCTGAATATAGTTATATACCAACACCACAGTTCCCATTGGATGGCCGAAACGCCTTGCAACATGGCTCTTCTGTTCTTTCTCTTTTGTATCTGATGAGGGTGGTACTTTCTAGAAGTGGGTGTGTATCTTGTATGCTGGTTGGCAGCATTGATGGTGTGTGACAATTGGTGTGACGATACTGTGGGCCATTCTGAAAGTTATCTGTCATGTACGTGGGAGTGGAATCTGCCCTAATCCCTCCCCCAGCCTGCTTTGGGGAAACTAACCCATTTGACCTGTAATTTCTTGACCCCGAGAATCAACTGAACCCCAGTGCTGGCTCCCCTGGGCAAATGAAAACTGTGGTCGGGAAAGCTCTCTTTGCTCCACCACAGACCCTGTGATGTGCCAGATGGCACGGCGTCTGCAGCAAAGCTCGCTAAGTCTTTTTGGAATCGGCAAATATTTTTCAACTCACGCCCCACAGAGCCAAACCAAATACTTGCTGGCAAAATAAAGTTCAAACTGGCATCTGTTTTGGAGACCAAAGCAATGCCATCTACCGCCCCCTCCTTTTTAAAGGAAAATAAAAATGAACTATAAAGGTGCTTAAGAAGAAACAAAATTAAACTATTCGTACGTGTATGAATAAATGTGTCTGGCGTCTTCTGTCCCCAGCTAAAGGATCCTGCAGTCTTCTTACTTGCTATGAGATCAGTGTCCTTCTTTCAGACCAACTAGAGATGGGATGTAAAATATGATTTCAAACCATGCATCCCTGACAATTGATTTTCGCTGGGTCTTAATGTCACTCTTCAACTAAAAAGAAAAAATCCCACCTCTTTTCTCACTGCCAAATAAGGACAATGCTTCCAAAGGTGACACAGGTCTATGGTTATTTATTCGCATGAACTGAATCACGTGATATGGCTAATTAGTTGTGAGTAATGTTAGCTGGGAACCAACGAGACTTGGTCTGTTCTTAAGAGAACGGTTGTTACCCCACAAACGCTCCCTGACTTCAAGGCCCGGAGTGAGCACGCCACTCTGCTGATTCATGTTCTGAGTGAATAAACCTTTCCAGGCTGGTGAGATCTGGACTCATGAGCTGGATCTCAGCCTCAGTGCCTGGGAAGCGTGGCTTTTCTCTTGGCTCCCAGTGGTTACCTCTGTTGCCCCTGTTACGACCAATACATTATTCCAAAGGGGAAAACAGCAGCGTTGGCCGCTAGCATTTGGAAGAATAGCATCCACTGTGCAATAGCAGCTCAGAGAAGTGTCAGGTGGGCTTCACCACATCAGTCGGCATTTCTGTCCTGACTCCGCTCGCTTTGCTGATGATGGCTCACTTGGCTACTGCCATCTCTTAGCCATACAGTATTTTCTACTAGCTTCGGGGCTGCACAGATGAAAAGACTTTAGGAAATACCAAGCAGTAAGAAAAAAAAAAGTCTTCCACGATTTTAATGTCAGATAGAGCCTCCCCAGGTTTCTCTGAACTACGGGCTTTGTTGTTCTTTGCCTAATTTTCTTCCTGTGTGAGACTGGAATGGATTCCAGATTTCAATGGAGACTCTTGTTTCACTGTTTTCAAGGACTTTTCCTAAGGTCACCCGGGGGCCTTTGTGATGCTTGTCCTCCACAGGGTGTGTTCTCAGAGAACACTAGCAACCAGCTACAAGGAGGAGCTGCCCTTGCCTCAGCCCTGCAGCCCGACTCTCCCCAGGGCTGCTGTGTCAGAGGGCTCCTTTCAGATTCCCCAGAAGCTCCTGACAAAAGCCACCAACCTGAGTTTGGAGGTGGACAAAATTTCAAGGTGGGGCTTATTTCAATGCATGACTTGGCTAGAGGCTCGCTGACCGGGAATTGCCCTTTAGAATGTGTCTGCTTCCCTTGCCGGACATCATCCCTTCTCTGCTGAGAGAGAAACCTGGGGTTCTTACCAGACTCAGAAGTGCACTAATCTGGGACCTCTTAGCTAAGGAGCATGTATGCTCATCTTTGATTTATTGTGCCTACCTTTATTGTAGTGCTGACTGGTTATCGGTTAAAGGTTGCATAGATTCTTAGCTGGTGCTGAGCTGGCTGTACAGCTATACACATATTGGCTTCCACTCGGGGCTCATGAACAGACTGAAGTCACTGTCCCCAGGGAGGGACAGGCTTTCTCTGTATAGTCCTGGTTGTCCTGGAACTCAGTCTATAGCCCAGGCTGACCTCGAACTCAGAGATCTGCCTGCCTCTGCCTCCTGAGTTCTGAGATTAAAGGCGTGTACCACCACCACCCAGCCTTTTTTTTTTAATGTGCGTATGGGAATTTTTGCCTGAGTGTATGTCTGTGTATCTACCATTGAATCAGAAGAGGGTATTGGATACCCTAGAGCTGAAGTTAGGTGCAGTTGTGAGCTGCCCTGTAAGTTGCTGGGAATCAAACCTTGGACCTTTGTAAAAGGAGCAAGTACTCTTAACCACCAAGTCATATCTCTAGACGTGCCTCCCCCTCCCCCGCTGCCGCCTTTCCATCTTTCTAACTACCCTAAATTGTAAGATCTTCCTCAGATTCTGGGTTCTAGATTAGGTGACTCCCACAGTGTAGATGCTCGTTCAGATGAGTCGTGGCATAGGATAGACCGTTCTCTAAGGTTCTGACTGCTCTGCTGTTTTTACCTTCAGTTTCAAAAGGTCCGTGAAGGCTGGAGAACATTGCTTCTAAGAGAAAAGCAGTGTATGGCTGTGTCTGACTCTGTCCCCAGAAAGCACATGACAGAAATATTGCCCCTACTTGTTAGCCAAATGAAGAGATGTTTAAAAACTGGCTGAATGACATTATTTAACAAAACTAGTCTCCAGCTTCAATGACAAAGATTTTTTGTTTTAATTTGTTTGACAGCTAGTCTCATGTAGCTAGCCAGCTGGCCTCAGGTTCTCTAGGTAGCCTGGGTAGCCAGGGAGATGACCTTAAAGTTTGGGACTTCCTGTCTCCATTCACCCGAATACTAGGATTATAGATGGGTACCACCGTACCTGATTTATACCATGCTGGGAATTAAACACAGGCCTTCGTGTATGCTATATAAATGCCACAACTCAGTGACAAAGCTTTTGATTATGACACCAAATTTGAGGTTAAAAACATGACAGAGCTAGAGGTGTCAGTACCGTGGATGAAATCATTCTTTTTTCATGTGCATTAATATGCAGATGGTGGGGGCAAAGTTAGTTTAAACCTCCAGATCAACATGACAGAGTTAGAATGTCCCCATCCATCCATCAAGAGCGTGGTAGACTCCCTCACTGGTCCAGCTCTGCCGTTGCCTCTTCACCAACACATCTTGTCTCCACTTTTCACAGCTTATACATACCTCTCCTCTCCCTCACATGATTGGCTGGCAGCTCCTCAAAGAGAATCTCTGAACCATGGAGGCTTCTGGTACTGTAAAAGGTCCATGAATGAAAAGTGAATTTAACTAGGCTCTATCAAGTGTGTTTTAAACCATGCAAGAAACCAATGCTACTAAGGAGATGGGTGAGATGGAGCTGGTAGAAAATACGGGTAGGGCTGAGAAGGAGCGTATAAAACTAGATCGATTCTGGCTAAGAGAGAAACTGGTGAAGAATAGCCGGTGACATTTCATTTTATTTTGGAAGATAGCTCAACATGCCCATCATGTTTTTCCTGGAGAGAAAAGCAGTACATTTGTCCTTTAGAAAACAGAAGCTGGAATGTCATTCCTCTCCTAGGAACTGAAGGCAATCAATAGCCAACGATGTTTCTTCCACTTCGATGGCCTGGTCATGCTTGATTTCCGTCTTTCAGATGAAGTCATTAAGATTGTCAATACTTCATCTCTAGGGGTGTTGGCAGCTAATTGAATAAATGCTTGAATATGTGCGCGTGTGGATGAACACAGAAATAGAAGACTGGAGGGGTAAGACCTTTAGGGGATGGGGGCACAATGATTGGCTCTTTCCTCGAGCAAGGAGACCACACCATCAAAAGGGAGACCCAGTCATCACTAAAGAACAAGGCAGGGAGGGCTCCACTCTGGGGCCTTCATTTTTCAACCCGGATTGTGCTCGTGGTGCCCGGCGCCACGGATAAATCACCAGCACTGCTGCGGATGGCTACTGGCTTCCCCACCGCCGACTGCAGACAGAATTAGGGGGGTATCGTGAGCAAGCCTTGGTTAAACACTCACTTTGTTTTGAATGTCAACCTGGGTGTGTTTCTGTTTGCCTTTCCCCTCCCTAATTATCAAGTGGGATGACTGGCCGCCCCGTGGTGCCCCTTGACCACCCACTGTCCCACAGATAAATCACAGGCAGACCCGGCTCTCTCTGGAGCTGCCGGGAGAGTTCATGGCCATGAAAAACCATCTCTGGTAACATCTCTCTGGCACACCCCCGCCGGGCAGCTCTTCGGTTGCGGGTTGCGTTTGCCTGTTGACTTTAGCCAACCCCAGCACCATTTCCTAAAGTAAAGGCATGAAAGGGAGTAGATGACACCCTGTCTGAGCGCAGAAGCTTTGGCTGGGCAGGAAGTGCTGCTGACTTGAAGGAAGTTCTCATTAACTTTTGAGTCAGGCTAGTGGCCGTGCATCCCTGCAGCTAGTAATCAAAACACGATGATGGACCGGACTAAGTGACTATGTATATTTTCTCAGAACCCTCCTGCCTAGCTGCTCTGAAAACCACTGCCCAAGGAGCAGACTAATAGGAATTATGTAAGATTCCATGAGAATGTTTTTTTGCTAATATATCCAACGTGTCTCATTTTATAGGCAATTTGCCTCTTTCGAGCGCTGTGGTGGAAAACAGTAATTGTCAGCGTTAATTAGGCACTTATTTTGCATGCGGTGGGAAGGATGGGGAGCATGTTGTAATGTCTTCGCATTTAACCCTTCAACAGTCTGGTTAGTGTGAGTCTGAGAGGTTTGGTAAGCTAGGCCGCCGACAGAATATGGTACTGGCCTAGGAGCCCGTGATGCTGGCCTTGTCTGTGTAGAACCGTTTACAAACTGCAGGGTGTTCTCAAAGGTATGATATCATTGGAATCTCCCAGCAACCCTGAAAAGTCCTTATGTTACAGACGAAGAGTTTAAGGGACCTTTCCAGTGGCATACCACAGGACCTGTTCAGGTACCGTCACAGGCCAGGGTTCGGGTCTTCTTTGGTTTTGCTTTCTCCCAGCTATTTCATGCTATCCCTTGTTTTCCTGTGACAACTTCTCTGAAGAAAAAAAAAAGCAAGCCTTCATTATAACAGAGCATGGTGGTAGAAACCGGGATGAAGCTTAGGCTCAGCAATTGCTTAGCTTACACCTGTTCAATTCTGCAAACCTCTCTAAATCAGGAGAAGAGGCTTCTGCGTTGTTCTCCGTTGTTCTGCGTAGCCCAGACAAGGCTGGACCTTATTATCTACTGGTATTAAAGAAGTAAACTGTGACTGCCTGAGAGCCAAAAGCTCCTTTCTATTGGCTGAGAGCAGGGCCTCATCTCCCTATGATACAGTGGGGAGAGTGTGCAGGGGTGCATCCTGTCACTTGTCAAATCAAATGTAAACGCCTGGATTCTGAGGCCATTGATAACTCCACAGTGACAGAATGCGTTCCTATAGCGTTTGTTCCCCGTGGGTCAGACTCCCCGACCTGCTCTTGAGAAGAAGAATTAGAAATTACAAACATATTCCTGAGCAGGACGGGGCTTGGGAATATGTTAGGAAAAGCCTTCCCTTGGAGAAACAAAGTTCTGGGGTTCAAGTCTCTAGCTTGTCTAAGGTCACAAACTGTCATAAGAGAAAAGCTTGGCCGGGATTCCTTATTTCCAAGTTGAATGAAGCCCCCTCTCTGTGGACCAGTCTGGAGCTGTCAAGACAAGCCAGCTGCTGGCTACGGGTAGGACACTTTCCGAGGTGCCCTTAACTTGGAGTGCTTGCTATGGAAGGTGATGGTGTTAAGGACATGGCAAGTGGAGAGGCAGTGCTTCCCTCCCATGCTGCTGGGAAACAAAAGAAGGCATCTCATGTCCTGATGGTGAGATTGGTAGAGAAGACCTGGGGCTGTCAGGTTATCCCAACTCCCTAGCCAGCCTAGGAAGCAGTGGCAGACATTTTATCTCTTGACATTTGGTATAAATTGCCTAGGTTTTGCCATTTCCCCATGTCTCCGTCATGTTTTCTCAGGCTTCTGTGGATCTAGCGTGGTCTTTGGAGTTCTGGACTGTGTTGGGTACAGACTGTGTCTGCTGGAGCATGCAGGCATGTTGAAAAAGCTAAATTTAGCTCTGCATGGTGGCACACACTTGTTTCAGCACTAAAGGGGCCAAGACAGGAGTCTCCCCACAAATTAGAGGTCAGACTAGACTATATAGTGAGGTCCTGTCTCTGGAGAAAAAGAAATTTCAGGCCTGGAGAGCTGTTTCAGAGGTAAAGATCACTAACTGCTTTTCCAGAAGACTCAGACGTGAATCACAGCACCCACTGTGGCTCACAACTGTCTGTAGCTCTGGTTCTAGAGAATCTGACGCCCTCTTCTGCTTTCCATGGGCACCAGGCATGCAAACATTCATACTCAAAATCAAATAAGAAAAAAAAAAAACCCACCAAAACCCTCTCCCACAGATCCTTCTCTTTCCTGGCTCTCCCTGCACCCAGACATTCTCCCGGGACTCACTGCCTTCTGGGTTTTATTTCTTCGTTTTCTGCCAGTATCCGCCCTGGTTTGGTCACCATGACAATAGGTGAAATACAATCCCCATTGCTCATGGTCTCTTGTCATCCAGCCCAGCACGTGCATTGCTGGTTCTTGTTTTTGTATTAGTTTAATGTTCCTGGGCTCGAAGTCAGACGCATCTGGACAAGGAACGCACAGTCTAGCTGGGAACATTCCCCGTCAGAGCTTTCGGGCGTGTCTTCCCTGTGTATTTGTGTACGTGTGCACACACGTGTCTCCTTGTCTGCTCTGGAACATTGTGCGAACAAACTCTGCTTGTGTCCCAAAACTCAAGGGGAAGAGGGAAAATGGAGAAAATCTGCTTACCAGCCAGTTCTGCCCTGCAGAGATAGAGTTCAGTCTTTTATTCCTAGGAGTGGCTATAATTTACACTTCTTAGAGTTTGACCAGAACTACTAAAAATAAAATTTGCTTTGTACTTCGGTGTTTGTGTGTGTGTGTGTGTGTGTGTGTGTGTGTGTGTGTGTGTGTGTGCTAAAGGCAGAAGGACTGTCAGAGAATTCAGACTTAGGGGTGATTGAAGCTATGGTGTTGATTTTAAACATAATTTTCTTAATGAAGCAAAAGTCTTCACGTCCAAAACAACGGAATCCATTTTCTCCTCTGGTATCATTATAAAATTCTCTTTGTATCCCATTCATTTGGAAAACTAGTTGAAAGTCTGTGGTTTAGCTTCATCTTAGCATGAACTCAAGACATCACAAGGTTCTTGAAATTAAGTCCCACCGATATAGACCTAGGTCAAGTGAGTTCATTTCCAAACTCTCTCTCATCACTAGAGTGGAAGATGCTTGCACAACTGTGGCTTTGTGTACTCAGACAGGTAAATAAGAAACACGCTTACTTACTTACAGGACCTGAGGAGCAAAAAACACACAGGTAGAATTCCAGAGCCCGCAAAGTGCTTCACTTGCACTGTTTTGTGGGACATCCTTCCGTTGGCAATGCAGAGAAGCAAGCTGCATTGTGTTCCCTTAGCATGGTGTCCTTTGTGTCTACAGCCCCCTGGGTGTCTTCTTATCACACTCAGCTCAAGTGGACCATCTCTAAAAAGGCTTTTCAGCTGCCCAATAGGCAGAAGTCATGCCTTCTTTGAGGATGGACTCAGCTTGGCTCTCTCTTTTTCTAACTAAGATTGCACCCCCCTCCCCCAGCCACCCAACCCAGTACTGCCCTTTACCCTCCTCGAAAGCAAAGGCCAATTTGACTTTGTTCCAACTCCCTGGTTGGCTATCTTCCTGCACACAGTGGGTTCCTAGTAAGTATCGTTTAATAAAATGGAGGGGAATGTCTGATTAACTTCAAAGTATTACTGTGACCTAAGATGTCATCCAAGATGGAGGCTGCCTATTTGCTTGTTTATTTTATTTTCTAATTTTTAGGCAGAAGGCGGCCTTTTGACTTGAGTAATTGGCCCCTAAGTGGTAAACTTTCAGGGTCCCAGGTAAGCCTATGAAGGGAGATGTTTGGCATGTCTTTGCCACAACTCCCGGATATCTGCCAGAGTACCTGGGTTCTGTGAATCATAGCCAAGAGCAACACTGGCCAGAGAGGCCTGAGAGGCACCACCTATAGGTGAGGGCCCCGATGTTAAGTGCATTGCCTCTTTAGTACTGAAATCTCCTTAAGACAGAATTCAAGGGGGGAAAAAGCCACATGAATTCATAGACTGAAACATAACTTGAGTTATATTTAATATGTGGTAGCAAACTTCTGGAGACATGTTAAAATTAAATTTTCCTTTGTCTTGTTTTTCCTTTGTGTAAAATCGGCATCACATTGCGTAGTTAATAGTCTGCGTTTAAGGTTTTTATGTTAAGAGTGTTTTTTCCTTTCATCAAGTATCTCTCAAAAACACTTTAATATTTATATAATTTATACCATGGACATCACATAAAAATGGACAGTTCCATTAGTTTCATCTCACGCTATTTGGATTTTTCACCAGAAATAGTTCTTTGATCAGAAAAGTAAAACAAACAGCTACCCTGAAACTATTTAATTACCCCTTTGATTATTTCCTTAGGAGAGGGTCCCAGGATTGCAATTAATAGATCAAAAGGAATATAAAGTTTAAATACTATATGTGCTTGTCAAAGTTCTTAAAATTTATACCAAGTTCGATTCCTTCCTGTAATGCATGGGGACATGCCACATGCCTGCCTTACTGCCTTTAAGAAATATTAAGCATTATTATTTTTAAAACAAAATCATCAGTTTCCAGTCCCTTGATTAATGTCGGTCATCATTTTCTGGGTTTGTTCATTTGGCTTTCTTCTTGGCTAAACCTATGTACTTTGCATTCTCCCTTCCTTGCTCCCCCCTCTCTACCTGTGCTGGGGATTGAACTCAGGACCTTGCTGTGTTAGGCAAGCATCCTACCACTGAGATGAAACCTGCTATTCTATTTTCCAGCTCCCAGACACATTCTCTTCTATCTTCTTCCCTTTTTTTCCTTCCTTCCTGGCCCCTTTCCTGTCCCCTCTCTTCTTTGTTACAGGATTGTATGGACTAGGCTGGTCTTGAACTCTTAAACTCACGTGATTCTCTTTCTTCAGCCTCCCTAGTAGAAAAAAAACGTGATGTTCCTTACCTGGATTTGGTATTGGTATTCTGAGAAGTGGTGACAGAGAAATCGGCCTTGCCATGGCATTTTTCAAACTCTGATTAACCCTCATCCCTGCCTTACTTCGCTGCTTCCGTTCCATAAGACCAAATACACACCTTCGAATATGATTTTAGTAGGTTTTTTTTTCTCCTAAACATTTTGTTGGTTTTTACCTCGCTCTTTTTCTTGGAAGCCATGTTCTGTGGTTTGTTTGTTTGTTTGTTTTTTCTAATCTCTTTAAGCTTTCTGATTTTTATAGTTACTTAGACGATTTTCTGCAAAGCTCTTGGCTTCCTCGGTGTGGCTCTGCCTATCTTCTGTGCTTACCTCACCAAGCCCGCCTTCAGTGAAACCCTGGCCTCAGTAGCTTTGTGTTCATCTCCCTCACGATGACCTGAGTGGGATTAAAGAGCTACTCTCCCACACATCACAAGCCAATCTCTGGCCGCGTTCATTTCCCTCGTTACCATATGACCGTATGAATTTATACTAGCTAAACGTCACCATCATTCCCGGAGGGCGAAATGTTGCTGAATCTCCTCTCAAACAAAAACATTAAACAGGAAGCATGAGTAACTGAAGCCTCATGGGTGAGGTCGATTATTCTAAAGTTGAGTGAGTCCTCTGCTAACCTGGCTCCAGCCTCCTTTACCTGGTTGGCTCCTTGAAGGGAAAGATCTGAACACCTGCCATATACTTGGCACCAAATATCTATTCGTCTAATAAATGCACACATGTTATTAATATACCACCATATCAAATATGCACTGAATGTTAGTGATGGGACCTGTTACCATCTGTCTTCTGTGTGGTAAGGATTCAGTGGCACACTGCATGGAAAATACGTGAACCACATCTTTCCATGCGTTATGCTATTTAACCCTCTGACATAGCCCTCTCATTTGTACAGGCATATGACGTGATGGACAGAGGACAATGCCCCAAACCAGGTAGCCAGCACATGGCAGTCCAATGATCTGGGCTTCAGATATGGGCCTTAGAGGTGACCTTCTAATGGTGAATGTCTGCTCTAATGACCTCCAAACAGTGTGGGGATGGCATTGCAGAAGCACCAGGAGGCTAGGGGTGACAGTGGCCCAGCAGACTTAGTATTGAAGCAGTCACTTAGTGCCACGGCCCCTTTTTTTTGAACAGTGATCAGGAAACATGAGAGTCTTGAGGTATTTTTTTTGTCGACTGCGCTCTTCAAAGTTTGTGTGTGCATCGTTTCCTTGTACCCCACAACAAGTAGGGATTGGTAGGGACCACATTACAGCCATGGCTAGGATGGACTAGGCCAGAGAAGTTGAATTTTTATTTTTTTTTTTAAGATTTGAAATTCTCCCTTCCTGGAGTTTTTTTCAATTTTCAGAGTGTTTTCGAATTTCAAACATGCAATTGTTGTATGCTTAACTAGAATTTGGGGATAACTGATCTGAGTTCCTATTCATAGGAATGTAAAAATATCTTTGCCATTACCCATTTTAACGTTAAAATAAATTTAGGACCAAACCCAGGATCTTGTGCTTGCCTAAGTTCCCAACCTCTAAAGACTTGAAATCTTGAATGCTGAGTCAGAAAACACCAAGTTTCTGTGTCTTCAACAGTAAATCACGCTTGTCTTTTAGGGTCCAGGGGACATTTTCATACTGGCCATTAGGCTAGTCTCAGATAGGAAACATTGGTTATGCTGCAATTATGAGCAAAGTGGAGATATTTCTCTCTCTGAGAAGCAAGAAGCAACACTGGCCAGAGTTAGTGCTGCCTGGTTTAGATGTTTCACCCCCCCCCCTTTTTAAAAAAACATTCTGCATCTAGAACTTGGGGATAACCAATAACAGGGCTTCCTTTATGGGGTCATTTTGGAGGTTAAATGATATAATAGACTTAGCATATAGTAATTTATTTCTGCATATTTTTCCCTTGTCCTCCATCCTTGATTCAAAGGATTCTTTTCTGTTGCTGTTTTAATTTATGTTTCAAACATGCCTGTGTAAAATCTATAGTCTCCGAGAGCAGAAAGCTTGGGCTGTAGAGATAACATGACTTCCTTTCCATCTCTCAGCAAAGTTGTGAAGAAATTGGCCACAGAGTCTGGGTCCTAGCTCTAGCCACTCACCATGGTCCTTATGCAGACATGGAATAGGGGCCCATAAGGTTTACATAGCTGATATTTAGATTTTGCTGATAAATTGAAATGTGGAAAATAAATATGACTCAAATCTTTTCACATAGCTAAAGACTTGCTTCAGGAAACACTTTTAGGCAGAGTGTTTTCAAAGTTCAAACAGGCCATTCTTGTATGCTTAATCAGAATTTGGGAATAACTGATCTGAGTTCCTAATTGTATGAATGCAAAAATATCTATGCCGTTAAATATTTTAATGTTAAAATAAATGCAAAAGACAAGATTACACAGAAGACTAAAGGTTCACCAAGCAATCTGTGTTAAGTTCCATTGCTTAAGATAGACATTTACTGTGGCTGCATGAGCTGCTTTAAATTTTACAGATCCCTGAAATGTGTCTGTCTTTGAGACCGAGACTCACCTGCATACTCAACAAACATGAGTACCCCCATTCCAACTAGGGTGGCTTTCTTTCTAACATACTTAGAATCCTTCTTGGTTTAAATGAGATCTTCTCTTAGACTTGAAAACAGGTCTGGATGAATTGCTAGCAACAGAGACATTGGTCTCCAGTGCCTTGAACTCAGGTAGCTGTATCTTTAGGAAGTTGTCAAGAAGGCACTCCACTAGCAAACCCTTTGGAACAACTCTGATCACAGGACATAAAAGCTGGCTCTCTTCAAGCGATGAATGTGTTCAGCTGTTCTATCGAGCAGTGTGAGACACCTAAGAATACAGGATCACAGCAAAAGCATGCTCACTCTCTCCATCACTGCTGCAGACTCCATCTCCTGCGTATTGTCATGAAGAACAAGTCTGGGCAGAGCCATGGCTTAATGACCCAAGCTGTCTAAAAGCAAGTTGCTCCGAATTCCAGTTCGGCATAAAGCAGAGTGTGAGTTTGTAGGGAAAGATAAGTTAAAGGGCACTGTCAGCTCCTTGGGCAGCCAGTTGTCACATTGTTACCAGGATTGCCATAATTCATTTTGGTGCAACAGAGCTGTGTCATAGATGTGCTGTAAGGATATGTCTCCAGCAGTCTACGGAGTGATCAGTTCATGCCTTCATCCATCATTTTACCCTAAAGATCTCTATTGAGCACTTTCAATGTGCCATTTACACTTGGTCCTTGGAAACACATTGTATAGAACACTCACCTAGCGTGGGGGAGACCTTAAATTCAGTCCCAAATACCAGGGGAAATAAGAAGTGTATGAAGGCACACTGGAATTGGTGTGTGTGTGTGTTTTCAGGAAACGTTTGTTGTTGTCTTTGTATGGCAGGCTGTGGTTTTACACCAATGTATAAGGCACAACTTCAACCTTTAAATAACTTACATGCACTACTCTCAGAAGGCACGGCTTATTTACTTGAGTTTGTTACTTCAACTGTAAAGACGTGGGTATGGAGAGCGAGAACTGAGTCTTCAGGCCAGTTTACACTCTCGGTGAAACTGTTTCTGATGCAGTCTTGAGAATCTATTAGGATTCAGAAGGGAAGGTGGAATTAAACGCTTTACATTGTTTTTTTTTTTTACTTGAAGTTTTACCCAGCCGGTGCAGCTTTGGAGTCCAGCGAGCACGCAGAAGCTGAGCCTCTCCTACTGGCATATTCATGAATGTCTTTCTACTAAAACCTCTCTCTGTGCAGCAGGGAGCTGATTTGGCTCTGCCAACTTACAAGGGACAGCCTCCCTTCTAAATGGGGTTAGTGTGGATTAGTTCAGGGAACCGGAGCCAGGTCTTGTTTGCACCGGGTGACTGAAGAAAAGATTGGAAAGGGGGGAGTGTTTTGGATTATGCAAATCACCGGCTGATATGTAAGTTAGAAGCTCTAGAGATTATAAGGGCAGGGGTTTTTATTTTGTTGTTGTTGTTGTTGTTTTAATGTACCTACCTACCTACCAACTGGTCAGGTATCTAGCTCACATTTCTGGAATTGCAGGGTAGACAGCTTAGACAGATGCAGTGCCAGCGTTAGTAAGCAACCACAAACATGTGACGCTTATTTTCTGGGTTATAGAATTCAGATCTCTTTACAAGTCACCCCTGGCGTGTTACAGACTGGTTCCTAACTAGCAGAATCTGTCAACGACCACTTCCCTTTTCCCTGGTAGTTCAGTTCTGCTAGGAACGTCTGGCACTTAGATCTTGGGTACCCTGCAGCCTTGTGGTCTTCCATGGGTGCTGATGTTCCTTGTTTGAACACCAGCAACGTCAGACATCCTGCTGAAGGAGCGCTCTAAGTCATCCCGGGAAAGATGAACTCACTAATGAGAGCGGGCTCCTCGGTAAACAGCACAAGCAGCATGCAGGGAGCCCAGAGTACAGCAGGTCTTTTGAGATCCTGTGTGAGCGTGAGTGAAGTAGGAAGCAAAACAGTTTGCCGTACTTCCGTTGACAACCTCCTTTCAAAGGAATGCCTGAGGCTTACTTCTCCATCCTTTCCAGTAGAAAATTCTTCAATACCTGTAGCCTTTTGGAAGACCAAAGGGCAATAGGGAAGATGGCCTGAGTGCTGTGGGAGAGAAAGAAACGGTAATTGGCCATTGTTTTTTGATGTGGATTTCCTAAACTTCTAAATGTGAGTTACATGGAAATTTACTCGTGTAGAAGAAACCCAGTGGCTCCTCCCACGTTCCGCTTCTCAGCACCGTGAGCTCATATGCGCATCTTACCAGGTAACGTTAGGATTTTCACATGTTTGGCCTCTGAGCGCTTTCGACTTGATTACAAAATCTTGCGATACCTGGGAACTTGCTGGGGACGGAACACATTTCAAGTGGCTTCTCGGAGCTTCCCTCGGTCTTCCTGGTGGTTCTTCTACAAACAGCTCCGGGTAACATAGTTCCCAATTCTCACATACGTGGGTGGTGTTCCCACTGTGTGTTTAAAAGTCATTCAGCGCTCAAGAAACGCTTTTCCTCACAGGACTTGTCAGAGATAGTGACTTTCCCAGACCTGCTGCAAAAGCCCTTTCATCCCACAGTGTACCTGAGAGCTCCCTACATGCTGGCAGAAGAGTGGCACTGGGGGACCACAGTCCTCTTTCACCGTCCCCAGTCCCCAAGGACAGTGCTATTTGCTATGGTGGCTGCCACCTGGGCTTTGGGGTGGGGAAAAGAAAAGGTTTCTGTCTGAGGAGAATTTGGTCTCTGCAACCACCCTTGGTACACATAGCCTCTGAGACAGGGAAAGACGTACTATTTATTTGTAAACAGAGGCTTGTCTTTCCCACCACTTCTAAATAATCACTCAGGGGCTTAATATTAGTTACAAAATGCTTGGCTGAACAGCTCAGGCTTATTACTAATTCGCTTTTACTTCTAAATCAACCCATTCTTATTCATCGATGTTTTGCCACGTGTTTCGTGTCTTTCTTTACCTGTTCTCCAATATATCTTACTCCTCCTATGGCTGGCTGGCATCTCCCCAGCTCTACCTTTCTTTTTCCCTGTATTCAGTTTGGCTTTCCCACCTAGCTATATTCTGCCTTGCTATAGGCCAAAGCAGCTTTTATTATCAACCAATGAGAGCAACATATATTCACAGTGTACAGAACAGTTATCCCAGAGTGTGTATTTGTCGGATAAGATGCATTATTTCCTCATTTTGTGTTTGGGGTGCTGGGAATGGAACCCAGATCTGAGGCCTGCAAGTCAAACATGCTTCTCTACTGGGCTACACCCCAGCCAGAGATATTAAGACATCTCTGTTCTTCTGAGAGTAAGCATATCTTGAATTTTCTCTTCTGTTATCATTGTGAGGTCCATTATGGAAATTCAGCACTGTTCCTTGATTTACAGACTTTAGGTGTCACGATCATAAAGCAGCAGAAATCAATGTTCCTGGGATCCCATTCTAGCGAGAGCACATATCTCCTACTGTTTTAGGAAACTGACATTTTCATGGGCCTTAAAAATAGCCACAGTGAGCTGTTCTCACATTCAATTGACGTATTGTCACTTTCCAATGTCAGAACAATTGATTGGTTCTTTTCAGTGTCGAAACCAGAGAGATGAATCATGGCACTGGTCTACAGAATGATCAAGTCTACTGCTGTGAGGGCTGAGCTCACTGGGACAATTCTCTAGGCTTGCTTCACGCTCAAATAAGAGCAATTCTTCACCTTTTCCTCAACTTTAGCAATGCCACTGTGGTCTGGCTAACATTTTTTTTTGTACACCTGGAGGATGTATTTATAATCCCTGAGAACATATGTGATTCCCACCAACTCCCATACCCATACTGTGATGTGTTTGGGAATTTTCCAGCCGCTATAACATACTGTTGCTTTTTCTGCTGGGTTTTTCCTGTGTGGGAGTGGAGTGGGTGACAATGTCCCAAGAGGGAGAAAGATCGGATGAGGGGTGGGCATCAGAAAACTCGTGAGGATTGCTCTAAGAGAAGCACCACAGCTGTGTGGCTTAAACAACAGACTTTGTTGCTAAATGGCTGTGGCCGCATGAAGTTCAAGGTCTATGCATCCACAGGACTGGTTCATTTGGAGTGCTAAGGGGAGAAGCCTCTGTTGGAGGTTTTTCTCCTTGGTTTGTAGAGAACCATTCCCCCCCCCTTTTTTTTTACAAAGTCCTCCTCTGTGTGGTGTCTCTTCCTCCCCTTCTCCCCTCCCCTGCTCTTCCTCCCCACCTCCTCTTCTTCTTGTGATCCCATTTTAACCTTAAAAGTTCTATCTCCAAACGCAATCTTTCTTTGGGATATTGATATAATTAGGAGTTCAGCACACGCCTATGAATCTGAGCAGGAGGCAGACGAGAACACGAAGCTTGGAGAAGCTTCCAAAAGCAGATCTTTAAATCTAAAACTCCCAGCCAGGGGTTGGGGAAGGGGCTCAGGGGGTAAAGAAGCGCTCGCTGTGCAAGCAGGAGCAGTTGAGAATCACATCTATATAAGCTTGTTCTGGTGGATTGTGCTGGCTACCCCAGAGCTGGGCATCCAAGACAGGAGGATCTCTTAAGCTTGCCGGCCAGCCTGTTTAGCAAAATAAGTGAGTTAAAGAGCAAGACAACTCAGGCTTGTGCATAAGCACGCAAGGCTTTGTGTGCAAATAGGCATGCGTGTGTACGCACATGCACACACGCACGCACGCACGCATACACACACAAACCCTTCCAGCAATCTCTGGCCCCTGCTTTTTTTTTTTTTTTTCTTTTTCGAGACAGGGTTTCTCTGTAGCTTTGGAGCCTGTCCTGGCACTAGCTCTTGTAGACCAGGCTGGCCTTGAACTCACAGAGATCTGCCTGCCTCTACCTCCCGAGTGCTGGGATTAAAGGTGTGCACCACCACCACCCGGCCCTGCTTTCTTTTGTAAAATCAAGTCCTGCATTCCAGAGGGAGTTTTGCGGGAATCTGCGAAGCCCAGTTTTGCTGTGCTGGTCTTGCCAATGACCAGTTCTTTCTTGATCTATGCAGAGCTAAGGGATGGTCTGTTTCTGGATCTGGAGGGCAGGGGAGAGAGGTTTCAAGCACACACATTCAAAGCTGTTTTTCTCAGACAGGCACGACCACAGTGGCCCTGGGTGCATTTGGAAGACTCTGAGAAAAGGCGTCTCCTAGTCCTGCCCCATCCCCGCACACTACCCAAGAGGAAGTGCTATTATGGCGCAGTCAGACCTCTCGGCCATAGTTTGCCACACACCTAGGGCTCAGGTGTTCTTGGAAGGAGAGGCAGTGAGCGAGAGAGAGAGAGAGAGAGAGAGAGAGAGAGAGAGAGAGAGAGAGAGAGAGAATATGAATTTGGGTTCTGACCCACTGACTGGCCATTAGGTTAACTCTACATCCCTTACCCTAGGATGTTTGCCCTAACCTTGGATGTTTTCAACTTTGGAGAAGGCAATAATCCATAGAATAGTGGGAATCTGGAAAGAGTCTCTTTGCAATCAAGTCCATCGGCAGCTGCTCTCTGACTTACACATTCTGTTTGAGAAGCCTTCGGTTTCTAATGAAGCTTAATTGATTAGTTCTATTTGTACAAAGCTCAGGCCCTAATAAGCATGCTCCCACCGGTGCAGAGCTAAATAGTTTATGAGGTAATTTGTATTTTAATGTCTTTCCTAATGAGCCCTTTCAGTAATGAAACCCCCCTGAGAAAACTTTATTGCTTCATAGACATTTCTTAGGATACCAGGGCAGGAAGGCTGGGCAGGAAGCTCTCGGCTCTGGTGGAGAAAACAGTTTTCAGGTCAAAACAAATCATGGTCTTTGTTTTCTCAAAAAAAGTTCAAATATGACCTTATGCCTTGTTCTCTAAACTCTGGCCTCCACTGCCATTTTTCATACTAAAAATAAGACTTTCTTGTCTCTGTAATCCATGGCTTTGAAGAAAGCAAATCATACTAGAGTATCCCGTGTGTAATCTTATATGAGCAAGAAGGTGGTTGGAAAGGAAAAAGAGACATAAGTACTTACATCTGAACACACACACACATTCATGCACACCTGAAGTCTCTCTCTCTCTCTCTCTCTCTCTCTCTCTCTCTCTCTCTCTCTCTCTCACACACACACACACACACACACACACACACACACACACTTGGGGTCTCTCTCTCTCTCTCTCTCTCTCTCTCTCTCTCTCTCACACACACACACACACACACACACACACCACTTGCTATGTGACCCAACCTTCTCTGTGTTATATCCTAGCAGCCTCATTCATTTCTCCAATAGTTAATAAATGCACCAGTCACTCCTTATTACACCTAAAACCAAAAGAATTTATAACAAGGAAACACTTGAGATATGCGAAGTGGCTGAGAAACAAAGCAGCCTCTTGCAGACTCTATTCGAAGAGAGTGAAGTCTAACTCCCTTTAGGAGAATGAGAAAGCAATGTCCTGGGGTTTTCTGTTACCTTGGGACCTCCATAACTTCTACGAGGGAAAGAACTCACCTTCCTTCTTCTAGGACTGAACAGAAAGATTCATAGACCCCTGAATACCGTTTGATTCCTGGTACTCAGGCAGGCAATATCAATCCCAGTAGGTTTTTCCTGGGCTCCTCTTCTGGGGAAACACCAGGTTAGATCCTCAAAAGGCTTAAGCTTGCCAAGGTGACTGGGTACCTGCGGTCTGTTCTACATAGCCTGGGATACTTGGGAAAAACAGGGATCAAAGCCTCCAGCAGGTTCTAGATGCTGAAGAGCAACCTTTGTTTACCAGTGTCCCTGACCTTTGGTTTGGTAGTAGCATCCCTTCCCCCATGAGAACAGCTTTCTCAGGTGGACAGAGGAGAGCTCTGAGGTCATCTTGAAGATGGTCCATGAGTCCTCTGTGGAGTCACCTCTCCCGCTGGTGCCTTTGTTCCCTGGGGAGAGCCAGCACAGCATGCCATGTCAATAAAGAGACTCCTCTTGGGCCTGTGGCCATGTGTCTGACTTCAGATTACAGTTCATTACTTGATGGCTTTGGATAAGGAGGATAAAAAAATAATGACTTAATAGGATATGAGTTTTAATAACATATCTGTAGGCCGCTAGGAACAAGGACAAGGAACGGAGTTAAGGTTTTCTTTCTTTTTCTCACAGGCAAGATCAGAGTTGCCTGATTTGCACAAATCTCAATCTACTAAAGGCAAATGTACTAAGTAAGTCATTTGACAAGCAGGGTGGGCAGCTCAGGTTTTATATGAGTGATTCAAACAGATAACCACACAAGAAACCTTTGAAATCCTTTATAACTCTTGTGTCATAAGAAAGAGTGATGTCAAATTCTTACCCCAAGGGCAGAGCTGTTAATCTTGCGAGGGACTGCGTTTTTGCCACTGGAGTTGTCAGGGTCAAAAAGCCTTGGGCTCTGGCAGCCCTGACTAGCTAGGTTCAGCCACCTGTCCCCAATAAACTAATCAGATAAGCTAAATAATAGTGAAAAACAGAGAAAAATTTATTTGGGATGGTAGTACTGAGAAAGGAACCAAATAAAGACCCCCTCCCGGTCCAATTTTGGGGTCCTGAACTGAGGTTTAGGTTTAAGTAGAAGACAATATATAGGTTTGGATAACTAAGCTATCCTGGTCAAGATGTGGTCCTGCCCACCCCTGAACCATCATTGTCCAACTTCAAGTCCCTTCAACAAGTTGTCGGAAATGTGAGAAAAACTCTTGATGGGAGACTGGTGTCTCTTGACTGGCATCAGACTTCAGCCTTGTCCTTTCTCCAGTGTGAGATTCCTGGAGAATTCTGATCTCTTGGGGATTCCCTGTCTCAATACTCTGGTGGCTAAAGGAGGGCACAAGTGTCTCTCTGTAGAAAACATTCTTTCTTACCAATGGAGGTTACACTCTGATTAGAAACACTTGGTTGGCCCAGTGGTGGTGGTGCATGCTTTTAATCCCAGCACTCGGGAGGCAGAGGCAGAATGATCTTTGTAAGTTCGAGGCCAACCTGGTCTACTAGAGCTAATTCCAGAACAGAATCCAAAGCTAAAGAAATATCAAATTAAAATTAAAAAGGAACACTCTGTTGAGAGAATAGAGAGAGTGTTTCTGAAAAGAGAATGCCAGAGTGCCGAAGGGAACCAGTCGAAACCTCCAGGTGGGCTTTGCTGGGCACCTTCATTTTTGGAATTGAGGATTCAGCATATATGAGACAAATGGGACTAAAACTTGACCCTTGAAAAATTGCTAAGCCAAGAATCTTCTACTCAGCCATCCTCCAACAACTTCAGTCCCATACTTGTGAGCAAGGGCCATGGCATGTGACTAGGATTGTAGAATTGTTTGTCAGTGTTGGCCTTGAGACAGTGAATTCTGTGTCTCCGTGAGTTTCTGCCTGGGAAAGGACATAGTGGCCGAAGAGAAGGGGGTTCTCACAGCATTTTCCATTCCGTGAGTTGTAAGTATAGTGGCTGCTTTGCACGGGAACAGAGAAAGTAACCAAGAGTAGGCGAATGATATTTATGTATTTGATCATTTCATGTAACAATTAGTGAGCATCTCATGCCACGGGAGGGTCATGATCCTATCAAAATGACCTTGTGCTCACTCTACCTTTGTTTTGTGGAAGCAGAGGGACCTTTCTAAGCAGAATCCTGGTCTTCCTGGGCACATGCCTGGCCCTTGCTCTGTGGGTATCTCCATACCCATGAAAGTGAAAGCAGAAAGCTCAACATGGAGGTGTAATTTCAGCGCCTTCTCCAAACAGCGTGCTGGGTGAGACAAGTCAGCTCCTTCCCACTTACTTATGAGTTAATTGGTATTTAAATGCAAGTCTTCAGGCCAATGATTTATGTTAATAATATGTTAGCCCCATGGCAGGCCCATGACTTCATGACTACAGCGGTGGAGAAAGGGCACACCGCCCTGACGGATGTCTCAGTGGCTGATTTACAAGGCGCTCCTCTCGTCTGAGTCACGCTTGCCTCCTCAGCTGCAGGCCCCATTGAGTGGCTCCCAGCTGTTAGAGCACCCACCGGCGTTAGCAACCGTTAAAAGAAGTGAGTGGGCAGAGTCCAGCTCGCCTGGATGAAATTGTTCTTGAATAAGAAATGACTGGACGCAGAGTCGTGAGGCAGCGGCCTAATGGCCAACTGTGACCGATGTCCACACACCACTATTAAAACAGAAGACTATGGATGCTGACTCTAAATCAGACTTTATCGTTCTGAGCGCCAGCAAAGTCATACCTGCACAGGCCTTACTATAGCAATGTCCATAGTGATGGGGTCAGCAGATTTTACAAGATCATTGTAAGGATTTTTCATGATGATCTTGAGGATTATTTTGTGTTGATTGGGTTGCCAGGATACCTAGTACATCGGTATGAGGGGAAGTATTTAATGACAGACTTTCACACAAGACAAATAGCTTTATATGTCTCAGAAGTAAAATCCAATTGGCCAAGAAGTTGGCCTGAAGCTGAAATTTACATCATTCTTGGCAACTAATAGGTTTCTTTTTTTAAATGTGCACAATATAAAAAGTGTACTATATCTTTCCTAGATATAGTATTAGACTGAAAATATAACTGTTTATAACAAATCAGCCTATGTAAATGGCATATGATACAAGAATCATTCCTTATTCATGGAAGATTACAGCCCAAGACCTGTGGCTCCTAGCCACAGATGGTGTTGAACCCATAACTATCTTAACTGAATATTTCTCATATGTTGTGGTCATAATATTGTAGTGTTTTCTTCTTTTCACAGTCTCAAAGACAAAACCCATTTTTACTGTGAATAATAGCAACATCAACATACATTTTTCTTTATTCTTTTCTTTTTATTTTCCTCTTCTTCCTCTTCCTCTTCCTCTTCCTCTTCCTCTTCTTCTTCTTCTTCTTCTTCTTCTTCTTCGACTTTCTATTTGCTTATTTTTCAAGACAATGTTTCTCTTTGTATTCCTGTGTCCTGGAGCTCAATCCATAGACCAGACAAGGCTCCAAATTCAGAGATCCACCTGCCTCTGCCTCCCCCATGCTGAGATTAAAGGCAGGTGCTGCCATGCCTAACGGTTTTTCATTTAAATTTAAATGAAGGATTTTGTAGATTTCTTGGACAGATTTGAATGAGTAGCATCAGCCCTCTTGCACTTTGGGGCCATCATTAAGTCAAATAGAGGTAACCTGATCAAAAGCAATACACCCAGACAATTTCTCTTCTAACCAAGACGACCGTTTGGCCACCAACAAGCAGGGAGCATATAGAGAGCGGCTACGCGGGTCAAAGGCGTGATTCACACCCAGGGTAAAGAGAAGAAGACTGCCTGAGAGCCTGCCGTGCCACGTAGAAGAGCAATTGTAAACTTAAGAGTCACTTATGTCTTGACTTTCCAGTTGAATATTTTCATATCATGCTCGACCATGTGTAACAGACCCTCACTGAGAACGAACGGGAAGCTCAGAAGAAGGTGGAGAACCCCGCGTTTCCCGATAACTGTGGGGCATAGAAACAGTTAAATGTATTTTCCTCTCGTCTTTTAGAACTTTTGATGAAATAATGTATGTAGTTCATGTGTATGTTATATAGCAAGTAACTGCAGTCCTAGAGGAAGGCTGTCAGCAGTCGTTGCCAAACAGAAGTCTGCTCCTGCGTTCTCCTGAGTCAAGGCCTCTCATATCGTGAAATCCGTGTTCACCATGCTTTAAAACATGGTTTTATCACATATGTCCATGTCTTAGTTCAGGTTACGATTGCTGTGATGAAACATTGTAACCAAAACTAAACTATGCCTACTTGAACAATCTATAGATAAATTTTGATTTTTGAGCCTTCTAATGGATGCTCTGTTTATAGTCTGGAGTTACTTTTTCATCTGGTCTTGTATGTTTCCATAAAACGTTGCGGCTCTCACTTTCAGAAGGAGAATGACTGCGTGTTTTAGTCACCTCTTTGTCGCTGTGACCTGACAGTAAGCAAGTTAAGGGAGGGATCGTGTGCTTAGGCTCACAGTTGGAGAGGCAGCACGCGTCAAGGGTGCTCAGCACAGTAGGGTTAGCTCCAGAGTGGCAGGAAGCAAGACCCCTGCTTCTTCACATCCGTGCAAATCAGGAAACAGACACAGGACAGGAAGCAAGGCCAGGGTGCAGATGTCATCAAACAGCCACTCAGAAACTGCCCTTAGGTGGGTGTCACCCTAAAGATTCCATAACCTCCCAGGGGGTCATCGCCAGCTGGGGACCACATGTTCAGACAAGGGAGCTGTGGGCGTCATTTTCTATCAAATCATAACAATATGTTAATCATGTCTAATCTTTATCATAAATACTTGATAGATAAGAAACAGGGCTCGAGGCTCAGTATAAAATACATAACCCTTCTTCCAGTTAAAAATCCTTATAGTTTCCATGTTTGTTACATTATAGTTAGCAAAGGATGATTAAAACACATGCAACAAGTCTTATTTTTCTGTTTTTATAATGTGGTAACTAAATCCAGAGAAAGCATAGTTTATATGCTACATTTTAAAGCCAATTATCATCTAATAATTGTCAAATTAAATATACATTAATTTTCCATTTAAATATGTAATTGAGTGTCATGAGGTGAGATGTGAAATCTCACTTTGATGGCATGAGTGTGTCAGGTAATGAAATTTTAGGTTTCCATCAGCCTCATACGGGGCTAAACATAGCCCCATTGGTCTCATGGAGGCTTCAGTTCTCAATGAGCTGAGTACAGACTTAAAAACAATGTTTTGTGATGGGAAGGATATATTTGATCACCTCATCAAAATTAAGTGACACATTCCAGGGCGTAGAGAGTCCAGGTAAATCTCTAGGCTTCTTCCAGACAAATAACAGAACATCTTTCCTTTCTGACCAAGAAAGGAAATCGTTTGCGTGGCCACACACCGGGAAGCGCAGGCAGTGCGAGCCACCTGATCATGGGCCACCTATGGGGGAGGGTGACGTGCAGACATGCCTAGCTCTCTGGGTGCCCCTTATTTCAGCTGGCAGTCATGCCCTGCTTTGAAGACAACCTTGGCTTGGCTGGAAGGGGTCGCTTCTGCTATCACTTTATTCAAAGAGAGGAACCAACACGTCTAGGATTTGCGTGCTAAGTTCACAGAGTCTCTTAAGACCTTGTCTCTACAATGTTCTTAGATTTCAACAAAGAATGGCTTGAGCAGCCATTTTAGTTACAGCGGGTTTCTCTACTATTGTGGGTATATTTATATGGTTGATAAAAATCTAGGGTGTATTCTTGCTAGGTAAGACTGAGTTATTTAGCTCTTGTATAAGGTAGGTGTGTGTGTTTTGTTTTTTAAGGGTTTCTCTATGTAACTCTTGCTGTCTTGGATCTCACTCTATAGACCAGGCTAGCTTTGAACTCAGAGATCTGCCTTCCTCTGCCTCCTGATACTGGGGATTATGTACCACCACTGCTCAGCTTTCTTTTTTAAGATTGATTTCATATTTATTCACGTATAAGTGTATGTGTCAAACATATGAGGAAGCCCACAGAGAGCAGGAGAAAGCTCCAGATCTCCTGGAGCTAGAGCTTCAGGCTTCTGGGAGCTGCCTTGTGTTGGAAATCAAACTCAGGTTCTCTGAAAGAGGAGCTAGTGCTCTTAACCATGAGCCATCTCTCCAGCTCCCCTATTTTCTTTCAATTACGAAATGCTGCAGTTTATCTTGAACTTTCATTTTGAAACAATTTAGACTAACATGAATGTTGCCAAAGTAGCACAGCCGGTTCTCAGATTTGCCAAGGCTTCTTTACTGGTAAAGTCTTCCATGCCCTTAATATAATTATCAAAACCAGGAAAGTTGCATTGACGCTGCTCTCAACTGAACTGTAGAGCACCTCCGCTTGCCTGCTTTGCCAGCACGCAGCTCTGTTCTGTGTCCCAGCATCCAGAGCCACACTGCATTCAGTTGTGAGGTGCCCCTCTCAGTCTCACCCAACCTATGACTAGTTTTCAGTCTTTCCTTTTTCCTTTATTGTTTCAACGTTTGAAGTTACATTGGTCGGTTATTTTGTAGCGTTTTCCTAAGTTTGTATTTCCTCATGACTGGACTGAGGTGAGCAAGCGAGTGCAAGCTTTAGAAGATTTCAGGAGCAATGATGAGTCATGACCAAGGACAGTAAGGGTACCTACTATCCTACTTACCATACTTAGTGCCAGAGTAGACCCACTGAGAAGGTGCCACTTACACCCTATACACGTGGCCCTACTCTCCGGAAGACAGCTTGGCAAGAGGTACCAAGCACCTTCAGGGCGGCCTTGAGGACATCTATAACCTCCAATTCCACCCTAAAGAATCCACCCTGAAGAAAATAGTTACGGGTGCAGGAAGGAGGCTGTATTCCCTGTGGCACTGGCAGCGAGCACTGTAGAGAAGACTCGGGGGAGGAGAAATTGTTCAGTACCTAATAGTAAGGAAAGAGTGGTCCCAATGCAACACATGATCACAGCATAGCACTTCACTGTGCAGAAGAATAAAAACTGGCTATACGGCTTGAGAATATCTTTCTCTTTACACACACACACACACACACACACACACACACACACACACACGTTAGGAGCACCAAACCTGAGAAAGCTGTCATTAAGTGTGCAGATCATGCCTGGTGTTACTTTCTTCCCTGCGCTGCTTTCCTGGTTCTTCTTAGAAATAGTGTCCAGAACTAAGAAACTAAAACTAGCAGTCACCCTGCAGGGACCCTTTAGGTAGTTTGTTGAACTGTCTTTCTGATTCCTCTTTTAATGGTAGCCATTGCAACTTTAAACGTAATCAAACAGCATTTTTGAAAATTGATTTTGAGTGTTTGTGTGCATTTGTGGGCATGCAGACTCACACTGCAATGAACTGCTTAGTTAAAGAAGCCACACTACTTATGCAGGGATCTTTTTATTGACAGAGATTTGTAAATGGAATCCACCTCTTCTCTTTATAAAAAAAACTCCCCTGGCATATTTCCATTTGTAGAGGGTCATCTTTCTAACTATCAAAATTATTAAAAATATGTTTTAGTTCAACAAACTATGCTATCCTAGTGACCCATTTCCATTGAAATAAAAGGCTTCCATAAATTCTCTTTAAAAAAATTATCGGTATTTGAAGAAAAAATTTAATATATGAATTGTTCGTGATTGCTTTTAAAAGTAAGTCCATCTGGGGAAGCTAGGGACTTGATAAAATAAAAGATAAGAGAAAGCTGGCCTGCCAGGAAATACAGATTCTCATTTAAAGGAAACTTGGAAGATACAGTTTTTTTTTTAAATTTTTTTTTCAAGGTTAGTCTTTGAACTTAAACTCGGGGCGGGGGGGAGGGGGAAGAATCCCTTCCTCAAGCTCATCAAATTGCAAAAAGTCAAATATCTATGTTTCATTTTTAATCAAACAGGCTAAATATTCATGTTTATGTGGCTAAATGAAGCTTTTGTGTGCAGTGCTCCAGTCTGTCTGCATGAATAGTAGCATTGTGGCAGGGTGAGGTCACGGCAGGGGACAGTGAGGGAAGATCGCAGCTGAGTCCACAGACCCCTCTGCTGCACCGCGCACCAGCTTTCTCGAAGCCAGAGAGCTGCCGCTCACCACCAAAGGCCCTCAGTTTGTTTGTGCCGGGCTGCGGCCCCTCTTGCCTGTGTGCAGTGATGGTACCGTGTGCCATGAATAATTCAAGTGTTCTGTGAGGACCAGAACGGCAAGGAGGAGCATGTGTTTGGCCAGGACTGCAGGAGTCTATGGTTTCCCCGCCTTTACACATCCCTGGTGGCCACCTGCTCTGGGATGAAAGACTGCGCCTTTCACTGCCTACGGCTCTGTGACAGGATCCGTGAGGGATGGCTGCTGTAGCTGCGGGACTGTACCTTGATGCGCTTGCCTCCCATGCAGTGACAGGCTGTCACCCGTAGATTCATTAAGGGTGAATGATGGCTCATATTTTACCTACACTTCCTACTAACCAGACAGAGGAATGAGTCAGTTGCCAAGAGCATGCTGGCAAGCAGCCCCTGGCCAACAGTGTTAGCACTACGAGAACATGAAAAAGGTTCCCTCTGTTTTCCCCTTCAACAAGATCTCTGAGATTTGACCCCCCCCCTCTTTACAGTGCTACGGGACCCTTCGCTCTCCACTCAGTACCAAACGGAATCCAACTTAGATAACAAGATAGTGTCAAACACGACGCCCATTGCTCGATGCCCAGCCTTTGCTTGTGTCTCCCCTGCAGTTGCCACAGAAGCAGGGATATCAGCTTTTAATAGCCCCTTGGAAAACTGTCTTCTCTATGGCCCAAGCATTCCAGAACTGAGCCCTCTCTCCACCTTATCTGTGAGGATGGGAACGAGGGTTTCTCAGTTCACACTCTGTCAATTACGTCTTGACCGTTCCTACTGGGGACGAGCAAAAGATGAGGCTGGCTAGGTTAGGCAGCAACAGGTGACTTCCATGATGGATCTGGCCAGCGTGTGCCTCAGTGAATTCGGAGATCAGAACGTTAATGCAAAATGGTTTATGATCTGTGTGCCACAGGCAATGGAGAGAAAAATGTTCTAGAAGTTTCTGGAAGGAAAACAAGCCTCTGAACTTGGGCAGACATCTTGGGGGAGAGAAGCAAGAAGTGAGCAGGTCATTGGAGATGTGATAGGCCTCTGTCTTAGTTCATCGTAACAGAATGAGGAGGAGGGTTATTTGGCCTTGCTCAAATAGTTCCTGAAGACACCAGTTCTCCATCAGGGGCAGACTTACTGGGATGGAAGATGGATTGGTGAGAGAGAGAGAGAGAGAGAGAGAGAGAGAGAGAGAGAGAGATTGATTAGAGCCCTAGGTGAAGAGGCACTATTAGTTCTAAAAGCCAGGGGGCTGTGGAACACCAGCCAGGGGGAAATGGTCATTATCTTTCAGGCAAACATAAGTCATTGGAGGATTGGGGGCAGGAAGAGATGTGATGAAATTAGTTTTTTTGGACTATAAATCTGGAAGTGTTGTGTAGTGTAACATGAACGGGCCTGGCTTGTTTGTGTTTTCTGTCCCTCCCGGTACCTCACAACTGTTTAGCCCCAAAGAAAACCACACATAGGTCTCCATAAATTACAAGCTGATTGGCCCATTAGCTCTAGCCTCTCACTTGCTATCTCTTACATCTTGATTAAGCCATTTTTCTGATCTATGTTAGCATGTGGCTCAGTACCTTTTTCAGTGGGGCAGATCACATCCTGCTGCTTCGGTGGTCTGGGCAGGAGTGGGAGGAATCAATTCCCAGAATTCTCCTGTTCTCATTATATCATTTCTACTTCCTGCCTGGTTTAACCGCCTATATTTCAGGCCTGGCCAATCAGCGTTTATTTATAACATGATTGACAGAATACAGACAATTCTCCCGCACCAGTGTAGGAACACACATCAGCTCAGAATAATAAAGGAAAAATCCTCATAAGTTGGAAGTAGCACAGTGTGCTTTGGGAAATGTGCAACATGGACTAAATTGTGACCCCAGCTCCTTTCTGCTGAATGCTAATCTTGATGACTTCTCATGATGAAAGGAATGGACACTGGCAGCCCACGGCCTACCTATCATTGTTCAGGTGGTCCCTAAACTATGCATGCACTAGAGACTAGAGTTCACTTCAGAAGCGTCGCATAGCTATTTGTTGATTCATTGATTCTTTTCTTGGATATTTGTGTGAATGTACTGTGTGCCAGGCATCATGACAGGCCCTGGATGTGGACGGAGAGAAAAGAAATCAAATGTACTCTACGTTCTATAGGAATATGTATATCTATTTGCTGTAGATTGTGAGGCAGAACGGGAGAATGTGTGAAACAGAGAATGACTAAGATGTGCAAACCCTTCTACCCAGAAGGGGCTAGGGCACACTTGCTGGTCTCTGTGGGGTTCGTGACTGTGTGGCTCTACAGGTTAGACAAGCTCTGTATGGGCAGGAAGGCAAAGCCAGAGGAAGGACCTGTGACAAAAACACTTGATACTAGTAACCAAGAAAAGAGACGATTGTCTTGGTAGATGGCTTTTCAGGTTTCTGGCCACAATGCCCAAACACCAATGTGTCATGTGCTATATAGCCAAGCTGCTCAACTTGTGGGAGAAAAGAAGAGGAGAGGATATGGGAGAGACAGAAATACACAGATAGGAAAAGAGGGGGGCAAAGAAGGGAAAGAGATGGAGGGAGAAAGGGTGAAGGGTGGGAGGAAGGGAGTGAGAAGGAGGGAGGGAGGGAAGAGGGAGGGAGAGAGAGAGGGAAAGAGGGAGGTAGGGAGGAAGGAGGGAGGGAGGATGAACGGATACATCTGGGAACAAGATACACCCTTCAAAAACCAACTCATGATAACCCACTTCTTCCTCCTAGACTCCACCTCCCAGTAACCCACAACTATGAACTTAACAGTTACTTCATTACCTCATTAATAAGGTTAGATCTCTCCTGATGTGGTCTCCCCTCAATGTTGCCACCAGCCGAGGCTCAAGCCTTCAATAATAAGCTTTTGGGGGCATTTTATATCCAAACCATAATACTCAGTAAAAGTAAATTATATGTAATGGCCCCTGCATGTCTGTGAGATAGAGGCTCACATTGACTTGGCATGTAGACAGGAATCCTTTCTCTACATTTTAACCCTGGAGCCAAATTTTCCACAACCACTATGGTGGTCTCCAAACTTCTTGTTCTCCCACACTACCCTTGTTATCCATGTCAGTCACAACCCAACACTCTGCACCCAGCAAAAGTTACAAACGACTTTCAGAGCTATCTGCTGGGCGTTGACAACAGTTTTCAGACAGAGAGACAGGGACTGGGATCCATTGGCTGTCCTTGCTTGGTGCATCAATCACCAAGGAGAGAGGCTCGATGTTTTCTTAGATAATTGATCCAGGCACTCACTTTTCTACGAGTGTATAATCAAGCATTAATAAATGAGTTTTGACAGTCTGCAACTGTTGGCTGGTACCAAGTGAAAGACAGGCACTGCCCCTTCAACTTGCATTATCGTAGTGATCAGTCAGCCGGGCCGACCTTTGCAGCCTGCTGTTTGTAGAATATCTCTCCAAGACCATCGGTCGTAAATACTTTATAACACCAGCACCCTGAATTCTTAGCTGGTGCTTCTGTGGTATGGTGCCAGCAGAGGTCATGATGATAATGGTGAGTTTCGTGGTTATGTCCCAAGAGGATTAAAGTAGCCAGAGCTGGCATGGCTGTCGCCATTGCTCTTGTGGCCATTCTCTCTATTCAGAGCATAGCGAGAACAAATGACCAGCGGTGGAGAGAAACCTGCGTTCACCTGCCGCTGAGTCTATGGCCATCCAGATGAGATGCGCACAGAAGCCATGGTCACCAGGCTCCGTTGTTTTGGTTCTGGTTTTAGCAATGTTACTACGAGCTGGAATCGTAGTCATGCAGATTTGACTTGCGGTTGTCACTGTTGTTAATTTGATTTGACTCTGTCCTGTTTAGACAATCAGTGTTTGTTTTGGGGGAACTAAAAAAGTCGGAGACAGTCTGGGTAGAGAGGAAAGTCCAGAGGGGAAAGCCAGTCAGATTAGCTGTGAGTAAACTAGCTTGTGAACCCGGTAAGACAGATCAACCATAGCCTCACGCTGCGTGTGCTGGGGCCTGTGTCACCAGGCATCAGGGGTCACCCAGTCGTGCCCCTGTGAAGTCCCTCGGCGGCTCAGGGCAGTAAAGACTGATTAAACATGTTTATATATAATTTGAAAATGGTTCTTTCAGGAAGCGTGTGGTTCTTTAAAGTCATTTTAAAATGTGAGATTTTACTTTAGTTTATTTATACTCTAGCCAAAAAGAGCCCCAAATCCAGCCCAGAGGCGCATGATGTATGGAGTCTTCCATGAGAATTGTCAGAGCTGGTTTATATATTTCACTCCATCAATATGCCCTTTCACAGTTCCTAATTCGTTTTGTTAGTTGACTTACAGAAAAGTGTATTTAAAGTGAGCCGTCAGGCATTCCACCGAGGGACCAACATTAATGAAAAGCACACACTGTTGGGAGGCCAGTTGAAGAGCAAACGGTTCAGTCTCAAGCACCCCTAATTTGTACTGGGGGTGATTATCATCCGGGTTAGAAAACACTTCAGTGGGAAGCTGTGGCGATTACTTCAGCAGTGAGTAGCTGGATTTGTGGGTTAACATGTGTGCCGTGGCTGACTTTGGGCTAACCCCCATGCCTAGCAAAGAGAAAATGGCTCCCACGGAAAGAGAATAATCAATAAACTATGCGTTTGCACAATTTTGGCCTCCCCTTTTGTCTGAGCTTGGTTGGTGTCCTTTATGAGGGACATGTATTTGAAGGGAGGCATCTTCCCGTTTCGTTAGCTAGAGCAGGTGTGTGTCCGCTCTGCGGCTTTACGGTAGATCTGTGCAGTCTACCAGAAACTGCGGGTGCACAATTCGATCCCAACAGGGCACACATTCATGCCGATCAAACCATGCTCCTTCAATGAAGGCTGCATTTGCTTTAGCTCCTGCTGAGTTTCCGAGCAGGGACCCTGGCTGAGTGGGTTTCGCTGCAGAACAGCTCCCCTTCTTTCGTGCTCTGGTGAGGATGGAAGGTCTCCTGCCTTGGCGTGGAGAATGCAAAGCGGGAGTGTCTCGTGTCGTTCCGCTTTGTCACCGTTCTACAGCGAGAGCTGCAGAACGACCACCACCACACAACTTCTCTCAGCGCCGGCCACGCTCAGGTGTCGGTTTGTCTGTGGTGCGCGGTGGCTGTTTATTATGTGGAAGAAAGAGAAAGCTTGCCACAGCCCGCTTCACTCATGCGAGCTTGACTCATGACATCAGCAGTAAACTAGAACGTAGCTTCTAACCACATACAAACAGGTCTCCGGCTGCTGGCTGTGCTGTGATGTCAGTCCCGATGCCCCCCCCCCGCCCCCGCCCCCGGTTCCCTTCATTAGCTGACGCACCCCCTGGGGGGTAGATGCCAGGAGAAAGAATTTGGTTTTGTTGTCCTAATGCACCAAATATGTTTGGAACAATAGGAATACTTTTCTATCAACAGTTTTCTGGCCTGTTGATTTCCCAACTCAGTTAATTAGACCTCTGCGTCTGTATTTCCAGGTCTTTATTAGAGCTCCACATTACCTACAGGAGAGCTGATTTCTAAATCAGATGGCCTTTCCACACACACCTCGCTCCTCTCCCAGGAGGCTTCGTTCGGTGTCTACATGCAGCAGCAAAGCCAGACCAAGCAAATTACTGTGCAGTGGGGAGGCATCTCGGCAGGTTAGGACAGTAGCCTGGCTGGTGGGGAAAGATGTTTACAAGGACCCACTGATGATACCACCCGGAGAAGCCCAGGGCATGACTCAGACCTGCCAGGCTTTGCTACAGAACAGGCTGTCTCTGCATGTTCGTGTTCATCTGATGGGCAGTCGCGCCCCAGCACATACAGGGCAGAGATTACCATGTGCGGCTGGGTCGCTATGAATCAGCATTTACCTTCCCAGGAGGCTCTCGTGCGATGCACGAAAGCCTATTTATGAAAAAGCGCTTCATTTCAGCATGCAGCGCGGACTTAGGAATATGTGTTTCCTTGGGGCCGATCTGTATCTAGAGACCAGAAGAAGTAATGAAAGAATAGAAGAAGAAGAAGCAGCAAGGACGAGAAAGAGAGGAAATCCACATGTGACCGGCTTTCACGGCAATGCCTCTGTGAGCTTCACAGCTCTTTTCTTGGCACAGAAGCACATACAAATGAAATTGTTGCTGAACATATAAGAGAGAAATTTAATTAGGTGTAATCACAGCACTTTTGATTTTCAAGGCACTTTGCAAATGCAAACTAATTAATCTTCCATTATACATCCAAGTGGCAAGGATATATCTCTTTCTGAGGTATCAAAAGGAGCACACACACAGGGTGCTGACCTCCCAGGATGCTCTGAGAGTCTTTGCCTACGTGCACTTCGGCTGCTGGGCACACATTTAAGCCAAACTGAATGACGGCCATGGGGCACTATGGCATGGTGCCGAATAGTACAAACCTGGCGGGCTTAGAAGAGAGATGGAGGCAAGGGGCCCGAATAGGAAAAACTTTATTCTAAATCAGCACATGCCCAAAGATCACAAATTGAAAGAGACAGAACAAAATAGAGATTTTGAAAGAAGCAAATCTTTTTTTTTTCCACTGAGAACTTGGGATCCAGGGTTCAAATTCATGAACTGTGGCGGATATTTTACCAAGAAGCAAATCTTATTTGGCTTAAGTGTGGGATGTATTCCTTGAAGCACAGAAGGGCGTCATGTTAGCCAGTAATGGGCTCTCAGGCAAGGCCTTAACAGTTCTGCAGCCCAGTTTTTCTGCCTATGGGTTGGAGTAGCCATTCCCTGGGGGCCCCTTTGCTCTGAAATTCAGGTTTCTGTCCAGGGTGAGGGGTGAGTCAACAGGTCCAGCTCCTCCTCTGAGAGGGGTCTCTGGAGACCGTTTACTGAGTGGGCGAGCTTTCAGGGGCTGAGGAGGAACATGGGACAAATCTACACACAGTACATCCATCCAATTAGTTTGGAACTGCAACCTTAATTAAAGATTCCTTTCTCCCGGCACTATACCAATATCACAAATGCAAACAGAGCAGGGGCTTTTCAGTTGGAGCAATTCATATAGCTAGCATTTTGTAGGGCTGGAATCAGTCCAAATTCCTCTCTGTGTGCTGCCACGTGAAATACTGCAAGGTGTGCATGTTTGTGTGTGTGTGTGTTCATTTGTTTTATGGAAATATTTGTGGGGATGGGCCAGATGATAATTTAGGATAATCAGCCAATTATATAAGCCGAGATGGGAAATCATTTCTAGGATTCATTTTATATTTGAACCATTTTAAAATAGTGTGATTGTGGTTGTTTTTACAAGTGGAGTAATTTTTTATGAATAGATGCATGATATGAAGATAAAGCAGTCTAACAGCGGGATCCAAACTAAAGCATACCCGACTGGTAATATAAGGCAGACGTTAGTAGAGCCGACCAACTTCCTGGCCAACTTATCTAAAGTTAAGCTGTATAGATTTCCCTGGCTACCCAGGCAGCATTCACAACGACACACCCATATTGGAAAAAATAAATAAATAAAAGAAACAAAGGAAGACTAGATTAGTAGTTTCATTTGGAATGTTATTATTTTGGTGGTCAATATGGGTTAATTAATATAAATCCCTCTTATTTCAAAGCAAATATCAAGGGGAAAAACAATGAATTGCTTTACTAAAAGAAACGTTATATTAATGAAGAGTTAGAAGTTGGTATTTGCGGGTTGCACATATTGTAAAACTTTTCGAGGAATTTTCAGTTTGTTGGAATTGGAAGGGTGGATGTTCTGGCAAGCATGTCTTATGTAACATTACTACTTCTGTTGCTGTTGTGGCTAATAGTGACAAGAACTTGAAACTGATGAACAGAACTGAACACAAATATCCTATTATGGTAAGCTAGTTCCGTGGACTTAAAAGCAAGATAATGCTGCGGTTTGCTTTTCGTGGCCGTGTTAACTGTTTGTATTTCCATGTCTCCGTGCACCCAGAACCTTGACGATCCCTCACCCTTGGCTCTGTGTCTTCATATCTACCAGCAGGGATTCAGGTCCTAAGATGTTGTGCACATGATCGAAACACCATTTCTTCTTATGATTGCTGTATGCTATTTCAACAGGAGTCCCCATTTCTTTCTGTTGTTTGCTTTTAAAGACAGATTACCATTCCTTAGAGGTTTGGGTAAGTAAAAAGCAACAACAACAACAAAAACCCTGTCTTTAAGAATGCAAATCCCTGGGGTTGTTTAGTGGCATCCAGCCTCAGTCAAGTTTCCCATAAAGTTAAATGCCTTCTCCTGGTATCTTAAGTTGCCCGTTTGTCCCTTTTGTTTCATTCTGTCTTTTCAGAGCAGCTATCAATATATGTAACCAAGATTGGCTTCTCTCCTCAGCCGTCTCAATGCTCACATACAGACATGTGCCACCATGCCCAGATGCCTGCCACATCTTCATCTTTAAAAGGCAGATGTTTTCAATGTACCATTCGTCCTGTAGGCCTCGCTGCGTATCACATAAGCCTGAATATGAGGAAGCTCTTTCAGTGTAGTCAGTGACTCTTAGCATTCTCACAAATTATCTTGTTCTTATTCAGAGATTTAACTGATTTGTGGGAGGTATTTTTTCCATTGGAGATGCCTCCTATTTTTTTTTTCTCTTACAGATGAGATTTGAAAGTGTGGTGTAATAAGGGCGTGGAGATTAATTAATGATAATCGTGTAGTAATTACATCTGTAAAGCTGGAAAAGTCTCTTTCAGTGACCACCCAATGGGGAGATGGCATTCTTTTTTTGTTTGTTTGTTTGTGACTCAAATTCTTCTTTGAAGTTTAATAACATCTCTGCTTATCATTTATTATTTTAAATTTTTCAAATTCAGTGTAAAGGCCAGAATGCAAGGTGCGGGGCGGGCAGAGGGGAGTGCGGGAGCGGGGGCGGTGCTGAATTCCCCTGTATAAAGGCTCACAGAGAAGCTTATGCTTACTTTATTCACATACCCCTCTCCTGCACTGAAGTTTGTACTTTTAATATTTAAAAGTAGCCTTTTGGGTTTTGGACAGCAAACACAACACTTTGCCAAGCCATAAAATTCATAATGTTTAAGAGGAAGATCAAACTAAACGGAGAGAGTTTATATGCGCAAATATTTGCTTAGTGAAAATATTCTGTTGGAGGGCCTCCCGCTCTCTAATTCTGGTGTCGGATGAAAGGCTGAGCTATGATTTGCTTTCTACTTTCATAACACACTTTTCCAATTTTAAAACGTTTTCAATGTTATTGCTTTGTAGAGATACTATCTGTCTCCCTGTGACTGACTGGATTTGCCTTTAAAAAAAAAGATAACAACTTGGGTTAATTTTATGTTTTCAAAAGTATCTGACGATGTAGTCCTTTCTCCTGAAGTCTAATTGTAAATGCTATAATTTCGGTTTCTGTAGTGGTCAAGAATTAATTCCTAGGGATGATAAGAGTTTAAAAGGACACTTTGCTGGCATCTCATACACCAGTATTAGCCATGCCTCTGCCTTACCTGGCCAATTTGCACTCACACAAACCTTTAGAGGTGTAAACATCGTGGAGTCTAAAATCAAATCTCACTCTTACATAGCCATGAATATTGTCATCAAAATAATGACAAAGAGTTGACTGACTCACTTTTATTTATGGGAGGGACTTTTTTCTTATTTGGAATTATAAAATGTTGAAAAGGATCCCAAATCAGATTTTCTCATCACTTGGACTTGGAGGTGCCATCTCTGGTGACCGAGTGTGCGATGGTTGAAGCTGTGTGCACGTGAATATTTAAATGCCCGGCTTTGTTGTTTATTTGGTTGTTCCTTTGTCAAGTAGGGCAGATGTCACAAAATCACATTTCCCTGACCCATATCTTTGTGTCTATGTCCTTTGTTTGTTTGTTTGTTTGTTTCTCTCATGGATCCATGTTATAGATGAGACAAGAGAAGGAATAGTAAGCTGATGGGGAAGGGGCTGTCAATGAGAAGAAAGGAAAGGTGTGGAGAGACAGAGGGTTAGAGGAAGGGATTTTCTCTGCTTGATTTTCAAGACATTTACTTGTAGCGTGACATCTGTTGTAGCCTGCTTCAGCGTGTCCCCCCCTCCCAAGTAGTACCCATGGTGGACACAGTGATGTGTCCTAGGCAGTCAGATGGATGAAGATGGAACATGTTTCTGGAAGGGACCGCTACTTTGTGTCAGCCCCCCTCCCTGTAGAAGTGTCAGGGGGTGGCTGCTAATGGACTGTACAGGAAGTTGGCTGCTAACTTGCACGATAGTGACCCTCATCTCTGAACATTTCCTTGGGTAAGAATCACACTGGGGTAAATTCAACCAAGGTTATTTAGACCTCCTGGGCTCACAGCTTTCCAGGATGTAAAATGGAAGTCCTCAAATATATATATATATATATATATATATATATGAAATAATATTTATGTGTTTCAGTCCCTACCCACGGCATTATAAGAATCTCCAGGTGTTTGTTTAGCCATTGTGCTATGTACTAAGGGTTATGAACCAGATCTCTAAAATTATTAGAAAACCCAAGGCTGAGTAAACAAGTAGTCTGACAAAAAGAAAATGTTGTTTTTCCATACCCCAAGATTTTTTTAAAAATCCCCTTTGGTTCTTGGTGAAAGGCTCACAGTCCTACCAGGTTTGTTGGACTCTGTATCCAGAAAGCACAAGGGATAAGTCCAGTAGCACACAGCTAAGGTTTGAGCAATGGGTAAGTCTCAAGCTTTGCTTCCAGACGACGTTCAGCAATAAGACAGAATGGTCTCTGCGGATACCTGAACATAAAGGACTCTTTAGGGAGATAGATGACCTCGGGTTCCATGTTAGCCAGACTGTCATCCACAAGTACACACTAAGAAATGCTAGAAAGGCCAGGCTCCCTTAGCGGAGTTCTAGCCACAAGGCAGAGCATTTTCTGTGCTTTAAGCATTGATGGAGGGTGAAGTTAGCACAGCGTCAGTACACGGCCACACTGAGGAATAGACTCAGAGCTTCTTTTTAAGCCCCTCGTCTACTTCCCCACCTCTTGTTGGTAGCTTGTGTTAATAAAGGACAAGGCACACTCAGTTCCAATCATGCGCATGGAGAAAAGTCCTGAGAAAAGCATGGTGAACTCTGCGTCCCAGGACAACGTTTACAGAGCCAGACAACGTTCTTCCATGTCACCTACCCCCTGTTCACGTTCTTGCTGCCCCGTTCCACCTGGGTGATTCTATTATTCTCTAATTTCACTGCAGCTATGTAAATTAGACTGTCTACAGTACGTCACAGACAGGCTTCCCAGTGCACCTAGGAGAGAGAATGAAAAATCTGAGGTGCATGACGCAAGCAGCCTCTTACTCACTGAGAGTCTGGACGTGATTGTCTTCTTGTAACTTCCATCTGTTCTTCCAGGAAGTTTTCTATTGGCCAGATCTTAGCAAAGTTGGGTTTAGTTTGAACTCAGCAGAACTCCTGCTTAGAGATGTTATGAAATGACCACCTTACCCAACATGTTCCTTAATACCCCAACGTGCGCCTGAGGATTTTAGCAGAGATCTCTTGGGATTTGCACCCTACAAACTACCCCACAGCCATCCTGCTACCCTCAGTTTTGTTTGCATTTGAAGCTGCTAGTCTTCAAATGCATAGGTCTCTCCCGCTTCTATGCCAAAGTGACCAACTCTGGGTTGGGGAAGAAGATTCTGCCCATATGCCTCAATCTTACTGAGAGTAGTTTCCAAGTGAACAAAGTTTCCCATGACCCCTCAGAAGCCCAATCCCTGGTGAGGAGATCTCGAATCCACTTGGGTTGCTTGAAAATAGAATACAGTTTAATTCTAGTAAAAATAGAAAAAATAAAATTGGGAAAAAAATTTGAGAAAATGCGTTTAAAAAGTCTTTAAAATGCTTGAAAAATGATGAATTTGAAAAGATCTGCAGAAAGACGGAGATAGTAAAGCTTATAGAATCTTGGAATTTAACCGTCAGAGGCTCAGTACTGGTTACTTTTCTGTTACTAGGATAAAATACCATGGCCAAGGCATGCATAGAAGAATGTGTTTGGGTTTGTGGTTTCAGAGGGATAAGAGGCCACAAGGTGAGGAAGCCAAACTCATGGTGCCAGGTGTAGCAACTAAAGCAGCAAGCTTAGCATTCACATCTTAAACACAGAGCAGGCAGTAGACACAGTCACTGAAACGGCACGTATATTTAAACTCTAAAGCCAGTGATATATATCCTCCAATGAGCCACATGTCTTAAACCTCTCCAAAACTGTGCCACCAACTGGGCACCAAGCTTTTAAATACATGAGTCTTTGGGAGATCCTCTCATTCAAACCACCACAGGCCCTTGTGGGTCAAAATGGAGAGGAGACTAGATTCTGAGTTGTATGTGTCATGGGAAGGATGGGATTGGGGAGGAAGATTCTGGAGGTGCATGCCAGCTAATAGGGGGATGAAGTGCCCGAGGGACGGGATATCTTTCCTCCTATATTCTGAAAGGAGTAAGCACAGGCTAATACAGAAAATGTACTCATGGGAAGTGAAGGGTTTGAGACCCAGAAGTTTCAAGAAGATGGCAGTAGTGAGGGTAGCCCTTGTAGCCAGTTTACAGTCTTCTAGTCAACACAGCAGCGAGATGATACTCATTTTTTTTACAAACAAATGAATAACTCATTAAAATTATTTGAGTTATTATGTGTGTGTAGGCAAATGCACGGCATACTTATGTATGGCGGTTGGAGGACAACTTGGGGAGTTGGTTCTTGCTTTGCACCACGTTCTATGGTTCTCATCAGCGAGAACTTTTACCCGCTGAGCCATCTTGCCCAGGTGACATAACACCATTGAAGAAACTTTTTCCCCACTAAACCCTGTAAAGAAGGCAAAAGATTCCTAGAAGAGCCCTCGCCTCTGATCTGAGTTATAACAATTACCCTGCAGCTTCAGAAAACTGCAGTGTAGTACAGGCAGTTGGGTTTCAGGAAAGCAAGCGAGACTTTCCTGGGGTAGAATGAGCTGTTTCCAGCCAGGGAGCTCCTCCTGGTCAGAGGATGAAGGGGTGACCTTCTGAGGACAGGTGTGACTGTTGGAAGCAGAGCACCTGCCTGGGCACTCTTCTAACGCTGGTCTCATGATTGACTGTAAAGTACCCACTTCTTGGCAAGTGGCCAGAGACAGTGTTCCGTGTCCTACAAACACTGAAATTTGGTTGTAAGTCCAATCAAGACCCACCATTTTTGATGCTACAAGGAGAACCTCAGCCCCCATTAGTTATTAGCCATATACCATCTTCTTCGAAGGAAGTGGCTTCCACCTGCTGGTAAGATCTGAACACAGCAGCCTCCAATAAGGATGGTCTGTAGTCTTGCCCACCTCCCCGAAAATGTCTTGCTTCTTCCAGAATATTCCAAAGATTTGATCCTACAAACTTAGGGCATGCTTACCTCTAGCCATGAGCGCAAAGTCAGCCCTCTGGGTCACCGTAAGGAAGCACGCCTTCTTTGGTTTGCATGATAATGATTTAAAATATCATATTTTCCTTCTGGTTTTCCTGTGCTTTTATTGAAATTCAGTTGGAAAAATCAGACAGAAGCTGTGCCTGAGGGCACCAGATTCATGCTTGTTTGTAAGCCTTCTATGCATACAAAAACAAAACAAAACCAAGCAAACAAAGAAAAAAAAACTGTGCTCTGCAGTCCAGAAGTATATGTCTGTGGAATTAGTGAAATAGTTTAGCTGGCTACATTTACAAGGCTAGAAGCAGTCCTCGGAGCTAATTCCTTATTAAGGAGCACCAGGGACGTGTCCTGGGGGACCTCACTGACATGCAATTTTCTGGTCTCCCTGGGGATAATTGAAGGATAACCCTGGCCAAAATAAAGAGGTCCATTATTTGTTTGAATAGGACAATTCAGGAAGATGGAAACTGGATGGAACTTAAAGGATCAGTAGGATGATTGACTTTTCCTTCCAGCCTAAAAGTCGTAAGTTTCCACTCCACACAAGAGGCCTGTTGGCCATGGCGAAAGGGCACCAGGCAACAGTGCGCCCAGAGACAATTATGACTAGCCAGGGACCGAAGGGGACCTGCAGTTTTTCCAGGTCTCCTAACAGCCCCTTTCTTAGCCTCACTCAAAAGATCCACAAAGAGGCAAAGGCAGTGGAAAAGCGTCTGTGAGGAGAAGGTCCCAGTGGATGGAAAGAGGGCAAGTCCAGGTAACACAATGGAGCTTCGGCTTATACCTAGTCCATCCTGTCTTGAGGACAGAACTATGGCAGTAGTGTGGAGGAGCCAGCTTTCTGGTGACCCGTGAGAGCCTGTTATCCTGGGACTAGAAAGCTAAACCCCACTACAAAAGCCACCCCAGGGGAAGTGAAAGACCGCACCTAGGAGCTAAGGGTTTTCACACTCTCCTTGGCCAGGTATCTGATTGCCGTGCGGGAGATGGAATGAAACCTTTTTTTTAAAAAGGAGATGGGGAACTCTGGATCCTCCACAGTGATCCATTTTTCATTCCTTAGTCTACTTTGCTGTTTTGGTTTTCATGACAAGAAAAATAACCAAGGGAAAGGAGAGAGAATCTAACTATGGAAAAGACGGTCACATCAATAGTGATACTGGAAAACTGATCAGCCGCTGTTGGTTTATGAAAGTGGAATTAAAGCCACGCTATTAACAGTACTTTTTCTTTCTTCCATGATATCTAAGTTGTCTCTCATAGAAGGAAGGAAAGAAGGGAAGGGAGGGGCAGGAAAAGAAAGGGGAGGGGACGGGGAACGGACAAAAAGGGAAGGAAAGGGAAGGGAAATGACGGAGTAGTTCAAAGGGAGAGGAATTCAGGAAGAAGGAGTGTGTGGAGGAACGAGCACAAGCTGACAATGGCGGTGTGAGTCATTTCAGATGGCCGTACCACATGACTAGGGATTGACTGTGTACTTGCAGTGTGTGCCTGTGTTTTCACAACACAACAAAGCAAAGCGGGGCAACTGGATAAGAAGTCAGCTGGTTGTCTAATCTTCTCATAAACTAAGTGCGTGTCAAAGTAGCATGGTGCGCAACCGCAATTCATACAGTGGGGTTTGTAACTCCTACTCCAGCAGCGCTGGCAAACACTGCCTGTTTCTTTAAAGTATTGGCTGCTCACAGGGCTGAAAATGAAAGCTCTTTCAATGAGGAGTTCATGACTCTGCATCTATCAGCTACATCCTGATTTATTTTCTGTCCTGGGAGAAGATCGGATGAGCTAGTCTCCATGGTCTTGGTGGAGAGAAGCCTGGGGTTCTTCCTTTAGGGGAGAAGTACGAGCTTGGAGAGTTCAAGATCACTCTCTCCTAAACTTCCCAAGGGAAAAAGTCAGGGCCAATGTATGCCCCTTGTCAAGGGAGCCATGTTGGGATAGGAGGCTCCCACAAGAGTTTGGGGATGCCTTTGGAACCCCTCCTGACGGATCATGATGCTCATGGGTGGCTCTGAACCAGTTGTCTTTCCCTTAAGGCTCTCCCGTCCTAGCTGGGAAGATGGTGACAGCTGCCTTGGGGAGTTATATATGAAATGGTTATTGGGTTCCCAGTACGTGCAAGAAGTCTTTCTCATACCCTGCTGTCTTTGTGTGGGTGTTTCATGCATAGCCCTTCCAGAAATTTCTCTGTGTATTTTTAAATGGTAACTGCCTAATTCAGCAACAAAAAGTATCTGTTGGAGGCCCAGACCTGGAACTTCATAACGTTTAAAACATCAACTGCCAATTTTCTGTGCCTGTAATATCTAATTTATAGCTCCCTCGGGTGTGTGGGTGTGTGGATGAAAGGCTGAAGCTAATCTCTCAGGAGAAGACTTTTTTTTTTTTTTTGAAGTTGTCACTTGTTTCTTTGGTCACTTGAGAGAGATTTCAGTAAGTGTGTTCTTGGAGTGAGAGAACGTCCCGGCCCAGCTCTACGTGGATGATGTGTGTGTATTTTCTTTCCTCCCCTCCATAAATTTCTCAGGAGGGAAAAGTCACCTTTTTCTCCTCGGCCTGGTAAAAACTAGACAGCAAGGAGCAGCTGGCTGTCCTCTGAAGCTCGCCCACACTTTGGGGCGGCCGTCTGGCTTGGCGGCCAGGTCCAGCTGTGAAGGGATCCAGGGTGGTTTCACTTCTAAAAGCCACCTACTCTAAGGGCAGACTGCTGGAGTCTCCTGAATCTGGCAGACTCTCTTGAGAGGGTCTCTGCTTCAGACAGTGAGTTGGGACCTGGGGGCTCTCACTTAAATCAAGCCCCAACTAATAGTCAGAAAACCCTGGGAGCAGTGATGGACGACCAGTCAGACAGCAGTGTGACAGGGCAGGCCAGACTGATAGACAACTGCTGGGGTAAAACTTGGGGGCACACAGCGGGGTACCTAGGACAGCTGCAGAATGGGGTGCCCAGGCCAGCAGCTACCTCAGGGGTGTTGGGCACAAGTAGAAGGCTGTGCCCACCCATGGCAGAACTTACCCCCACATAGGAAACTGCCTATCATCCTACCAGATGCCTGAGAAGAAGGGAATATAAGTTGTTAGGGAGTTTGAAAAGGACTCAATTGGAAGTTGAGCGAGGCCCAGCTCTGCTGAATCCCATTGCCAGTTGGTGATCGTTGGAAGGTTTCTTAGCATCACTGGTCTCAAGCTCACAGTATTGTTGACAACTGGAGCTATTACTAAGAAATGACGTGTTAAAGCAGAGGTGAATCAATAGTTCTGAAAATATAGTCATATGCCCATATAGTCAATAGACCAGGCTTTCCAGGCACCAGTGTCTGTAGCCACTACCCGAGTCTCCCAGCCACAAGCAGTACCTGAATGAATGGACATGGCTGTGTCCCAATAAAGCTTTATTCACAAAGGCAGACGACTGGCCAGATTTGACAAGAGGTACAGTTTGACAACCACTATCTTTTTCTCTCTTTGGAGTTGTTTTAATTGCCAGGCCATGATGTCCCCACAGTGCGGGACAGTCCCCAGTAGGCTCCACTCGGATGAGTGACTTGAGGAACTTCAGGAGGCCCTGAATTCAGGGCTAAGTTCTAATAAGGGAAGTTGACCAGCGAGAGCCCGAGTCGCCTAATCTTTCCTAGCATCTTTCACGTCAGTCCCCAGATGCCAGGGCTTTACAGTGTGTAGACTGAGCATGAAGATTTAAGCTGGAAACTTGCCCAGGTCATTTCTCACACTTAGGGGTTATTCATTAACTGATAGACTTATAGAGGGGACTTTCATATTCTTGACAACTGAGAAGCGCTTTCATCCTTTGCCCCTTTTATAAACAGAAAGGTCACCATCGTGAGTTGTTTCTTATGTTGATTTAGTTTCTAATTCACAGTCGCTGTCAAGAATCGGAGGGTTTTCTGGTTTCTATCAATAAGTCATTTTCACATTTCGAGAATTGTGGGTAGACCCCATGGTCACTGTAGGTAGTAGTCTACGCTGAGCAGAGACGATAAATAACTGAATTTGGCCCCCATTCTTCCACGTTCATTTGTCAGGGCTGTGTCACTCACTCACTCAAGCCTTCATTTCCTGGGCTATAAACAGAATTATCAAAGGCCAAACATCCTTCACCAAGCTGTCTCTAGGTCCTTTTCAAAGGCAAGCCTCGCCATGGCCCTGCTGGAAGGGCCTGCGCGCTCTTCCGAGAACTCTCCACTCGCGGTATGGACATTTGTTATTCCGAGGCTTGCCCTTACCATATGGTATTGCATAATTATTTTCCCTTTAGGTGTAATTACGGAATTGCCAGCCCCTTGGCTCTGTTTTGCATTATTTCACACGTATTTTCTCGTTTTGATTTAAGTCTCTGCGTGCTATGCCATAAATCAGCAGAGCGGGGGTGGGTAACGAAAGGACATCAAAACACAGCCCCCACTGCTATAGAAAGTTTCACAAGTGACACTCCATAACTCAAACGCCGCAAACCACGGGGTAGTCAGAGCGGGGCAGTGTGGCAGTATGAGCTGTTTTCGTTAATAGAGATGAAATTATGGGTGTGACTGGCTGGCAGGCCTCAAACAGACTTCAGTGGGCTGTTTACTCAGCTGTCCTAGGCAACAGCTTAATACTTTGTGGATAAAATTATTCTCCCAGTATCTCCAGGGGTATAGTCCGGGGATCCCAATTTGTTCTCACTACTAAAAAGCAGGAACAAGTTTGCAACCCTCCAATCGCAGCTTGAGACTCCGGTTGTGTTTTGTTTTCAATGTATCAAGCTTTCCGCACCACGATTCATGAAAATCTCGTTTTCTGCGTCTGCCTGGAGAAAATCCGCCTCTGTGTGACTTAAAGAAACTGTATTCCCTGTTGCCAAGGCCTTGCTGTTTTTCTTTGCCTGCACTGTTCTCTTTACCAGAAACCCTTGCTCCCTGCATGTTAGAATAAGGAGTCTCTTAGACTTGGCTCAGACAGACACCTCCTCATAGAAGTCTTCCTTCAATCTCTAGCCTCTTCCACCAAAAATGGTGGCTTTGATTATTTTCCTCTAATCCACTATTTTCCTTAGTAATCGTGCTCAGTTCAAGCTATGCAAAACTGCACAAGAGACGGCACAGTAATCCTCCCCGCCTGTGTGCTGCAGTGCAGAAGCGGCGCGAGCTGAAGTTGGCAATTTTACCTTCTCAGGGACATCTTCACCTTCTCTGTTATATCTGCATGTTCTTGATTATTGTAACTGTTTATAAGTACTTTTATCCTATGCATATTTTTGCTGATCTTGTGCATTCACAAAATTTGTCAGATTTATGATGCCGGTCAGAGGCCTTCACCCATCGCTACTATCAGATAGAATTCGCCCATCAAAGCCTACCGTTCTCTTGGCATGCCTTTAAAATGTTTTCATACATGCCAGATGCTTTTTGTTTTCATTTTCACTCCTTTTTACTGATTTTTTTAAAAACTAGCACACAGAACAATGGCTTTCATCGTGGCAATTACATACATGGAATGTGATTATTTGACTCACATACAACCCTTAGCTGACCCCCCATGACACTTCCTGGTTAAGCTGTAGATTGAAACAGTCGCCTGAATCATTTCCCCTCCTTCTGCCACCACCCCGTGAACCCAGTAGGTGTCTGTGCGCATCTCTTCTTTTGCATTAAATCCCTACAAGATGGCAGCAAGCAATGTTGCCAAATCGGGAAACTGAGCACAGCCGATCCGTAGCTAATACAGATTCGGACATCAGATCCTGTACATCCCTTAGCTAGGTAGTTAAGAAGTTCTGCTGGAAACTTTTGTCAACTTCTGAGCACAGACAATAATGATTGCTGTTTCCATCTAAGTGTTTAGAAGACTGAATCTTTTTTATCTGAATTTGAGACTTCTTCGTGATAATTTTAAAATCATATGGTCTCCGTCCTCACTCGTGGGAGGAGTGTTATCAGAAAGCCAACTGCAAAGCTTGACTCTTTCAAACTGAGATGCAAGCATACAATTCATCTTTTTAAAACACACTGTTCTGCTTTAAGATATCCACAGAGTTGTGCAACTCGCCACCTTCTCGAATTCCAGAACATTCTCGTGGCCCCCAAAGAAATCTCTTACTCATCAGTACTCACTCCTTCTGCCCCTCTAGCTCTCCAGAGCCTGGCAACTGCTACCTAGCTTTTGTGTCTGTGCCCCTTTGGGAAATCTGGTGGAAATGGAATTGTAGCAAATGTGGCCTGTTTGGGACAGCCTTGCTTACTGGTCTAATGGCAACATGTGTTAGTAGTTTATCCGTTTTTGTTGTCACATAGTATTCCATGATCTGGCTGGGCTACATTTGATTCATGCCTTTTTTTTTCCCAGTTCATCAGTTGGCCATCTGGCTTATTTCCATTTCTCTTTTGCTCTGTTTCAAATAAGGCTTTAATGTACAAGTTCTTGTAGATGAGGATTTTCAGTTCTATGGGGCTGTACCCAAGTGCAGAATCGTGGGCCATGTGGTAACTGTGTTAATGTCAGAATCTGAAGCTCTACTGAACTGTTCACTAACAGCAACTACACCGTTTTTACCTTATGAGAAGCTCAGAAGTCCAAAGCCTTCTTCACTAGTTATGGTCCCCAATTCTGTTCTAGGTTTTTCTGACACATTTCTGAGCCACGATTTTATTTCCACCCTGAAGCCACGCTCCCTCCCCTAGCAAGTCCTTGTCCACCCCTCCATTTTGTGAGAGAGCTAGCCTGGCTCTACATTCCATCTGAACACAGACTTCAGATTTAGAGCATCCTTGTCGGGGAAACCCTTCTAGCAATGTCCCTCTGAAGTTTGTTTGTTCTGCCCAAGTTAAACAACCCCGGTTAAAAATATTACTAGAAAAATACCACCTGGCTTAAAAATATAGAACTTTCCTGTAGCTACGCTGCCGTAAGAAGGCAGGTCATTCCACACTGGACGAGAGAGAAATCAAGACAGTGGGAGTCTTGCAAATACCGCAAAAGACAATCAGCCAAGGACAGATTGATCTGCGGGCCAGATGTCCGCCATTGGAAGTTTCTGGACTTGTGAACTGTCACAACTTTGAGGCATTTTTTATTGCAAAATATAAATCTTCACAGTGTTTTTTTTTTTTGAACATTTTGATGCTTGGTAAATTTTAAATTTTGTACTTTTAAAAGTTTTTAAAAATTATATATTATTTGCAAAACCATTTTTGGAAGATACTGCAAAAGAGACAGAAGGATAAATAAATACAACCAGGTGAGTGCAAAGTTAATTATTGAGAGGGGACTACTGTCTACAAGGTATTTGGTGTTTGGTCTATGCATCAAGGATGTCTGCAGACATGACTCCTCTGACTGAATAATACATTGTCACAGAGGTGTGTAGTGATTTATGGGGCCATCTCCCTGGCGGCGAACTGTTTGTTGATCTTTTCTTTGTGGATATTTCCAGGTTACAACCTAAGCATGTGAGTTGTTTTCCCCATGGACAGAAAGAGGACACAGAAATACAGAACCTACCTGACTTCCCCTAGAAGGTGCAGGCCACAGTACAGTCTCTAACGAACATAACAGAACTTGTAATGACTTGAACAGCATTTTCACCTGTGCAGTGTTTTCTAGTGATACTTTGTCACTTAATTACAATCGATAAAGCATTGTTTGATATTTATATCCACCACCAACAAAGCAGTGACGTTTGCCTGAGAAGCAGGCAATGGCTTGTGCAGAATCCAACCACACTTTAAAAGTTTGAGTGCTTTAAAAGGCTCCTGGCAGAGCGATGGGGATTTGTACTCTGATCAGCAGAGTTCCCATTTATGCGTCTGTGATCTCCATTCATACTGAAGACACAACACCAGCTATGCTTCATAAGAACAGCCACGCTGTTCTTCAAGAAGTCCATTTATAGGCAAGAGGGCTATTCCCATAGACATGCAAGTCATAAGGAATAGGACATGAAATGAATTCAAATAATTTTTATTATCCTTCTTGGAAACTCCTGATGGAATTAGAAAATGTTCTAGTATAGACTGCCAAGAACAACAACAAAATGACCAGCAAGGGAAGACAAAGATCACTCGTATAATTAATTGCTATAATCCAGAGTATTCACTTTTTGGTAAATAGTTTGAAAAAAACTGAAAAGCAAAGTTAGTAAGCTTATTTCAAAATGAGAACTTCTTCTCCTCAACTCTTTCTCATGCGTGAGACAGCAAATGCATTTTAGTTTATGTTGGACTCCTACAGCACACACACACACACACACACACACACACGCATATATACATATATACATATATGCGTGTGTGTCTCTCTATATATACATATATATGTGTGTGTGTATATATATAGATTATATATATTCACCTCATTCACTCTGAACTGTAAAACTGATCGCATTTTCCCATTGTTGAGCAACCCCAGCCTTGCTGAGATAGAGTTCGTCCTTCCCAACGTATTTGCAACTTCATAAAGCATTTCCAGTGACTCAGAAAATCCCATGCACCAATTTTCCAAATTGGATTTTATGTGATTAAAAATAAATTTAAGTCCAACAGAGACCTCGGTGTGCTTCTGAAAATTCCCACGTCAGGAGTTGGCATGCGGCAGCCGTGTGTAGGTGTCTGTGTGCTCCCTGACACTGAGTGAGCACTTGGGACCTCATTTGAGGAGCCCTTTCCTGGAAGAAGAGCAAAGGGTACTATTCTGGAACACGTCCTGCCTTGGCCAGTCTGCCCAGCAAGAGAGTGGGAGAGCCACACAAAGGACAGTTTGAAAATGAAAAGAAAACGGCTCATGGGATTTGTTACCCTGGCATATTTATTAACTAGAGTTATTTGCTTTTGCGTGGCCCTCCCTCAGATCAAGGAGAAAGGAGGAAATGAGCATAGATTCCAATAGCATAAATAATACATTTCTCTAAATGACTCTGGCTCCCTAAGCCAAGCCAACCTTCCGTATGGTTAGCGATGATGAACTTGCTTTTCATTTTGCAGATGAAATTATCAAATGTTTGAGCTGCTTTTCTCTGGAAGGGTGGACTACATAGGCAATAAGCCCTCAGGGTCCCTAAAGCAAATCCTGAGTCCTGGCAATGAACCAGGAAAAGGAGGAAGGGAATTTTTAAGAAATTCTTGCCATCTGTATGAAGTCTCTGAGCCTTGCTAGAAACTCACGATTTGTTCCCCTCCCCCTCTTACCTAAGACCCAGCTGTGCGCTCCTAGCTGGGGATGGCCATGCTGGACACCCTGGGTGCCCCCAGACTCCATTCCCTTTGGCGGTCACTTTCGGTCCCTTACACTCATTTGGCATTTCTGTTACTTACATTGTGTATCTATAGTGTATATTTTTATTTGCCTTACTAGATAGTCTGTTTAGGGCAAGAAGCATTCCTGCCTGCTTCTGTCCCTTGCTCTTCCTTAGACATTATCAGCTTTTTCTGATTCAGAGTCTTAGGCAAGGAACCTGTAAAAACTCCCATGTCAACATCTACACATAAGGGAGGAGAGCCAGAAGTTAACAGAATCTCCAGACAGTAATTTCTGTCCAAGATGTACCACAAAGCACCATCTTCCTTTCCTAAGGAGAGTAGCCTTTACCTTTGGCGACTTCCGTCAGAAGAGGCAGCGTGCAGTTCAAAGCACAACCAATGTTGACCTTCTGAGGGACAGTAGTAAAGGAAGGCTTCTGAACAGGTCAGGGCCCCTTGGAGGATCCTGTTCAGCAAAGCACTCTATACGGGGAAAGTACCCAGAGTATCCCTGCAAGTGCCCTCTGTGCTCAATGGGTATGCAAATTCAAAGTCAGGTTGGCAATAGGCTGTAGTGAAGGAGGGGAACTTAGATATTGGCATGGGCTCCACGCTCTACATATCTAGTTACAGGACAGTGGTCCCATTTCTGAGGAATTGGGTCTGGAAGGTAATTTAGGTGCAGCTGTGAGAGCCTTCTAGAAGCAAACCCTAGTAGTCAATCTGAGAACAACTTATGTGGAAAGTCAAGTGGTATTCAGGAGAAACTGTGGACACCAAACCGTCAGAGCAACGGTGACCAGCACAGCCCACACAGGAGCATTCCCCATGCTTTACAAAAGGGTTTTGAAAGGAGTTGAATTTGGCTGTGATAACTACAAAGAAGTTTATGAATTCTTCTGTAAAGTTTTTTGGCGATCAAGGAGTTCACTGCTTAGCATGAAGTTATTATTACTATTTTACTTTTGTTTTGAGAGAATGCTTAGACTATGCTGTGGTAGAGGGTTTCGGTTTCTTAAGAGTTTATAGACCTGAAGATGAGCTATAGACACTGGATCCCAAACACACAAGGCTCACTGAATCCAAAATGCATTAGAGTATGAAAATGTAGTTTAATCCAGTTATTCTCTTCCCTAGAAATAAACCTCTCAACCAAAAAGAAATGAACTTCCTTTCCTGTCAACTTAGCTGCACATGACTGCAAATGCCCGTGAGAATTTTTGACCCCACACTGCTGAAGTCTTTCTAGTGTTTACAAACCATATTTTGGACATGTGAAGGGCTTCTAAAGTGGGTCACTATATTGGTCTTGCCATCACCAGATACAATTGTTATGTAAAGTTTATAGAGTCCGGTGTGGAGATCCCGTCAGCAGAAGAAGCTCCCAAAGACCTCACCTAACTAGAAAACTTGAACATACAGAAAAAATTCTAATTCTGAAACAGTGCCAAAATATGTCAGCTTCAAAATGACTTGATTTTGGCTAAGTTGATCTGAAAATAAAAAGCAGAAATGAAAGACCCACCAGTATATCACCATCTAACGCCCCCTTTCCTTCTTGAAACAGAGGCTTCTAGGTGGTGGATTCTGAAAAGGCAAAAGTTGTATGAAAAGACTTTATTCTGTTTGGTTTTACCCAACTCAGTGGACACAGTGTAAGGTGTTAGCAGCCAAGTGTTGGGAGTATAGCCAGGAGGAGACACATTAAAGATGTGATGTTTCTTGGGACCCTCAGAAATTAGCAAGCAGTGCATATGCTTCACAGAGCAACATTAATCAAGAATGAGAAAGGTCGCAGTGCTCCTGAATACGCCTTGCTCAATGACGGGACTCTGTCATTGCCACACCATAGGTAACACATGCACCTTAATTAACCGGTTAATTCACCAAAATCTTATCATATTCCTATATTAATACTTTTTCCTTTGCTATTTTCAGTCATGATGTCACTTGCTCTAAATTATGTGTGAAATTAATATACTGACACCCGTATCCAGAACTCCCCCTTCCCTTCAAGTCTTTAAAACTTCTTATTTGTAGTTTCCGTGACAGAAGTCTAAATCAAAACAAAAATCAAATATTGCAACCATCTAGCTATAATCAAGTTAAATTAAACAATAATGAACCCTTAGCTCTCTCTCTTTTCACTTCTTTCCTGTTTATCTCCACAGAGTTAGAAGATGTGTGGCCTAGGGCCACCAAGTGCTTGGGTCAGCCTAGAGCAGAATAGGGACAGGCGGTGACAGGAGGCCTTAGGGAAGACCTGGGGCAAACTGACTGGACCCCTGGGCCTTAGGGATCTCACTGGCAAGATGAAGACAAATCTCGCCCATTGCCTAGGAACTGCTGGCTGTACCCAAGGTAAAGCCACTGCAAGCAGTGAGCGGGCGGGCGAGACAACCAAGATGAGTGCCGGAAACCTAAAGGACATGGCATTGTGTACGAGAGTCAGCCGTGAAGGGTGATAAACACTAATGACTGTCATCACTTGATCAACTTTGCCATGTTTAGAGCATCCTCCCACCCTAGTATTTCATCACAATTGATGGGCTTCCTTGTCACACTCGAGGCGTGACACACACAGCTCGTGTGACCCTTCACATCTCAGGGCTGAGCATGTGGGTCTCCACGTGCCTACAGGGCTTGTGAGCGACAGCCCAGACTCAGGCATCCCCTGGTCTCCGCACTGCCCATGCTAACCCAGCCCTGATAAATAAGCCAGCTAATTGAATTAATAAACAACTCCTTCTTATTTTTTTTTTACAGCCAGCTGGCGTACGGTCAAAATGTGTGATAAATTATCTGCCCCAGCTCTAACCACAGCAGGGGGAAAGTGGCGAAATTAGCCACTTCAACCCTTTCTCCCTACTCCCCGCCGCCCCCCCCCCCCCCCCCCCGCTCCTCTTTGGTTTGCTCGTTACAGGATTTTTTTTCTCCCTCCTGGTCTTCTCACCCTGGCTGAGGGCCAGGACAACATTGCTGTGAGAGGGAGAAATGTATTTGGCTGCCCTGGCAATGGATCCTTAAACCCCATTTAAGCTGTGGTGGGGTGCTAACATTCCATGCCAGGTTGTGGGAAAGCAAGACTTGTCTAATGCTCTGGTGGGCAAGGTTGGGCTGGGAGCCTGTGATTTGAGCCCACAAGACTCTTGTTAAGAGATGGGGTGTGATGTGGTTCACGGCTGAAGACTCATGATGTCTGCTCCCTCTCCTTCTGCCTCTACGGCCGAGCAGCTCCGAGCCGTTTGCAAAAGCTCCCAAGACTCCGGCATGGAAGCAGTCGTTCACTTTCCACCCATTCCTTCACCTGAGTGTCTTCCTTAGTTTCTCACCCCGCCCTCTTTTCTCCATATCCCAATATTTCATCACAAGTCACCGCTGCTAAAGGTATTGGCTCTTACAAGCTGTTTTTCAGGCGGGTTCGCCAGAATCATATGACCTATAAACAGCTCTGTACAATTTAAGGAGGCCTTTCAATATTCGTTTTTCTGATGGTCTCCAGTGTAGTTGCTTATGGGTTGAAAAAATAAACAGTCCCCAGCAGGGTAAAAATCCCCATCTAGATACCATGAGGCCTCTGATTCTGTTCATTCTGTGTTGTGGGGACCTCTCAGGGATCACTGCTTCGGGAGCATCTGGATTGTTTCCCCTGCCCCCCTCATTCTCTTACTGGAGCTTAAACATTGTCTATGGGATGTCATACAAACCATGTACAGAGAACAGGCTGGGTGAAGGCAGGTTCTTGGCCTGCTCCATGCACGGCCTTCCACGCACAAGCCCTCCTCATTCTTAGAACCAAGTATCTGACAAA